>NW_027361779.1:15885000-16370000 GCF_039654945.1 Dendrobates tinctorius | reverse complement strand
TTTTTGAATGGAAAATTAGCTCCAATCGTTATCGGACACCATGTCGCATTTGGAGAGCCCCTGTGCACCTATACATTGGAGCTCCCCCACAAGTGACCCCATTTTGGAAACTAGACCCCCTAAGGAACTTATCTAGACGTGTAGGGAGCACTTTGAACCCCCAAGTGCTTCACAAAAGTTTATAACACAGAGCAGTGAAAATAAAAAATAATTTTTTTTCCTCAAAAATGATTTTTAGCACACTATTTTTAATTTTCACAAGGCTAACAGGAGAAATTGGACCACAAATCTTGTTGTCCAGTTTGTCCTGAGTACGCTGGTACCCCATATGTGGGGGGGAACCACTGTTTGGGCACACGGCAGGGCTCAGAAGGGAAGGAGCGCCATTTGACTTTTTGAAATGCAAATTACTTCCAATCGTTAGCGGACACCATGTCGTGTTTGGAGAGCCCCTGTATGCCTAAACATTGGAGCTCCCCCACAAATGACCCCATTTTGGAAACTAGACCCCCTAAGGAACTTATCTAGATGTGTAGTGAGCACCTTGAACCCTCAAGTGCTTCACAAAAGTTTATGACGCAGAGCCGTGAAAATAAAAAAAAAATTTTTTCCCTCAAAAAATTATTTTTTAGTGCGCAATTTTTTATTTTCACAAGGGTACCAGGATAAATTAGACCCAAAATTTGTTGTCCAGTTTGTCCTGAGTACGCTGGTACCCCACATGTGGGGGGGAACCACTGTTTGGGCACACGTCGGGGCTCGAAAGGGAAGTAGTGACATTATGAAATGCTGACTTTGATGGAATGGTCTGCGGGTGTCATGTTACATTTGCAGAGCCCCTGATGTACCTAAACTGTGGAACCCCCCCACAAGTGACCCCATTTTGGAGACTAGACCCCCCAAGGAACTTACCTAGATGTGTGGTGAGCACCTTGAACCCCCAAGCGCTTCACAGAAGGTTATAACGCAGAGCCGTGAAAATAAAAAATATTTTTTTTTCCACAAAAAAAAAATGATTTTTAGCCAGCAATTTTTTTTCACAGGGGTAGCAGGATAAATTGGCCCCAAAAGTTGTTGTCCAGTTTGTCCTGAGTACGCTGATACCTCATATGTGGGTGGGGACCACTGTCTGGGTACACGTCGGGGCTCGGAAGGGAAGTAGTGACATTATGAAATGCTGACTTTGATGGAATGGTCTGCGGGCATCATGTTACATTTGCAGAACCCCTGATGTACCTAAACTGTGGAACCCCTCCACAAGTGACCCCATTTTGGAAACTAGACCCCCCCAAGGAACTTATCTAGATGTGTGGTGAGCACCTTGAACCCCCAAGTGCTTCACAGAAGTTTATAACGCAGAGACGTGAAAATAAAAAATATTTTTTTTTCCTCAAAAAAAATGATTTTTAGCCAGCAATTTTTTTTTTCACAAGGGTAGCAGGATAAATTGGACCCCAAAAGTTGTTGTACAGTTTGTCCTGAGTACGCTGGTGCCCCATATATGGGGGGGAACTATTGTTTGGGCACACGTAAGGGCTCGGAATGGAAGTAGTGGCGTTTTGAAATGCAGACTTTGATGGAATGGTCTGCGGTCGTCATTACGTTTGCAGAGCCCCTGATGTGCCTAAACAATAGAAACCCCCCACAAGTGACCCCATTTTGGAAACTAGACCTCCCAAGTAACTTATCTAGATGCCTGGTGAGCACTTTGGACCCCCAAGTGCTTCACAGAAGTTTGTAACGCAGAGACGTGAAAATTAAAAAAAAAATTTTTTCCACAAAAATATTTTTTTAGCCCCCAATTTTTTATTTTCCCAAGGGTACCAGGAGAAATTAGACCCCCAAAGTTGTTGTGCAATTTTTCCTGAGTACGCTGAAACCCCATATGATGGGGTAAACCACTGTTTGGGCACACGTCGGGGGCTTGGAAGGGAGGAAGCACCGTTTAACTTTTTGAACGCAAAATTGGCTGGAATCAATGGTTGCACCATGTCGCGTTTGGTGACCCCCTGATGTGCCTAAACAGTGGAAACCCCTCAATTCTAACTCCAGCCCTAACCCCAACACACCCCTAACCACAGCCCTAACCCCAACACATCCCTAACCCTAATTCCAACCCTAACCATAACCCTAACCCCAACAGACCCCGAAGCCTAATCCCAACCCTAACCATAACCCTAACCACAAGCCTAACCCTAATTCCAACCCTAACCCTAATTCCAACCCTAACCCTAATTCCAACCCTAACCCTAATTCCAACCCTAACCCTAATTCCAACCCTAACCCTAATTCCAACCCTAACCCTCTTTCCAACCCTAACCCTCTTTCCAACCCTAACCCTCTTTCCAACCCTAACCCTCTTTCCAACCCTAACCCTCTTTCCAACCCTAACCCTCTTTCCAACCCTAACCCTCTTTCCAACCCTAACCCTCTTTCCAACCCTAACCCTCTTTCCAACCCTAACCCTCTTTCCAACCCTAACCCTCTTTCCAACCCTAACCCTCTTTCCAACCCTAACCCTCTTTCCAACCCTAACCCTCTTTCCAACCCTAACCCTCTTTCCAACCCTAACCCTCTTTCCAACCCTAACCCTCTTTCCAACCCTAACCCTCTTTCCAACCCTAACCCTCTTTCCAACCCTAACCCTCTTTCCAACCCTAACCCTCTTTCCAACCCTAACCCTCTTTCCAACCCTAACCCTCTTTTCAACCCTAACCCTCTTTTCAACCCTAACCCTCTTTTCAACCCTAACCCTAACCCTCTTTTTAACCCTAACCCTAACCATCTTTTTAACCCTAACCCTAACCATCTTTTCAACCCTAACCCTAACCCTCTTTTCAACCCTAACCCTCTTTTCAACCCTAACCCTAATGGAAAAATAAAAATAAAAATATTTTCTTTATTTTATTAGTTCTGCCTACCTATGGGGGTGATAATCGGGGGGTTTATTTACTTTTTCTTTCATTTTGATCACTGTAAGAGTGATCAAAATGAAAGAATGGAATCTGCAGCCGGCAGATTCGGGCGGGCGCACTGCGCATGCGCCCGCCATTTTCAAAGATGGCGGCGCCCATCATCCGGACCCGAGGGACGGGAGGACTCAGGAGGTACCGGGGGGGGGTGAGGGGGGGATCGGAGGCTGGCGGGGAGCAGAGGGAATGGGAGGGGGGCAGATGATGACAGCGGCGGCAGATCGCCGCTGTCATTCAGTTGCGGGGGGGCGATCGCCGGTGGGGGGGGTGGAATCGGTGTCTCTAGCCATGTCCGATGCTACAGCAGCGTCGGACATGGCTGGATTGTAATATTTCATCAATTTTCATTGATGAAATATTACTATCGCTCTGATTGGCTGTTTCACTTTTAACAGCCAATCAGAGCGATCGTAGCCACGTGGGGGCGAAGCCACGCCCCCTGTGGTGAATTACAAAGCCCCCTGTATCTGCGGGTCGGGTGACCTTTCAGTGACCCCGGTCACCCGACCCGCAGGGGGGCTTTGAAGTCATGACGCCACATAGGCGTCACTGGTCAGATTTGAACCAGGTTTCATGACGCCTATGTGGCGTCATTGGTCGTGAAGGGGTTAAATATCACTTGCAATGTATCTCTGTAAAGTAAGATGCTTAATATACAAGCTTTGCTACTGTAACCTTTGAATTGTCATTTTTTTTTGTTTAAAGTAAAATGCTTTTTAAGGCTGTGTGCCCACGTTGCGTTTTAAAGCGTTTTCGCCGCTGCGGAAATGCTTAAAAAATGCTAACAAAACGCATCCCATGCAATCCTATGGGATTCCGCAGTTGCTGTGCCAATGCTGCAGATTTTTCCGCTGCGGAATCGCATAGCGGTAAAATCTGCAGCATGTCCATTAATTTTGCGGAATCACAGCAATTCCGCCGCCATAGGATTGCATTGAAAGGCTCACTTTACACATGTGGCTATTCCCACCATGAGTAAAGTGAGCACTTCGTGTGCGGATTGTACCCAGGGTCTGGAGGAGACTTATTCCCGTAAAAAATACAATTAAAATAAAAAATAGGGCTTTACTCACCCTCTTATGGCCCCCAGAGTCGTCAGCACAGCTGCTGGTAAGTTCCGTTCCCAGGCGTACTTTGCGAGAATGACCTCTGATGACGTTGCGGTCACTTGGCCCGGGATCGCCGCTGAGGAGGTTGGGGGCCACCAGGAGGTGAGTATATCCATATTTTTTAATTTTTTTAAATTATTTTTAACATTCTATCTTTTCCTATTGATGCCGCATAGGCAGCATCAGTAGTAAAAAGTTGGTCACACTTGTCAAGCACTATGCTTGACAAGTGTGACCAACCTGTCAATCACTTTTCCAAGCGATGCTTCAAATAGCTTGGAAAAGCGCTAGCAATTCTGCAAACTAAAAACGCTTGTGTTTTACTCGCGGCGGAGAGTTGCGGTAATGCTGCACACAATTCTGCAGCATTTCTGCAACGTGGGCACCTAGCCTAAATATTCTCCAATGACTGAAATCAGAAAAGGAAATGGTGAATGTGGATGAACTGATCGCATCAGTTCAAAAGCATGGTGGTCATGATGTTACACATGCAGAAATCTCTACAGGCTGCCACTAGGTGCCATCTTCAGACGGCATTAACCCTGTGGAGCAGAAATCTGCCTTATATTTTGTGTCATATATGAAATAGATTTCTGTTATTTGCAGATGAAACCCAAAACAATCTCGCCAAGCATTTGCTGAAGACTGCGTGTACAGATATTACAAATCTCATCTTCAATTTCCTGGCTGGCGATATAATGATGGCTGTGGAAGACTATTTGACAATTACCAGTGAGGTACAGTGTCTTAGATTTATTAAATATGCTCATATTTCTGCCAGTTACATCAAATATTTCTTTTTTTCATGTGGTGAACAAAACGCAAACCTAGTGAAGAAAACCATGACGTACGGTGACCAACCACAATCCACATTGTACATATCATCAGGCCCAAAAGCCCCATTTCTCGTTTGTGGGACACAGTAATCATGGTCTGTTGCCACCCAAAGGCTGACACTAGTAATATAACTAATTGAAAATCGACTCCTCCCCGGCAGACTGTATTTTGCCAGCTAGCAACAGGCGGCTCCGTTTTTCATAGTCTTAGTTGGAGGCAACTGAGGTCTGAGTCTCAGACCTATTTTAGTACTTTAGAGGCCATGTTAGGTGTTAACCGTTTCTCTTTCTGCTTTTTCAGATGGAGTGCTTTTAGGGTAACGGTGTAATTGTGAACTCTGTTTCACCCATGTAGTTGGAGTGTACATGCTGTATTGCTCAGTTTCTATCCTCTCCCACCTGTACAGCTAGACCATGTACCTTGACGCAGTCGGCCATCAGGTACAGGACGGTGATCTTTTAGCCTTGTGGTCTCCTGTCCACCATAGCGCACATGTTTGCATGGAGCAGAAGATGGAGTCTGGAATGCCCAACTTGTAGCCACAGGATCAAGTTTCTTCAAGACAGATTAGTGCATTGCACTGGCTGCCCAGCGGTCGTTGTTCAACGTGGTAGCATCTCATTTTGTGGCGTCTTGAGTCCTAGCAGGTACTCTGTTACCTCAGTTTTAGCCCTACGCACCTCCCAGTGGCTTATTCGGTGTCTGTCCCCTCCACCTCTCCCTCAAATCTTCGGGTGTTTGGCCTTGGGTCAGAGGAGGCATGAATGGGAGAGTTGGTCCTTTGCGTACCGTTAAGGTTGTCGTGGCTGTTGAGGTAGAGATGGTGGTAGTGTGTGGTCCTGTGTGGTGGTGTATGTGTTTGTCACATTAGTTGTTCAATCTCATAGCATGTGTATGCTAAAATCACGTGCAGTATGGGCGATATCAGGCTTGGGTGTAGCCGTGTGCTATTCACACTCTATATTTCTATTTACAATTAGTTATATGTTCTCACACCTATAGCCAATCAATGTATACGACTGGCTACGCCCGCTGGTTAATCTGTGATGCCAGTGGGTGTTTGGCTACCGGCCAATCAATACTTTGAGTGTGCACACATCCATGGTCAATCAGTGCAGTTGGCGGGTCTCTCCCGTTGGCCAACCAATGGATTCATCATGCGCCCGCCCTCGGTCAGTCAGACCAGGCAATTGACTTGCATGTCTGCGGGTTCCTCCCCTTCCTGTTAGGGGAGGCAGCGCCATTTTTCCTGGGTATTCATCCAGGTTGGTTCTTCCTCCATCTCTCCTCGGCTTGTTCCACACACCTGCACTGGCTGGCCTCTTGTCCATATGTGAAAAAAAAACTTGTAGCTGGGCACCCCCCCTAAACTCTTTTTTTTTTTTTTTTTTTTTTTCTCCTTCGCCTCATTGGGGGACACAGGACCATGGGTGTTATGCTGCTGCTACTAGGAGGACACTAAGCAAATACACCAAAAATTAACTCCTCCTCTGCAGTATACACCCTTTGCTGGCTCTATCCTGAACCAGTTCTTGCTTAGTGTCTGTAGGAGGCACTAGGGTCTGGCTTCAGACCCCAACTTTATTTTATTTTTTCCGCCACTTCTGCTAATCCCAAGGGTCTTCCAAAAGATCAAGGCAGAGGGTATCCCGGTGATTCTCGTTGCACTAGACTGGCCACGCCGAGGGGGGGCGTGGCCTAGCGCACGATGTGAGAGGACGTGCAGTGGAGCTCTCCTGCCACAATCTCCCTTATTAAGGATTCCTGAGGCGCCGCCGAACGCTGAAATCGCTCCAAGGAGTGTGCAGAGATCCTGGGAGTAGCAGTGAGTGGAGGACGGTCTGGTGGAGAGAAGTCCTGTACGAGGATGACGCGCAGGAGACAGAAGGAGCGGGCAGCGTCGGGAAATGCTCAGGCCCAAGATGGCGCCGAGGCTGCAGAGGAGGCGGCGAGGGCGAGCGCGGCATATCAAAGACGGATGGAGGTGATCGCTCGGCTGGAACGCTTTGCGAGGTCAGAGGAGGCTGCTAATGAGGGGTCAGCGGCTGAAGGTGAGAGACCTGACACAACGCAGATCCCTGGGAAACAGCAGGAAGGAGGGGGCCAGCCACAGAGTTGTGGGGAGGAACGGAGATCCCCTGTTGTGGCTGCACGTGCTGCCCAGCTTGAACAGCTGGACACATTAGATATAGCAGAGCCGACGCTCAAAGATATATTCTCTGTGGTAATTTACAACAAGTCTGCCCTTGCGACTTTGAACAGTCGTGTGGATGATTTAAAGGGAGAGATGGCTGCGATTAATGCTGCAGTGCGCAAAGTTGAACAGAGAATGGAGGTGGTGGAAGAACGGGTGGGAGGCGCTGAAGACCAGGTTAATGAACTGTTGAAAAGAGAAAAAAAGTATGTGCAGCGTATAGCTTAACTGGAATTTAAAACTGATGATCTGGAGAACCGCTCCCGTAGGAGCAACCTGAGGATTGTGGGGGTACCAGAAAAGGCGGAAGGAAATAACCCCACTGAGTACATTGAGTCATGGCTGAAAAATACTATAGGAGGGGATGGTCTCACTAAAATGTTCTCCGTTGAAAGAGCACATCGTGTGCCCACTAGACCCTTGCCCCCAGGATCAGCCCCAAGAGTCATCCTGGCCAAAGTTCTGAACTATCGGGACCGGGATACTCTGCTGCGGAAAGCCAGGTCCTGTGCGGAACTCACCATAGATGGCAATCGCATCTCCATCTACCCAGACTATTCTGCAGCAGTTCAAAAGCTCCGGATGACATTTGGAGAAGTTAAAAGACGACTAAGAGACATGGATGTGCGCTATTCAATGATCTACCCAGCTAAGCTGAGAGTTGTGGCTTTGGATCGAGTGCACTTTTTTCAAAATCCAGAGGAGGCGACACTCTGGCTTGACTCTAACATGAAGAATACCAGAGTGGGACAATCCCGTTGAAGCATACTCTGAGTGATGTTGAAACAGTGACTAACTGTGATTTAGTTTGAATTTGATATGATAATGGTCATCTCTGAGATGAAGTAATGCCACGTTGGTTTATGTGGATGTGTTAGGCGGCGCAACGCTTATTGTTGTTTGATAAATGTGGATGGGAGAGTAGTTGGAGTGCAGGAGGACCGAGATTTCAGGTGTAACGTGTCAAATGTTCGGTATTGCAACATATCATGGGGGGTAGAATTAAAATTCTAAGTTGGAACGTTAGGGGTCTCGCTAACGACTCAAAACGGGCCGCAATTCTACAATATCTGCTGAAGCTGAGGCCCTCAGTGATTTGCCTCCAAGAAACACATCTGGTAAAAGATAAAGTAGATATATTACAAACAAGGTGGGTGAGGAAGGCTTATCACTCAACGTACTCAGCCTATGCTAGGGGAGTGTTGGTGTTGATCCACACTTCTACTCCATATGAAGAAGTGGAGGTTATAATAGACAAGGATGGGCAGTACGTGTTTATTGTATGTAAGATATTGAATAGGTTATTATGCATTGTGTCTTTGTATATCCCTCCACCATTTTCTGGAAAAAAGATACAGGAAATTCTGAACTTATCCGGGAAATGGACTGGGGTCCCATTGCTTGTAATAGGTGATGTGAATAATATTGCAAATGATCATTGGGATAAGGGTAAACACGCGGGGAGCAGAGAGGGAGGGAATGTGACACCTTTTGGAAACTACATGAGGGAAATTGGTTGGATAGACTTGTGGAGAGTTCGGAATATGGAGAACTACACTTACTCGTGCTACTCGGCGACGTATGGATCCCTGTCTCGCATTGATGTGGCTTTGGGAAATGAGGGGATGGATAACTTGGTACAGGAAGTGGAAATTTTTGCCCAGAGTCCTATCGGATCATTGCCCACTGGTGATATCTCTACAATTGGGAGGATGGGGGAGGTTGACAGGTATGGGATGGAAAATTCATCCCTTTTGGTTACGGTTGCTGGATATGGGAAAGATAGGAGAGGAACTGGGAGAATTCTTTAGGATAAACGAAGGTAGTGCAGAGGGTCATGTAGTCTGGGATACTATGAAGGCATTTTTGAGAGGGATTTTATTCAGAGAAGTGTCTCGATATAAGACTAGGTCTCAAAATCTAGACAAAGCAGTGATGGAGGAATTAAGGGCGGCGGAGGAAGCATTGGGTGCGCAGTGTACTAAAGCTACGCAGACCCGCATGAGAGTGGCCCAGTCGGAAGTTAATAAACTTCACATCCGTAAGGCGGAGAGGCGGCGGGCATTTCAGAACGAGGCATTCTATGCGGAGGGTGAAAAAGTGGGACACCTGCTCTCAGTGATAGCTTCGGCACAACGGGAATCCTCACATGTATATGCAATTAAAACTAAGGAAGGTCATGTGGTTACACAGGGGGATCAAATTTTGGATGTATTTAAACAATTTTACAGTGAGCTATACTCCTCAAAGATACATAAAGGTCAACAGGAGATGGACAGGTATCTGAGGGCGATTAAGCTCCCTAGATTAGGGGAGGAGGACAGAGAATGGATGGATAGGCCGCTTGCAGCGGAGGAGTTGAGGGTGGCACTGGCGGACATGGCGGGAAATAAGGCCCCGGGGGCGGATGGCATTCCGGCAGAGGTGTATAAAATTTTTAATGAAGAAGTAATAACTAAATTAGAGAAGGTATTTAATGAGTCGTTGGAGAGGGGAATATTGCCTGCATCTATGAGAGAGGCCATTGTGGTGGTCATTCCTAAAGCTGATAAGGACCCATTGAATCCGGAGTCTTACAGACCAATTTCACTCCTTACGGCAGATGTAAAGATTCTGGCGAAGGTCTTGGCCAACAGACTGACCCACGTGATTGATAAAGTAATCCACCCAGATCAATCGGGATTTATGCCCAATAAATCTACAGCAATCAATTTAAGGAGGCTATATTTAAATATGCAAATTCCAGCCGAAAATGCTGGAAAGAGAGTAGTAGTATCTTTGGATGCCCATAAGGCCTTTGATTGTGTAGAATGGAAGTACTTGTGGTCGGTTTTGAAGGGCCTTGGGTTTGGGCCCAAGTTTATATCGTGGGTGGGGTTGCTATACTCCTCTCCAAAGGCAAAAATTAGAGTGAATAATGAATTATCTGATAGTTTCTCATTACATAGGGGTACGAGGCAGGGATGCCCGTTGTCTCCGCTGCTGTTTGCCCTCGCCGTGGAGCCTCTGGCCACTAAAATAAGGGATGCACAAGTGATAAAAGGATTTGTTTATGGAGTGAAGGAGGAGAGGGTGTCTTTGTATGCCGACGATATTTTGTTATTTTTGGAGGACTAAGGGGAGAATTTGGATAACGCGGTGGCATTAATTGAGGAATTCGGGGAATTTTCCGGACTCAAAATCAATTGGGACAAATCGTGCATAATGCCCATTGATGAGGTAGATGGATATGGGGGAGGTGGAAAGGTCAGCAAATTTGAAGGTGGTTTCGGGATTTAAATATTTGGGGATACAAATCGCCCTTCCGTTGACTAGGTTTGAAGAACTTAATCTAAGCCCTTTGCTACAAAAAATTTGTTCCAAAATATCAGCGTGGAATAAATTACATCTTTCGGTAATTGGAAGGGTGAACCTTTTAAAAATGATAGTGATGCTACAGCTTTTATATGTACTGCATAATTCTCCAATTTGGATTTCGCAGAGTAGGTTCCACAAAATTAAATCGCTGTTTGGTGAACTAATATGGGGAGGGAAAAGCCCACGGTTTAAACAAGAGACTTTGCAGAGGCCGAAGGAGGTTTGGCGCTTCCCAACCCCTGGGTCTATTTTTTATCAGCACAATGCCAGCATATTGGAGGATGGGGGGTGGAGACAGGACGGGGACAGTCGCCTAGTAGTTTGAGATATTTGTTTGGAAAATGGCATCTGGGAGAGAGTTTGGAAGGGGGACAGTTTTTAAAATTAGGCTCTCGGTTTCCTACTGTTCTCCTAATTCATAAGGTATGGGAAAAAGTTAAACAGATAAGGGGTGTCACGGGCTTTACCAAATACTCTCCTGTATGGGATAATATAAATTTGAAAGAATTCGAGCAAATGGAAGGATTTGGGCCCTGGAGAGAGGCAGGAATCAGTAGGTTGGGACAGCTTATGGGTCAGGGGAGACTTAAGTCATTTGTGGAGCTGCAGACAGAATTCCAGTTACCGCATTCAAATTTGTTTCATTATAAAAGAATTCAGCATGCGTATCGGGCGCAATGTCGGAGGAAACTTATTGAGATCCAGTTTGATGTCACGCTGGCCTCCATTTTGGAGAACAGCGTAACAAAGGGGGCAATCTCAGAAGTGTATAGAGATTTATTATTCACTTTTCTAGTCAAACATCCCATCAAGTCTAGAGTAAAATGGGAAGCTGAATTGGGAGAGATAAATGACGATAGATGGGAATCTATTTTAGAATATGTGCCTAAGATCTCTATGAGCGAACCTGGGAGGATGTCTCAGCTATACGTAATTCATAGAGCTTACAGAACTCCCGACAGACTGTTCAAGATGGGTTTGAGGTCCGATTCCGAGTGTCCACGATGTTCGCAGGAACGGGCAGACATGCTGCACATGCTGTGGAACTGCCCTAGATTGTCTACCTTCTGGACAGTTGTATTGAATCGGATTGAATTGATATATAGGTGTGTAATCCCCAGAGACCCTTTGGTCTGTATATTAGGTTATGTGGAAGAATTAGTAGCGGTATCCATGGTCAAACTGGCGATTGCTAGACTGTTGTTATTGCAAGGAAGTTGATCGCTCGGTTCTGGATCAGAGAAGAGCCTCCGACTAGACGAGACTTTCTTACGCAGGTGGAGCATATAATCTCATTGGAAAAAAGTATTTATACTAAGAGAAATAAACTTGATGTATTTCATAAGATATGGCAGCCATGGGTAGAATGGAGTTAGATTTGTGGGGTGGATGAATTAGGATATAGATGATGTGCATAATAAACAATTATATATGGATGTGGGAAAGAGTACCGGAATAGTAATGAGGAAGACACTGAAAGGGTCTCGGAGGGGGGGATGGGGGGGGTTTGTTCATATAAAAAATATGATTATATGTGAACAACTGCTTGACTTCATATATGTTATAATTGCTATTATTTAATAAAAATGTATCTGATTAAAAAAAAGACTGGCTACGCCGAGCGTGGTACGTGGAACTGGTGCAACTAGTCGCCGACATTCCCTGGCAGTTACTGGACCGCTCAGACCTTCTCTCTCAGGGGCCCTTTTACCGCCAAAACTCAAGAGTGCTGAGTTTAACGACCTGGCCATTGAATCCTGGATCCTAGCCCAGGCCGGTTTCTCGCAACAAGTAGCGTTCACCATGATCAATGCCCGGAAACCTACTTCTATGTGCATTTACCATCGTGTTTGGAAGGTCTTTTTCTCTTGGTGTAAAACCCGTGGATGTTCCCCACTTGTGTTTTCTATCCCTTCCATTCTGGAATTTCTTCAAGCAGGATTAGGCTCAGGCCTGGCTCTGGCTTCTCTCAAATGCCAAATTTCAGCACTATCTGTCCTGTTCCAGGGAAGGATAGCGTCCAAATCGCAGGTCAAGACCTTCATACAGGGAGTGTCGCACCTTGTCCCTCCCTACAAGATGCCTCTGGAACCTTGGAACCTTAATTTGGTCCTAGGTGCCTTGCAAGAGGCCCCCTTCGAACCCCTGCGGGACGCATCACTCACTCTTCTTTCTTGGAAAGTTTCCTTTCTTGTGGCAGTAACCTCCATCAAGCGGGTCTCGGAACTGGCAGCTCTGTCTTGCAAACCTCCTTTTCTGGTTCTCCACCAGGACAAGGTGGTGTTAAGAACATCCACGTCTTTCTGCCTAAAGTCATTTCTTCTTTTCATCTGAATGAGGACATAGTTTTGCCCTCGTTCTGCCTAGCTCCGGTCCATCGTACTGAGAAAGCTCTCCACACTTTGGATTTGGTGAAGGCACTCAGGAAATACATTTTCAGAACAGCGTCTTTCTGTAAATCACACTCCCTGTTTGTGCTTCCGGAGGGACACAGAAAGGGCCTAACTGCTTCTAAAGCTACAATAGCCAGATGGATCTGCTCTGCGATCCAAGAGACTTCCCGTGTCAGAGGTCAGCCTTTCCCGGCGGGGATCAAGACAGACTCCACTCGGTCAGTGGGGGCCTCCTTGGCTATTCGGCACCAAGCGTTGGCACAGCAAGTGTGCAAGGCTGCGACTTGGTCCAGCCTTCACACGTTTACTAAGCATTACAGCATTAATTCTCAAGCCTCTTCAGATGCGGCCCTTGGCAGACAGATTCTGCAATCGGCGGTATCGCTTCTGTAGGCCAGATTAATCGGTTGGTGCATAAGTTTTCAGCTGTTGTGTGGTTTCCGACCCAGGGACTACTTTAGGACATCCCATGGTCCTGTGTCCCACAATGAGGCGAAGGAGAAAAAGGGATTTTTGTGTGTACTCACCGTAAAATCCTTTTCTCCGAGCCATTCATTGCTCTCCCTATATTGTGGGCATAACGCTACTCAGACAACACAGTTTGTGGGTAAAACAGTGTGGCAATGCTTTATTGAACCACAAAACAAGCAGATAACACGTAGAACAGTCCCAGCAAAATACCCCAAGATGATGCACATTATAGAGTCTCACCCTCCTACTGATTCGCCGGGATAATGGCAGCTGTTTCTTCAGAGCTCCCAGGGTCAACTACCCCACCTGTGGCACGAACACAGAGGAGGTAACAACAAGAGTAGAAAGATGACAGTCCATTCAGGTACAAGGCCAGTTGACCCAGGGGTCACAACCTGGCTTCTCCAAACATCTCCATGGAGCCAGGCGACCATCGGCTCCCAATCCTGGCTTTCTCCAAATGGATCCATGGTTCAGTGATGGTCAATGGAGCAGATCTGTATTCTTCCAACCAGGGCCGAGTTCTACTAGGTTGTTTCCTGCAGAATGATAGATCCGTGTCCCTCGTGATGGAGCCATGATGTATTGGCAGCAGTCCTGTAGGGTCCCCTGGATATTTGGATGTCTTGACAGAATCTCTGGCTGTCTCTCTCTCTCTCTCTCTCTCTCTCTCTTTCTCTATATACAGAGGCATGTAACCTATTTTTAAACTTAACAAGTGTCCTTCATTCAGTATTTACATAAAGGGTAAGAATGGAGATGAGATCTATGTGCATAGTTTTTCCTCCTCTGTTTTCAAAGTCAACAAACTATCTGGCCTACATAATGCATAATTAACATATCAGTAAACATCACTAGTTATCAAGGATAAGAGCACACTGTTATATCAAATATCAGCATACAAGTTAATATTCCAGGGTTACACCAGCAAATGTCTGGTTCCTTGACCAACCAGAAAGAAACACATACATTCAAAAGTCAACTTATAGGTAACAGTATATTCTTCTTGGCTTGTTAAAAACAGTCGACTGGTTAATTAAGTTACAATGCTATGTCTTCACTTGTATCTCCTGCAAGGCCGGGTTTCCCTCAGACAAAGCCTTAGCATATCATATTGCTGGTACCTCCTTTCTCGTTCCAATTGATGCTCAGTGGACACCTGCTGTGAGGGTATGAGGAGGTGCCTTTCACCCTGCATGTGTCCTGTCTTTAGCTCTTTTGTATAATACACCTTGGTGGGGACTGTTACTATCTTTAGTACTATGGCCAAAGCCCAGTGTCACATCTACCAGTGGGACAGCACCACCACAGCCTAGGGCGGAGTCTGTCCAAACAGCCTTGGATTGGGTTCACCAGACTGCCCTTTGTACCCTTTAGTAAGTGCAGGTTTTTCAGAGGTTCAATCCGAAGCCATCTTCACTTCTGGCACCGCCTGTACCATGTCGTTACTTGCGGACTCTTTTCCTAAATAGGCTGTAGCCTCGTCTAAGCAGGGGCCAAGTTTGCCAGGGGATCATTGTCCTGGTTTGCTGTTGTAGGGCAGCTAACGGCTTCCTCCCGGTTCTGGTAAGCTGACAATTTTAATGAGTATGTCAGACCTACCAACTAAGATGCTGCTCGGTCTACTGTCCTGAAGGAAAGGCCCTCCAGCTGAGATCTGCCATTTGGACAAATACTGCAGGTAACTCTGCAATCCAGAGGTTATTCTGACCACCTTATAGAGTGAATCGGACCTACCAGCTGAGGCCTTACAGCCAGACGAATTCTGCAGAGGACTCTTCAAATCCAGAGGTCATTCAGACTGCATTTCTGAGGGAGTCAAACACCCCAGATGAGACCTCACAGCCTTGCAGTTTCCACAGGTGAACCTACAACTTGCACACTAGGTGGAGCACATTCCACAGCAGGTAAGGGGGGCGTGTCGAAGAGATGCTTTATATAGCAGTCTACCTCTTTCCTCAGCGAGTCAACCCTGCTAGAGGTTCGCGGTTGGTCAGACCTACAAGCAGATGGCGCTCAGAGGTGTGTACTGTCCAGGTGAGTAACAGTATCCTGTCTAGCTATGCTGTGCTCTTAATTAAGGGGAGTTTTGGTTACCATGCCAGCTGTCAGAATGCTTCACTAGTGTTGGACCATTAGTTCTGCTTTGACTCTGTCAGGTCACTCCGGTTACTCTATATGCTCTCTCCCAGAGGGGTCGGATTATCAGGCAGAGCTGGCAAGCAAACTTGACAAGTGCTCAGAGTGAGTCTGACCTTTTAACAGTGTCTTCTCTCATTTGTAGGTCTTATCGCACAAATGAACTACATGGCACAAAGGCAAACTAGGAAGTGCTCTTTCAACTAAATGTGATTCCTCACAGGAGATATCATAATAGATCACTCATTACTTTGATCTCTTCCCTTGAGATGTCACACCATCGGACTCCTTGGTTGAAGGTAGCATGTAATCAGTCCTTAGTGGACCCTGACCACTTCCCAAGGCAAATGCATCTTCAGAAAGGAAATCAGTCAGGCTAACTGAGACCTTCACTTTGGCGTGTTGCACAGTCATTAGTCTGACTATTTTTTTCTGAGCAGGCCATCAACACAAGCGAGGCCTATGGCTGATCATGCAGGTAATCCAGTTGGCACCCAGACCAATATGCAAGATGAGTCACCGTTTAGTGGGGACCGCTTGGTAGGTCAGTTGGCACACATGGACCAGGGCGTACCTTGGCTTCGTCCTAGGCGAGTCTGTCCAGCTAATTCAGACCCTTCGGTAGGGTGTATTTTGGGCAGAAAACTGATTAGCAAAGCCACTAAAGAAGACTCAAGGTCTCCAAAAATTCAGTGTAAACAGCAGACAAAAAGACAGCAACACTTACCTGCCCAGATCTTGGAACAAATGCACTACAGGGTGCAGCCAGCCCATAAAGCAAGATGTTAGCAACACAGGTGCTAAATACCAGATAAAACAGCTATTTTCCACCTACCCATTCCTGGAGGGGGTGACTGCCCATTATACAATTGCACTATAAAGGCCCGCATAGGACGTTGTTTACACAAGGGTGCCGCATAGTGTCTGGTTCACAGCCTATTAGTCACGCCCTTACTTTTTGATTAGGCGGGCTGGCCAGCACACTCTCAATGCATCACAGTGTGAACACCCATCATGAGAGACTTAAGGCCCCATCACACACAGCGAGATCGCTGATTTTGTGACGCAACATCGCTGTGTGTGACATGCATCAGTATCCTTCCCCCCCCCCCCCCCCCGCCAGGTATCGCTGATCGTGCAGGAGTGTCCTGGGCCATTTTTTGATCGTTGGTCTCCCGCTGGCCAGCGCGCATCGCATTTGGCAGCGGGAGACCAACGATCAGCGAGCTCCCAGCGCTGTAAGCAGATGCTGGGAGCTGGTATCCAAGGTAAATATCGGGTAACTAATCGCGCGCGTCCCTTAGTTACCCGCTGTGTACCTTGAATACCTGCGTGCTCGCGCTGGGAGATGGTATCCAAGGTACACAGCGGGTAACTAAATGACGTGCGCGCTTAGTTACCCGATATTTACCTTGGATACCAGCGTCCTCGCTGGCCCTGATCGCTGGTGAGTCTGCCTGTTGGACAGCTCACCAGCGATCGTGTAGCGAGGCACCAGTGATCCTGACAAGGTCGTATCGTCGGGATCGCTGGTGCGTCGTTTAGTGTGACTGCACCCTAATACTAATTTCAACTAATACCTTACTATTTTTGACAACAGATCTTTGGTCCTGTCCTAGGTGATTCTAACCTATCGACAAAGACCTTTCGAGTTGGTGCAGTTGCAGAACTTCTGTGCACTTCTTTAACTTTGAGCCAGTATTTTTGTCTCCGGAAGAGACTGCTCAACTTACTGCATCCCTTAAAGGGGTTATCTGGCCTAAAATGAAAAGTAGTTGGTTTCATCATTTATTCTGTCTGTCTCCACCTCTTCCCTATTCCTTTTCACCTAGTCTCGAGGTATGGGTTGCAGAGTCTAACAGTGCTCCCATCTTTTCACTTTTTATGGGAGCACTAGCCAAGTCCGTGTCATTTGGGGCTAAGGCAGGTCGTTCAAATGATTGACTTCTGATACGATGACTGGACCTCCAGGGTGTATGGAGATCTTATCCCTCTAAGGGTCTCCTAAGTAGCCTACTGCTTACAATTCATCTTTCCCCGGAAGGTGATGGGTCAGGGCAGACATCTAGGCTTTTCCACATTCAAGAGGAATTTTGGTCTTTCCTTATTACGGCAGGATTCTCCTTTCCCATCTTGGACTGAGTATTATCCAGACAGACCTTTCCCAGGCTTGTTCTCTTCTACCCAATTTATTTTTTGTCATTTAGTTTACATGCAAGACTGTCGGGTCCCCAATTCGGAAGACTGTCTTTTCAGTTTAGGGTTGTCTGACTGGATTTAAGGAACAAAGGCGCTTAAAGGTCGCTTTAATTTAGCACCTGTTTCATAGGTGAGAGTGCATGGGCAGTGCTCATAGAGCAATATCCTTCTTTTTACTACTTGCTGGTCTAGATGGCTTTTGGGAGTCAAACTTCAAAGCTCCTGCCTTGGCAATCCTGGTCCAGCAGAATTTATCTTATAGGCCAGAGGTCAGAGCTGCCTGCCCAGGCAGGGAAAACTCACAGCCACTATATTATTCCCTGGGAGCCTGAAGGGGTCCAGTCGTTCTTTGGTCCTTACCCTTTTGTGCTGATCAGAGAGATCTTTCCAGTTGATTTTTTTTGTGATTTTTCTCTCTTCTTTTTCAGGACAGAGTATTCAGGTGTTTAGCTCCCTCCTTTCGCCTAAGTGGAACTCTCCGCATTTTTATTTTAATGGGAAGAATACTCTCCCTTCATTAGGTGCGTCGCCTCCTTGAGAGGTTTTCACATAGGTTTATGTAGCCATAAGCAGTGCAACTCTGCCTGTCTCTCAAAGCTCCTATCGGTTGCCCTGGGATCATCCCTGTACGCTCCGGCAGAGCTCCGACCGCCTCTAGGCTATCTGCTCCCTGGATTAGATGAGACATTAGCGAGACTTATAGGGCAGGTGCCAGTGCTCCCCCCTTTCATGGTATGTGTGCACTATGCATTTACTGCAAGAGATTTCCTGGTAATTCTGTGAAGCAGCCACTTTCTCATTGTATTCCTTTTCCACGTTTTACAGGGTTCACACCTTTGGTTTGGCAGATGCAAATCTGAGGAGGAAGATACTGCAGGCAGCAATTGCTCAGATAAAGGCTTGAGAAAAGGTGGAAAATGTTCTTTGGTAACTGTATGATGTTTAAAGGGGACCTGGTATGGGGTTAATCTGCAGGTTAACAGCGTTGTGATGCTGTCTGGCGCCTGCACATAGCCAAATGCAGCCTTGAGAAAATGATCTTTATTCTCCCCGCCAGCATTTGGTATCCAGTCATGGGGGGGCAGCGTTGGCGCTGGTTCAGTCACCGCTCTTATTATACAGAGTGGACGCTGTAACCGCCGTGCCCTCGGCCCTGACTGACAACCAGCCGTAATGTAGAGCCAGTATCAGTCGGGTGGGGGTACAGCGGCCACTCTATATAATCAGAGCAGTGACTGAACCAGCGCCTGCGCTGCCCCCCCACGACTGAATACCAAATGCTGGTGGCTGGCGGGGAAAATAAAGATCATTTTCTCCCTTCTGCATTCGGCTACGTGCAGGCGCTGGGCAGCATCATAGCACTGTTAACCTGCAGATTAACACCATATCTGCAGGTTCACAGTGTTATCTCTGGTGACAGGTTCCCTTTAAGTTTTTCTCACCCTTGGTACAGCTTTGGGACATCCAACGGTTACTGTGTCCCCCAGTAAGACAAACGAGAAGTAAGGATTTTTTTTACTCGCCATAAAAAATTTTTGTCAGTCTTCGGACACAGCTCCCACCTTTAGTTGCCCAATCAGGTGTGCTTTATTTTTCTTTTCGTGCCTTAATTCTTTGTCTTTCTCTCACTGCTTTTTGTCTAAACTGAGGATCCTGTTGCTAGCAAGCAAGGTACAGTCTGCCGGGGAGGAGCCAATATTCAATTAGTGGCATATTAATATTGTCAGCCTCCAGGTGGCAGCAGACTATCCCACACTAAAGGCCCTGTCTCCGATTTTGTGACGCAACAGCGATCTCGCTACATGTGACACATAGCGACGACCGGTCCCCCCGCGGGATATCGCTGATCGTGCTCGAATGCCCTGGGCCATTTTTTCATCGTCGGTGTACCGCTGGACAGCATGCATCGCTGTGTTTGATGCTGACGAGCGTCGTTAGCGACGCAGAGCTCAGGGATGCAAGCTGGATTCGTTCAGAATAGCTGCTGTGTGACAAAGCACCAGCGATCCTTACCAGGTCGCATCGCTGTCGGGATCGCTGGTGTGTCGTTGAAGAGATCTGCCTGTTTGGCAGCTTACTAGCGAACATGTAGCGACGCACCAGCGATCCCTACCAGGACGTATCGTTGTCGGGATCGCTGGTGCATCGCTAAATGTGAAACGGGACCCTAACTGTGGCCCCCAATGAAGACTACGAGAAAGGGATTTTACAGGGAGTAAAAAATCCTTATTTTGTTACCAACATAAGCAAGCCAAAGGAGTATAGGAAAAGAAATAAGAGAGGGACAAACGAGGGTGTGCACATGATGGTGTGTAATTCAACTCCATTAATGTAATATTTTATGTATTTGGATAGTAAACAATATTCCAGAATGATTGGTCATGATAGGACTGACATATTGGTAATAAGAGGTAGTAATTATTTTGTAAAATTTCTGCCTTACGGGTGAGTCCGTGAACTGTATGACTAAAGACGAGCAGTGCTCCCATACATTACACCTTGTACAAGCGGTATAGAAACGTCTGCGCATAACTACCGGCATTACATCTGCTTATTGTGGCTCCGGATGTAATGTAGACCTAACATACTGTCCACTCTCCACAGAATAGCAATGATGTACTCACAAAAGTCAATATGTCTTTAGGAAGAACTATCCATTGATTTTTTTTTTTATTTTTTATAAATCAATAATACACGCGAAAATAAGAAACTTTGTATTATATCTTAGAGAGATTTGCTTATATCTCCCTTTGGAATGATCATTCATTCATTCGAAAATGTCTTCACTGAACACAGATTTTACAAATTTTACCCATGAATTGAGCATAAAAGATCAGTCCAGGAGATGAAAGAAGTAAATCTCTCTGGTAAGATATATTACATAGTTGCTTATTTATATATGTATCATTGATTTGTGAAATATAAACTAAAACAACACTCTCTCAGGTGAGTAACTTCACCCACCCTATTACATGGGCATTACTCACAGAGTTAACACACAGACATAATAGTCACTTGTTTGACATCTTGCATACACAAAACTTACCCCATCCCAATATAGCCATTGTATACAGCCACTTCTCAGTCCTCTGAAATAACATCCCTTGCTTTGTTAGTATTTTTTGGCCAGGGAGAATTGTATAAAATGTTTATCCCACCACACCACCAGGCATTTTGGGGACAAATAGCAGCATATTGCCTCCTAGTTACAGTATCTGTTGTCTAAGTGCAGATCCGAAAGACTGATACAAATGTTGGTCACAGTGACTTAATCTAAATCTCGGCAGATAAAAAATCTAAACAAACTGCAGATAACTTATTGTTTTCTTTCTCTCCGCAGGTTAGGAAAAAGATGTTAAATAAATTCCAGGAAGAAGCAAAAGGCCCATTGACAAAGCTGAACAGTTCATTGGCTGGCAAGGTAAATTGAAAAATCTTCTATATGTGACCTAATTTGCAACAGGCAGTGATGCTGCTGCAGGAAACTGGCAGTGGCAGGAGTGTCGTGATGCTGCGGGCCCCAGGCTGGGAGGAGGTCGTGTTCAGAGGTTCGAGGCTGCCGCGGGCCCTGGGCTTTCACAAAATGTCTGGAGTCCCCACACTTCCCATCCTTTTGAATGCAATGAAATTTGGGAAAATGATCGCTGGGATTGGCACATATGCAGATTGAGATTTCAACAGTCGAAAACAATGAGAAGTTCAGGGGCTCCAGATATTTTGTGAAAGCCTAGCACCCGCAGCATTGCCCCACTCCTGCTTGCTGCCAGCTTACTGCACCAGCGACCCTGCTCCACTGCAGCCGACACATCTGCATCCACCCCCCCCCCGTAAGCTACATTCGGATTATAAGACGCACCACCATTTCCACCCAAATTTGCAGGAAAAAAGTGAGTCTTATAATCCGAAAAATCCGGTATGTATATTTAAAGGGCTTGTTCAGTTTAGAACACCAGTTCTCATATACCTTTTTAAAGACCATTGGGACCTGATGCCTCACTAATAAAGTGTGAATTATTTTTTAGCAGGTGTTTTGGGTGATATTATATGTTTAGTCCTATAATATAAATGTTTTATATAAGAATTTTGTCTTCTACAGGAAGGTAAGATCACACTATTTTGATATGATGAATGTGAATTACTGGACAGCGTTGAGCTAGATTGTTAGCTATACTATGTGGTTCTTTATGTGAATGTTGCTAATGATGTTTGTAACGAAACTAAATGATAAAAAAATTGTTTCAATAAAAATGATTTGATGTAAAAAAAAAAAAAAAAAAGAACATCAGGGAGTCCTCTTTCCAGGATCCTCATATCTTGGGCCGAGGAGAGCAGTTGCTCAGAGTCTCTCATTCTGGAGGACTGGTCCTGTTCTGCAATACATAGACGTGCCATTGATCTGAAGTGGCTTGATGTGATTCTTCCTCAAAGCTATACTGTTCTAATCTTCTAGTGTGGTCCCCACACTGATAGTGCCCCACTATGATTTATGCTCATGTGTTTTGTAAAAGCAATGGAGTTTTTTCTTTTCTTGTGAGTTTGACAGATGTTTTCCTAGTTGTCAAAATAACATCTCCTACTTTTGCCTTATTGCTGCCTGTTTTGTTTGTGTTTTAACTCTTCAGAGTATAGAAGAATTTCTTTCTTTCCTTGACGCAGCAGCTGACGCATGTGGGATTTTAGTTAAAAAAGGAGATAAGAAGAAAGAGAGGTACATCTCTTTTTTTCATTGGACAAGAAGATTTCCAAAATTTACTGTAGTGTGTGTATTAGGTTATTTTCTGATTTTTAGCTTCTGTTGGCCAACCTGAATCAGCACTGTCCAATGTCTATTGTTCGTATGTTCTCCCTGTGCTTGTGTGGGTTTCCTCCGGGTTCTCCAGTTTCCTCCCACACTCCAAAGACATACTGATAGGGAATTTAGATTGTGAGCCCCATCGGGGACAGTGCCAATAATGTCTGTAAAGCGCTGTGGAATTAATGGCGCTATATAAATGAGTAAAATAAATACATAAATGTAAATCCGCATATATATTAGACGAATGTTGGCCAAACACACTGATATCGATGGGTTCAGCCAGTACTCTAATGTATATGAGGTCAAGTGAGCGCTCCTTTGTATGAGATAGTCAGGCGAACGACCAGCCAAAGCATTGTTCTACCGACAAGCAGCTAATGTATAAGGGGGCTTTTACATATCTCCTGCAAATAGTCGTAAACCACTACCAGATAATTAATTAAAAAAAAAAAATCCAACTTTTAGTGGGAACTCTTTGAAAAACCTATAGATCCAAGGGTTTCAAGAAAGTATTTCAAATGCAATAACCTCATAATGTGTTTTTTATAAATCTGGTCATACTGAAAACTCTTAAAATCGAACCTTGTGAGTCAACAGAACATTATGTGATAGAAGCATATTAAGTCTGGTCTAATTGCTCAAAGTGCAAAATTTGAAATGCACAACACTGTTTATCACTTATTTTAAAGGGAACCAAACAGTAGAGTCATGCAGCATGAATGAGACTCGGGCTGCGCTATTGCAGCCATGTATGCTTTCATTGCTTTGCTCTGAAACGCTGCAACATTACTGAGAGCGGTTGACTGACAGGTCTCTCCTTACATGTATGTAGGTAGGGACTTGGGAATTGGGCCAGGGAGACATCACAGGGGACCTCCTTTGAGCTAGTCCTCCAAAATGAAGAGTCACAGGATGGCTGCGGTGCTTCAGAGTAAAACAGATGTAATACCGCAGCAAGCGTCTGATGCTGTATGAACCAATCCTCAGGCTTCCTGTAAATTTACTGATTCTCTAAAATCATTCAGCAAGGTATTAAATGACCCGAGTGTATGATTTCTATTTTCTTTGTTTTCAGACAAGTTTTGTTCCAGCACAGGCAAGCCCTTATAGAGCAGCTGAAACTGACAGAAGATGCAGCCCTGGTGCTACACCTGACGTCCGTCCTGTTGTTTCAGTTCACTACACACTGTATGCTTCATGCCCCAGGAAGATGTGTCCCACAGATAATTTCATTCCTAAGCACAAAGATCCCTGAGGTATTGTCATACATGAAACGCAGTATCTTTATCGGAGCTCCACAGAAACCCATGAGCCCAACCAGCATACATAATGTACATAAGGCATCTGTTGAATTGTATATTTCAGACCCATAAAATGCTCAGCCCTCTGATACATTTTTGGTGTTTTACTGAATTGCTGGTGAATATTTAGGTTCAATAAAAATCTTATATGCATTATAATTAATAATCACAACTTATCACCTATCCACAGGGTTATTCAAAGTCTACGGGAGTGCTGAAAAATCCTAATCCTGTGGTCAGCTATTGTTGTCAGTCCCAAAAGTATCCATATGAGACATGGGAGCCCTTTTCCCATATTCTGTGGGGATCTTAGCAAATAGGATCCTCATTGATCATAGATGTGTCTCCTATCCTGTGGATATCTAATAAGTTATGATTCTGGGGACATGCTTTTAAACCCTATTGATTTACTATCTATGTACAGTTAGGTCCAGAAATATGTGTACCGTGACACAAGTTTTGGCTATTTACCAAAACATATTCGAGATACAGTTATATAATCAATATGGGCTTAACGTACAGACTCTCAGCTCTAATTTGAATGTATTCTCATCATAATTGGAGTAAGTGTTAAGGAATTACAGCTTTTATTAAAGGTGGAAAAAGGTCTGAAATGATTCTTATTAGTACAATCTTTTTTTTCTCAATTGAGAAAAACCTCAAATTTTAACGGGTGTGTACAATTTTTATATCCACTGTATAGTATACACGAAGAGTATTAATTAGCATGTGCAAATGCAATTTAGATTTTAGATTATTTTTCTGTCTTGTTAATACTATTGTCTGCTTGTTCTTTTTTTTTTTTTTTTTACACAGGAACAGCACAGCTTGTTGGTTAACTACCAAAGCCTGGTAGTTAAGCAGTTAATAGGTCAGGCCAAGCAGAAGGATGATGATGATGTAGACACGACTGGAGATCTAGCAGACGAATCTGATAAAGCTTCAGATATCATTAGAAAAGAACTTCAAGAGTTGTCTTCTGCAATCAAAGATCTTGCTCTCCGTCCCAGAAAGTCCTCAGCATCAGAAGAGTAACCAGGCATTGATTCCTTTTTATATCCACAAGCTTTATTTCTGCTAAGCTCCGATGAACACTCAAGACCATTTTGATTTTGCAAATAAAGGAATATGAATAAATAAGTATTATGGTTAGGGAGAATCTTACTGTTCTTGACCAAAATATTATTTAAGAGAAACCTGTCATTAGATTCATACTGCCTCAACCAATAATTTGAAAAGCTGGCAAAGGACTATAGAGAAACACCTGAGTAGTTTAAGGCAGGTCATCTGCCGGTTTCTACCTGACCCTACTCCAGTTGATTGACAAGTCTCTTCCATATATGTATATAGGGAGAAACATGTTAGTTGTGGATAGAAAGCAGCCAGCAACATCTTTTCAAACTATATTTTCTCTGAAATGCTGCAGCGTTTAAGCAAAAAACTTATCTGACAGCTATCACACAAACAGGCTCTGATCCTTAACATATTCAGAGCACTCTGAATGTAATGACAGGTTCTCTTTAAGAATATATACGCTCTTTGGGGATCTACAGGTTTAATTTTTAAAGTTCAATTTAATATTTAACCAAAAATTACAATTTTGCATTGGATGATTGAATTGCTGATCTTGGATGGATGATTGTGTGGTGATCTATGGAAAACGTAAAAAAATAAATATATATATATATATATATATATATATATATATATATATATATATATATATATATATATAATTTTTTTTTTTTTTTTTTTTAAACTATAAAGGCTATAAGCAGTTCCTCTCCTACTAGCTGTCCTCTTGACACAACAGGGAGTAGATCTACAAAACTCCCACTCTCTATTATTGCCTTTGTGGGATGTTTCAACTTTCCCACTAAGGCATAATGAACAGTTCTGAAACCTAAATGAGGATGGTTAAGCTTAATTCACTCTGTGTTCTAACCTGACATTGGAGATACACCTGAAGAATTCCTATCATCAAGCTGTCCTTTTTTTTTTTTTTAAGAAAGCACTAGGCCGCCACAGACTGATGGTAATTTCTAAAAAGCATTTATTGTCAAAATGATTGCCACCTTAAACTTCTGAGACTTCATAGCAAAAGTCAGGCCCGAAGTTTCAAGTTGTAGGATCCCGTCATATAGAGCTGGATCCCACAACTCTCCATGGTACTCCTCACTCTCTCAGTGCAAGAACTGCTTGCATCGCAAGAACTCGGGCTAGGAACTAAATCAACTCTGCGGTATCCTTTCATAAGCACTTACTGATCGGTAACATGATTAGCTTGGTTACCATTCGGCAGCTGGTTAGTAAAGAATACGGCAGCGCGTGTACGAGATCTCGCAATAACACACGAGGTCTTGCTCTATGACAGTGAGGAATGCCGTAGAAAGCGGTAGGATCCCACTCTGCATGGCAGGATTCCACAACCCTTGAGTTTGAACCGGACTTTTGTGCTATTTAGAAAAATCATCATTCTCTGGCTGCATACTGTTTTATTTTAAAATGGATGACTGATGGTGATGAGCGTAAGTGCAGTTCCCGCAGTTTTGTGGCTGTCTAACAGCTGCTAAACATGCGGTCATGGGGACTCAAACATGTCACTCAAGCACCTACAATACTTGGTGCATGCCCTAGCACCCTAGGCAAACTCTAGTAACGTGCACTTGCGCTATTCACTATTTTTTGATCGGTGCTCCTTAAGGATGATTTCCCCATGCATGTTTTTATATATATATATATATATATATATATATATATATATATATATATATATGGCACACACATAAAGCAGGTGAGATAAGCATTGAACACATCACCAATTTTGTAAGTAAATATATTTCCGAAAGTGTTCTTAACATGAAATGCTGACCAGATGTCTGTACCAACCCAAGCCATAGATAACGTAACTTAGTTGCTATGTGCAATAATGAGAAATGACACAGGGAAAAAGTATTGAAAACCTGAATAAAAGGAGGTGCAAAACGTCTTGGAAAGTCATGATACCAGCTGAAATCTATCGGTAATTAGAAAGTAATCCTGCAACTTGGTGAAAAATAGTTTCAGCTTGTTCTATTAATGGCCTATGAAAAGATGTCTCATTACAAAGGTGCCACAAAATAAACATTTCATGATGGGTAAAACCAGTGAGCTGTGTCAAGACCTTTGCAACCTTCTTGTTGCAAAACATAATGATGGCATTCATTACAGGAGAATTTCTAAACCACTGGAGTTTCCATTGAACACTGTTGAGGCCATAATTCACAAGTGGAAAGAATATCGTTTCACTATAAACAGGTCACCTCCAGGTGCCCACTGCAAGATTTCAGACAGCGGAGGGAAAAGAATTGAGAAGAGTTATCCAAGAGTCAAAGATCACCTGTGGAGAGCTACAGAAGGACCTGGAATAAGCAGGTACAATTGTTTCAAAGAAAACTATTAAGTAATGCACTCAACCTCCATGTCCCATGTATGCTCACCATGCAAGACTCCATTGCGGAACAAAAAGCATATTCAAGCGAGTTTAAAGTTTTCCTCAGCAACATTTAAACAAGCTTTTGAAATGCTGAGAGAATATAGGCTGGTGAGAGACCAAAATTGAACTCTTTGGGTGCCATAATACATTTGGCGGCAAAAAGGCACTGCATATCACCCCAAGAACACCATACCAACAGTAAAGTTTAGAGGTGGGAACATCATGGTATGGGGCTGTTTTTCAGCGTATGGCACTGGCAAACTTCATGTAATTGAAGGAAGGATGAATGGACAAATATACTGAGACATTCTTGATAAAAATCTGCCATCTACAAGGGTGGACATTTCAGCAAGACAATGATCCCAAATACACAGCCATTGAAACTCAGCCTGACAAACACGAACAATCCCCGCATGTTCTGTGGCTGTCTAACTGCCGCAAAACATGCAGCTTCGGGGACTCGAACATGTCACTCGAGCACTCTAGGCAAACTAAAGAGCATTTGTGCTCACTGCTATTTGTGAGGAAGAATGGGACGAGATAACGTCTGAGCAATGCATTCGAGTACTTTCTCTACACAGGAGGCATTTTGAAGCTTTCAACACCACAAAGGCTTTTGTATGAAATATTGAATAAATTTCACTAAGCGTGTTCCAATACTTTTTCCCTGTGTCATGTCTCATTATTACACACAAATTAATTAATGAATATTTATGGTTTGACTTTTTTGCTTGTGTGGATTGGATGGATTGTTACCGACATCTGGTGGGAATTTCATGTCAATAGCACCTTTAGAAATATGTTTACATAGAAAATTGGTGACATGTTTAATACGTGAATGTACACATTTGACATTCATCTGTTCTAGGTGTATATGGTAAATATAAGGCTTAGACACAGTGTGCACAGAGCCTTGTAATTAAAATCAGCCACGTTTCTTACAATATTTAGGGTATCTGCGCATGACGTCTCTTAGCCATTTGCGTACCCACTGAGTTTTACAGGAGGAAGATGCTTTAAATATTATCAGCATTATTCTTCCTGAAGTGTGTTTTGGCAACTTTGCAATAGTTTTCTTTTTTTCCAAGTGTTTCCACCAGTGCTTTTTAAAGAATTTGTAATGTATTAACTAATGAGCTGCCTGAAGAATGGTTAGGTCACTTATTTTAACCACTTTGCATCTTTGGATAACTGAAGCAGTTAAAAGAAGTTCAAGAAGACAACACATGGACAGAAAGTCGTTCTTACGCACACACCCTCAGACTCCAGGCCAGATGCTTTAGGACGGTGTTTTCCAATCAGTGGCTCCTCTCAAATATTGCAAAACTACATCGGCATACTTTGCAAAAGATAGACAGCCACGACCCCAGCTTGCTGGGAGTTGCAGTTTTAGAATAGGTATGGAGCTGGTTGGTTCTGTACAGCATTTAGAAGCACATGCTCGCGCTGGCAACAATGTTTGGCTGCAATGTTTAGTTAGAACTAATGCCTTATTGTACTAAATTTAGGGTAGAATTGGCCAGACATTGTCATATTGAGCATCTAGCATTAATATAATTCTCAGTGAAAAATGACGCCTAATCCATATCTCCCAATGTTCCATTGCCCTTTTCTGACCACTTACTACTACAGATGGATCACTGTTTGCTTGACTTTACCAAGCATCATATTTCATTAAAATATCTCTAAGAGATGGGTAAGTCGCTTTTTGTTCAAAAGGTTTGTAAAAAATATATTTCCAAATGTAAGAAATTTAATTTGATGTCCCGTCAAAACAATATAACATGAATAGAAGAATGGATGCAAAATGTTTGGTGTTTCTTTTTGTGTTTCATGGTCTTCATTCAATAAATTGAGCTTGATATCTTTTCATGAGTGGAAATACTTTATCATTTGTAGAAAAAACCATTGAAGACATTGTGCTAGTGAAAGGCCCCATCATTTCTAGAGTAGTGTATTTCTAGATTACGATGCAGAAGAAACATGGAGAAAGAAGTTTTCAGGTTTCATGTCAATAAACTTTCATTGCCATATACCTAAATCAAGGAAAATGTATATCCACTTTATGTAAATATTAGGACACTTGCCTATTACACCCACAGGAGCTTTTTGACATTCCATTCTAAATCCAAAGCAGCTTCCACTTTTCTGAGAAGGCTTTCTCCAATATTTTGAAGTGTAGACATTTTTGCCCATTCATCCAGAAAAGCATTTGTGAGGACAGACATTGATGTTGGATGAGATGGTTTATTTTGTTTTCTGTTTTAGTTCATCCCGAAGCTGTTTGATGCTGTTGAGTTCAGGGCTCTTTGCAGGCCTGTCAAATTCTTCCACACCAAACTCACCCAGCCATGTTTTTATCAATCTTGCTTTGTGCACTGGGGCCTTGTCATACTGAAAAAGAAAAGGGCACGCAGTTGTCCAAAATGCCTTAACATGCTAGTGCACTAAGATTTCCCTTCATTTGAATTAAGGGACCTACGACAACCCCATTTCGCTATCTCTTCTTGAAACTTTCGTAGAGCTTGCAGTTAGGCAGATAACTTTATCCTGGTATTTGCCAGTCCCCGTCTCATCCATCATACTGCCATCTGTTTGCCTTTCTATGGAGTCTTGTAAATAGGAGCCTTACCCTCCATAGGTAGGTTTGTAGCCATGGACAACATGCCCATAACCATGGTGATGCTGAGTGTTAGATCCCATTCACTGCACTGATCTTAACTGGTAGAAATCTGCTCCTAAATCTTTATAAGGACAGGGCTATTTCTTAGATGCTTCCATTCAGTCATCATCACCTTATTTAAGACATTATCCACTTTGAAGGCTTTGTGGCACCTAGAAGTAGATTCTGAAGCTTTGCCTTGAAAAAACAATTCTGGTTCCCTATTTGATTAACTTCTGAATTTTATCAAGATGAAAGCAGTTTTTTTTTTTTTCAGATATCCTTCCACTTAAAGGGAAGTTGTCACCTCGTTTTTCCACAATGAGCTGCGGCCAATGCCTTTCAGGGCTTATATACAGCATTCTAGAATGCTGTAGATAAGCCCCCGATCTAACTTGAAAGAGAAAACCAAGTTATATTATACTCACCCTTGGGGTGGTCCGGTCCGATGGGTGTCACAGGAACAGGTCCGGCGCCTCCCATCTTCATGCGATGTCGTAATTTTTGCTTGCTTTGTGCCACGCTCCTGTGCAGGCGTACTGATCTGCCCTGTTGAGGGCAGAGCCAAATACTGCAGTGCGCAGGTGCCGGGAAAGGTCAGAAAGGCCCTGCGCACTGCAGTACTTGGCTCTGCCCTCAACAGGGCAGATCCTTACGCCTGCGCAGGAGCACAGCACGAAGCAAGGAAGATGACAACATTGCATGAAGATGGGAGGCGCCTGACACGGACCTGCGACACCCAGGTTAGATCGGGGGCTTATCTACAGCATTCTAGAATGCTGTAGATAAGCCCTGAAAGGCAGTGGACGTAGCTTATTGCGGAAAAACGAGGTGACAGGTTCCCTTCAATCCTCCAAAGGGCTCATACTCATTTGTGAGAGACTCGCATAATTCTCGTGTGAGTCTCGCATGAAAACCTGGCACTGGCACCAGAGCGTGTGGCTACATGTATTTCTATATAGCCGCACGCTCCGGTCCCAGTGCTGGCGGCAGTGCCGGGTTTTCATGCGAGAGACTCACACGAGAATCATGCGAGTCTCTCGCAACTGAGTATGAGCCTAAAGAAAAAGAATTTGTCTGCTCCACAATCTGGAACTCCTCAGCAGACAGGAGATCAGACTTCCTGCGCTGTGACAAGCAGACAAGCAAATCTCTTAGAAAGAATGGGAATGGACTCCTGAGTATAAGCTTTCACTCTAATTACTACATATTGTATGGACAGTTCTCCTGAAATCTCTGGGCTACAGGATGTGAGTAACAAACTCATGGCGAGAGAAAAACAAAAGGTTTGGCTTATTAGCAGAAGTAACACACTGATCACTAGTAAGGGTTTATATAACTGTATGCCAAGAGCAAAACAACCAGTATTGGTTATGTACCAATTGCTCGGCCCACTGACTGACTACTTGTTCTGTAGCGTGTGCTCTGGCTGTCATCAAACTCTGACCATGATACACGGAAGTGTGAATCCAGCCTAACCTAGAGAGTGCCTGTAATGAGCACACAAACCAAGTGCACAGTGGGGACAGAGGCTGGATACTGCTCCTACTGAAGACATGTACTAAAACGGGGCATGGCAGGTGCATGAATGTCACATAGGCATGTTCCATCATCTAGTATTTGTACTCTGCTTGTATAAAGCTGAGTACCAAATTTGTCTAACAATATCATCTAGAAGGGATGCAGAAAGGGATAGGAATTGCACTTCTGAAAGGTAACAGGTCTTCCAACAGCAAAAAAAATGGTAATGGCGAGCATGTAGGAAATGTTTATAGGGAATGTCATGTCCCATAACGCTATTAACCTGAAGTTATGGGGTTATAATTATTATTATTAGCCCGGCAGCAGTACTGAAGTGCGGCTCCGGGGAGAAAATTAACTTTATTTTCCTTGGCAGCCGCCAGGATTCAGTCATGCAGGCATGGTGGCACGGCTACGGTCACCACTCGGACTAATGAGAGCAGCTGTACTGTACTCCATTCTGTCTCATGTTACGAGTTTCCATATTTCCCTTAAGTTTGACCAGTTACCATATTTTCCACACGTGTGTCTCTTTCTATGAAAGTGGTCTGTGACCGGAAAAGCATATAGTTTGCCTCTGGGTAACGCACAACCCTCCTCTCTTGACAGCTGTAAAGCATGAAATGTTTGTAAGGGCATGATTAAACTAGCTTGCCTTGAGTACTTCTTTACGATTTTGACAATGATTCCCCCAATTCATGCGACAGAAACGATATGGTGCTTACTGTCATTTGTGACACAGCCATCTAAGGGGGCTAGCATGGTATTTTGGTATTGTGTAAATAGCTACTGTAAGATGGATGGTGGTTTCTTCAAGCATTGTCATGTTGTAGCTCTCATCTTCCACATTTTAGTACAGTGATTGGGTCCAGCAGTAAAGTAACTCAATATTATTAAAAGAAATAGCATTAGACACTTAACGTTGTTAATAAAACACTCTGCCAGATCATACATATGCCTGTGTAGCTGTCCAGTTACCGTCCTCGCCCTATTCTACAATTCCTGCCTTCTCTATTTTCTCCCATCACTCAGTGAGCAGAGAGAGGAGGAATCTAAACCACGAAAGGACACTGCAAGGAGAGGTGACAACAGGAACAAGGGATCAACCTTTATGTGCTCTTCACTGCCAATAATAACAACTCACTTCTTTGCCCAGACCACTAGGGATCCTGACATTAACCCCTTCTCTGACCTAGCATGCAAGGTCAGATTATTATTATATAATAATCTATTATACTAATAATTTTTCTTTTTATATAGCGCTAACATATTCCACAGCGCTTTACAGTTTGCACACATTATCATCACTGTCCCCGATGGGGCTCACAATCTAAATTCCCTATCAGTATGTCTTTGGAATGTGGGAGGAAACCAGAGTACCCGGAGGAAACCCACGCAAACACGGGGAGAACATACAAACTCCTTGCAGATGTTGTCCTTGGTGGGATTTGAACCCAGCATTCCAGTAATTATGGCTAGGGACTTGGCACTATATAGAGTAATATTTATGTGCTGCTCTTTACCTAGTTCTCGAAGTGATCTACTCCCTAGCTACAAAAGCTTAGAGGGGTTACCATTTCCATCAACGTATCACACCCAGGTTAGTATTTTATCAAATTATTTACAGGTAATGGAAAAATACCAATTTTGTAGCTCTACAGCAGGGATGCACACCCTGCACCCCGTTGGCCACATAGATATGCTTTTCTGTGTCTGGCTCCTTACATGTATATTCCTTGCAAGAAGGTAGATGTGTGGGGTAGTGCAGAGCAAGGAAGGATAAGCACGCTGAATCCCTCTCTGGAATCCTCAAATATCAAATTTGTAGCACTCCAGAAAGGAGAAGATGACATAGAGAGGTAGCCATACCTCAATGGGGCTCTCTTCAAGGTAGGTTTATGGGAGGAGTGAAACTTATTTTAGCAACTCACATGAAGTACAGTAGAAGGTGCAGCTTGCACGTCTCTTCCCTTCTCGAATGCGAACAGGATAGGTGGGAGTCCTGGGACTGTAACTTGCATATATCTGACATTTATGGCATTTCATTACTATATTTTATAAATGTCTCAGATCGTAACACCGCTTTAGTTTATTTTTTTTCAGCTCTTGGCATTTGTTCAGTCTGACAATGTGACCCTTTGGACAGAAAAAGTTTTGCACCCCCGCTCTATAGTTTCTAAGCCAAACGTTAATTGTTGTACAGTTGCAGATCGTAATAGAAATGTTCTTTTGGTCCAAATGCTATATGGAAGGTGTATATATACCAAAAAAGTGAATATAGAAATGCTAATATTTTCATTAATAAAATTAGCTTCCTAAAATGCTTGTGCTGATTATTTTTCGCTGTGGCTTTTGAGTCCTTCCACCCTTCATTGGCCTTACAAATTCTTCAGTGTTCATGAACTAATTGTGTCTTTCTTTACTGATCTTTATTTATCTTGAAAGCATTGATGGGAAATAAGGAGGCTCATATTAGTGCTTGAAGATGATATATTGTATGGCTGGACTTCTGAGGATCCGTTTCTTCAGGGAGCAGACACTCGCTAGATAGGCTGCCTCCTTGTTTATAGACCTCCCTGTGAACATGGTAACAAGGATTACACTCTGCTCCTTCAATCCTCTTTATATACTGCGACAGGTGTTGAAGCGAGGTCACAGTTTCCCATCCACGGAGAGTGACCTAGCAGCCTGTAAAATGCAAGTGGACTCATTTAAGAATGTTTATCTCTAATAAACAAGTCGAGGTTATATAGTTTCAGTGTACTTGTTTATGCATTTGCTAATACACTCAACATGTCACTCAAAGCCAACCCATACACCTGACCATCTAATGGAAGGAGACACACAAGGAAAAAAATAAGGACTGCTATTCTTGGGAAATGATGCGTTGAGCAAAGAGAACAGGTCAAAAGTGGTTAAGTGGTGAGTTTTGACTTTATTCCTGCTGCCACCATGAGTATTTTTTTAATCCACCATATGATTCCAGAGATGTAGACCTTTTTATAAAGTGCTACTTTTTATGGTCTTTAACAAGAGGGCGTGACTCATAGGGTAATAATGCAGAGCCGTCTAAAAACACATACCAAGAGAATCCTGCGAGTAACGCCCCTTTGGTACAACACAAGAAAATTAGCACCAAATAAAAAGACCCATATCTATGCATGGAGATTTTTTTAAAAAAAATGAATATTTAGGAGAGCAGCAGGAATATAATAAAAATAAAAATGTGACTTCTTTTGCTCTAGTGACAGCTGCTCTTCAGCTACTTCTGAACCGCCCATAGGTAAAAAAAAAATAACATCTAGGCTGTCTGTGTGCTACTCTGTAGTGATGTTCTAAAACGTCACTGCATAGTAGAAAAGCTGCACATGCAGCTGTGGGAGCAGGGATCCAGCTGTCAGACACCGCCTGCCTAGATAGAAGGCAGGGATGGTTTGTTGCCATTTCTGCCTTCGATCACCGTTTCGTAGTCTGGGCACAGCGGTTATGTGATTACTGGGTCTAGAGAATATATAAACAAGCTGCTGACTTCTAGGAGTCACAATCTGCTCTTCTAAGCAACCAGGAGGCTGCAATTCCACTTTAACTAGGGCCAATATACATACCAGCCCAAGTTGCAGGGTAAATTGGGTAAAAAAAAATTAAATTATGAAATTCCCCTCAAAAGTCTTTTTTTTTTTTTTTTTTTTTACCTTATGGGGGGAGCTATATATGAAACAAATCAAAAAGTAAATAAATAAAAAGCCGGTAGAAAAAAATATAATAAAGACTGCCAAAGCAAATTACCTTTACTAGCCCCATCCCTATCAGAAAAAAATGTCCAATATACTGTATAAAAATAATAGTTACAGTATGAGCAACAAATTTTTAAATGTATTTTAGTGGCCATTTGTGGTCTGAAAAAAATGTGAACAATAGATATGCATTTCCTTTACTTTAACAAGGATAGCTGCAAAAAAAAAAAAAAGGAAAGCAAGTTTGACAATGACAGAACAATGTAGCCCAAAAGGAAAGATATAAAATGTATGTCAAGGTATCACAAAGAAAGGATTAAAAAATTCAATATCCACATGAGAAAAAAAAATGTACAGCTCTTTAAATTGCATGTATGGAAAAAAAAAGCGCCTGGCTAAGCATGGGGGATAAATGGCCTGGTCGTTAGTATGTTAAATTGTTTTATTTGTAAAAAAATAAAATTATAAAATAAAATTATAATAATAATAAAATTAGATTGTTCTATTTGTAAAAAGGTGACTGATTAAATTTATGAAATAAAATTACATGTGGAAAAAAATATTTCTGGGCATTGCTCTCCATGAACAGTTTGAACGGTCATTTTGTGCTGACAGAATACCTTTAAGAACATCTAGTTCTTTGTTGGTAATTTTGTTTTAATGCTTATATTGTAGGAGCTATGTAATCAGATCCACCAAAAGAATATCTGACCCCAGGCAAAACAACATTTTCACTCAAGTCCTAGACTGGAATTGTTCCAGCTCATTTCTTTGATTTTGATTTAGTTTTTTGTACTTTGTTCATAAAGGGACGTGACTTCCCCTTTTTACGCTGTGAATGTGTCACGCAGCCATTGTATATTCACCCAGCCTCCGCTCCCGCGCCGCAGCCCTCTGCCGTCCGACATCCAAGGTGGTCCCTTCTGACAGGTCCGCGGCCGACGGCGTCTCTGCATGCAATGCACATGCGCCATAGGCCGCGGCCGCTCCTCCCTACTGTCACTTATGCTCCGGCAATGCCGTGACCCGGAAGCACCACCGGACCAATGACAGTTCACACAGGGGCATATCAGGCTGTCCTCCTTTGAGGGAGGTGCCTGATCGATGTGTTTGCTAGCACACTAGGTCCTGCTTTCTCGTGTTCCTGCCGCAGTATCTCAGTCCCGTACTCTGTGGTTCCTGCCGCAGTCTCACAGTCCTGTACTCCCATGTTCCTGTTTAGTCCTGCTACCTATGCTCCAGCCCTGCAGTCCTACTCCAGTCCTGCCTCCCGTATTCCTGCTCCATCCTGCTATCTAAGCTCCAGCCCTGCAGTCCTTCTCCGGTCATGCCTCCCATGTTCCTGCTCCGTCCTGCTGTCTAGGCTCCAGTCCCGCAGTCCAACTCCGGTCCTGTCTCCAGTTATCCTGCTCAGTCCTGCTATCTATATTCCAGTCCCGCAACCCCACTCTGGTCCTATTGCCTACAGTCTCGTACTCCTACTCCAGTCCATTCTGAGCCGCCCCTCTAGGTACCAGCTATCATGGTATCCGAACCCCTGGGCCTGCTCCTAACGATCCCTGCTTAGGGGTCGGCTCCACCTGGCCGCTCGCCCAGGGCCCCTCGGAGCCACGATCCAGAGGGTCCACTCCTGGAGATTACCCTCACCCGACCAGCGGTGGTAACAGAATCCTGTCTATATAGATTTCCACAAGCAGGTGCAAAACAGTGTGGTTTGGGTCCTGCTCTGCCCCCATCTATTTTGAGGGTTAGGGTCTATCCTGATTGGGTGCACCTTGTCGCAGTAGCGTTGCTTTCATGCTCTTTTGATCAAAATAATGTAAGCTAAGTGCCCTGTGTTATTTACATGTACTATTACTGCTTATATATTTACTTACTTCAGGGTATATGCAATTTTTTTTTATCGTAGATGCTGTCTATTAAATGGCCACAGTGTGCATGTGCACCTACGCATTGCACTTATACCAACATCTATTCTGGCACTTTTCTTTGGTTTTGCTTTAGTTCTATGTAATTTGTACATACAGGGGCGTGACTCCCCCTTTTGGGGCTATGCATCTTGTCTATATAGCTTTCCCAGGCAGGTGCAAAACAGTCAACTTTGAGTCCGACTCTACCCCATCTATTATCCGGTCAAGTGTCACATAGTATGGTGAACTGCAAGAGTTAAGGATCATCCCAATTGGGTACATCTTGTTGCGGCAGGATGGCTTTTATGCTCTTTTGATCAAGATAGAGCCAGCCAAGTACCCTATGTTATTTACATGCATTATTACTATTTATTTTTGTATTTACTTATTGCCAGGTATTTTTTTCATTTTGTTTTTCTCTTAGGTTCGGACTACCTTTAAGAAAACCTACTTCTTTGGAGGACATTTTGTTTTAACATTAATTTTGTGGGGGTAAATCATATCCACCAAAATAATTTGTGACCCCTGGCAAAACACAATTTTCACTCAGAATTTCTAGTCTGGTTTTGCAAATACACTTGTGTTCAGTTCCCCCATATGACAAATGAAGGAGAAAGGGAACATAAATCCAGCTGCAAATGGATATAGTAAAATCAAAAAAGTGGACAAGAGCATCAAGGTGACCCTTATCGCAGATGTAAACTTACATGGGATTTTGCACTTCACTAGTGACAGCAGTAACACTAACAGGGAGGCAAGTGGAGAAAGCTGATATGAGAAAGGATTTAGGTATATTAGGAGACAATGAGCGAAATAACAGTAGCGAGTATCAGATGGCTCGTTCATTTACTCTCACGTACGTGCTGTATACAACTTGGAGAAGATACAAATGATGGGAATAGAGTTATTACTTTGTAGAGGGACTATGTAGAGGTAAAAATTAGTTTTCTAGTTTTGATTATCATAAATTTAGAAATATATTGAAATACAAGCATTAGTAATATTTTATTTCGTAATAATATTTAATACACATTAATGAAATGTAGAAATATATTGACAAAATTCTCTTAAAAGAGCTGTATTAGGGACAATGGCATTAACGTATTCATCCGATACAGTATTGCCTACTGTTGTTTAAAGTGCTGTGGAATATGTTGGCGCTATATAAATAAAATGTATTATTATTTATTATTATATTAAACTGTAAATTTCCTGATGGAAGCAGATTAAGTGGACCTGAATGTGAAAAACATTATGCAAAGGCCTAATATCTGCTTGGAAGAGGTGGCTTATGATCTCATTCATCTGCTTATATACAGAATCTGTCTTCTCTCCTTGGTGCATATCCCCAGTGGGACATTTAAAGTAGCGGTTGGTGACCTTGCATAATGGAAAGTACCCTTAAAGGCCATGAAATGTTTCCCAGCAGCTAGTTCATATAGATCTATGTGTTCCATAGGTCCCTGATTTATATAAATGTGTCAGGAAAACTTTAAAAACTATTTATTAAAAGTCACGAGAAATTAAAATGAAATTAAACCTAAAACACTCTGAACCTACGTGGATAATGAAGTGGTCCACAGAATTGCCTAGTGAGCACGGTGAGCACGTGTACAGTGGCACAGGCTCAGACTGTCCCATAGGGGAGCAGGGGAATCCCCCTGTGCAGATCTGGGCCAACAACCCCATTGTATGGGCAGTACTTGGCTTAATTCACTTGATTCACTCTGTACAGAAAAAAACAGCATCTCATCATTAATTAAACAAACTACCCAGTTTATTATTATATAGGGATATAGGTAATGAGGGTATGTAATGTTTGTATGCAGGTGAAAAGCAGGCCTCCATAGTCAATGTTACTGGCGGGCCCTTGGCACCCCAGTCCAACACTGCAGTAGCCTATAAAAGTTTGGGCAAAAATTGGTAAAAATTACTGTTATGGTGAACACAGTAAAGCAAGTTGAAGATTGAATGATCTCTAAAAAGCCTATATATAAATTTTTATGTTTTTTTATCTTTAACATTTTAAAAATTACAAAAACGAAAATGAGCTGATGCAAGATATTAAGCACCTTGTGTGGTTAGTACTTTGTAGAACCCCCATTTGAAAGTGTCTCAGCTTGTAAATGCTTTTTGTAACCAAACAAGAGTCTTTCAATTCTTGTTCTGAGGGATTTTCATCCATTCTTCCTTGGCAAATTCTTCCTGTTCTATAAGATTCCTGTGTGTCTTGCATGCACTGCTATTTTGAGGTCTAGTCACAGATTTTCGATGATGTTCAGATCAGGAGACTGTGAGGGATAGTGTAAAACCTTCACCTTGCCCCTTTTGAGGTAGTCTATTGTGGATTTTCACATGTGTTTAGGATCATTATCCATTTCCATCCTCATTTCAACTTCAGATTTTTACAGATGGTGTTATGTCTGCATCAAGAATTTATCGAAATTTCATTGAATCCATTCTTTCCCCCATGAAATGTTCCCTGTGCCATTAACTGCAACACAACCCCAAACCATGATTGATCCACCCCCATGCTTAATAGTTGGCATGATGTTCTTTTTCAGAAATTCTGTGGCCTTTTTTCTCCACACATGCCGTCGATCTTTGTGGCCATAGAGTTCTATTTTAACCTCATCGGTCTTGTTTTGATGTAGTTTTGCAGAATTCTGATGGCGAATTTTAAGGTGAGGATGCAGGAGAGGTTTTCTTCTCATGACTACCATGAAGGTCATATTTGTGTAGGTGTCTCTGAACAGTAGGATAATGTCCCACAACTCCAGAATCTGCTAAATATTTCTGAAGGTCTTTTGCACTTAAAGGGAATCTGTCACCCCTTTTTTGAGATATCATATAATGATATCATTCAATTGTATGTCACATAAGGATTCTCTTAGTACTTTTGCTTCCCCCTGACCCCACACCTTTCATGCATAAACACCTTTTTTATATCGGTTCAGATGTATGTAAACTGCTGCTGTCCGGTCCGCTGGGCGGGGCTTATTCAACTGCTCCCCCCCTCCCTGTCTTGCACTATGCATTTCTTCTTGTGTAGAGCAAGACAGGGAGGGGGGAGCAGTTGAATAAGCCCCGCCCAGCGGACCGGACAGCGGCAGTTTACACACATCTGAACCGATCTAAAAAAGGTGTTTATGCATGAAAGGTGCGGGGTCAGGGGGAAGCAAAAGTACTAAGAGAATCCTTATGTGACACACAATTGAATGATATCATTATATGATATCTCAAAAAAAGGGGTGACAGATTCCCTTTAAGCGGGAGTTCTGACTTGTCTCTGTAGCACTCCTATGAGCAGCTCTAAATAAAATTTTGCTTGGTATTTCAGACATTATCTTGACTTCCACTGTTCCTGTTAAAAGCCATTTTTTATATTACATTTTGATCTGAGGAGAGGGCAACTGGAAAACACTTTGCTGTCTTCTTAAAGCCTTCTCCTGCTTTGTGGGCCTCCCATCATTTTCATTTTTAAAAGGCTAGGCGGCTGCTTAAAAGAGCCAATGTTTTTTGGCACAAGATTAGGGGAGGCTGTCTTTTTATAAAGCTGGGAAATTTGCATCACTTGGACTTTCCTAATGATGATAGTGAATGTTGTAGCTCTTTTTGTTCTGACCCAAAGTCAGTTATACCGGATCACCAGTGAGGCCAAATTAAAAAATCAGGCCTTCATATAACGAGCGCTCATTGAAAAGAGTGCACACTTATTGTGAGCGAGTCAATTTTCTGGTTATTCACACAATGCTGTCTTCTTAGACCATTTACAGAAATGTAACTCATATAGCCCATCCATCCATTACCCAGGTCATGATGACTTTATTTACCATGTACCCAAAATATGTTTTTGCAAAATCTTAAAAACATTGCATATAAGCTAAGAAGTATAACATCCTTGAATATGAGACTATAAGGCTGGGTAATATAAAAACAAAATCTAGAACAGAGAGGAAAAACATTAACCCTTCTATATCATGAACAAGCCATAACCCTTAAAGGATAATTAAGGTCTGAAACATTAGCAACGTTATCTGAGCACATAAATCTCCAAGGGTGCCCAAACATTTACATCAGCCCATTTCCTTTTTGTAATTTTAAAATATAAAAGATGAAAAAATATATATATTTTTTTGTGCCTAAAATACAAAGTAAATGTGTCATTTTTAACTTCAGGCCTTTTAGAGATCATTTTATCTTCAACTTGCTTAACTATTCACAAAAACAGTAATTTTGACCACGGGTGCCCAAACTTTTACATGCCACTGTACACACATTTTGTTCAACGTAAATAGAGAAAACTGAACATCTGTCGTCACCTAGCCATTCATTTTTTTTTCCATCTGAAGGTGGATTTGAGAGACCACTGATCTCCACAAATGTGTGATTCCCAGAGGTGTGATGCACGTGCATCGTAAACTTATTAAGTTGAGAAAACCCCTTTAACCCCTTAACGACCAGGGGTATTTTTGGTTTTGCATTTTCATTTTTCAATCCCCTTCTTTCCAGAGCCATAACTTTTTTATTTTTTCATCAATATGGCCATTTGAGGGCTTAATTTTTGCAGGACGAGTTGTACTTTTGAATGACACCATTGGTTTTACCATGTCGTGTACTACAAAATGGGAAAAAAAATTCCCAGTGCGGAGAAATTGCAAAAATAGTGCAATCCCACTCTTATTTTTTGCTTGGCTTTTTTGTTAGGTTCACTAAATGCTAAAAGTGACCTGCCACTATGATTCTCCAGGTCATTACGAGTTCATAGACACCAAACATGTCTTGGTTCTCTTTTATCTAAGTGGTGAAAAAAAATTCCAAATTTTGTTAAAAAAAACGCCATTTTCCGAGACCCATAGCGTCTCCATTTTTCGTGATCTGGGGTCGGGTCAGGGTTTATTTTTTGCGGGCCGAGCTGACGTTTTTAATGATACCACTTTGGTGCACATATGTTCTTTTGATCGCCCGTTATTGCATTTTAATGCAATGTCACAGAGACCAAAAAAACATAATTCTGGCGTTTTGATTTTTTTTCTTGCTACACCGTTTAGTGATCGGGTTAATGCATTTTTTATTGATAAATTGGGTGATTCTGAACATGGCGATACCTAATATGTGTATGTGTGATTTTTTTTAATTTTATTTTGAATGGGGCGAAAGGGAGGTGATTTAAACTTTAAATTTTTTTATTTTTTTCATATTTTTTAAAACATTTTTTTCTAATTTTGGCATGCTTCAATAGCCTCCATGGGAGGCTAGAAGCATGCCATACTTGATTGGCTCTGCTACATATAGACGATGAGCAGACCCCCTATATGTAGAATGACAGCATTGCTATGAGCGCTGACCACCGGTTGGAGGCACCGGTTAAATGCACGCGGCTGGAGGCACCGGTTAAATGCTGCTGTCAGCGTTTGACAGAGGCATTTAATGGGTTAATAGGAGCAGGTGGATCGCGATTCCACCTGTACCTATTGCGGGCATGTCAGCTGTTCAAAACAGCAGTAGACGGAGACCAAAAAATAAAAAGAATGACTACAGTGTAGACCTTAATAATAATCTTTATTTATATAGCGCCAACATATTCTGCAGCGCTTTACAATTCAACAGTTCATATACAAGTCATAAGTAACAACGTTAAAGATAATACAATAATAAAAGCAAAGATAATGACGATCCTGCCCATAAGAGCTTACATTCTACGGTGAGGTGGTGGAAGACACAAAGTACAGGTGTTTATTTACAAAGATGGTCCAGCCATCTTGAGGGAAAGGGGATAAATAAAGGCTGCATGAGCTGGTCACCAGCCAGTATGTGTGGTGCTTTTGGGTGCAGTGGAATTTGATGGAGAGTTATGTTCAGAGAAAGTGAGTGGGCTATATATACACACACACAGTGTATATATATAAGGACTTTAACTAGGGACGTGATAGGCCGCTCTAAACAGATATACAGTTTTAGGCGCTTCCTAAAAATATAAGTTGTTGTTAATCCTGATTTCTTGGGGTAGAGCATTCAAGAGGATTGGTGCAACTTGTGAGAAGTCTTGGAGCTAGGAGCGGGAGGTATGGATTAGTGTGGATGTTAGTCAAAAGTCATTTAAGGAGCGTAGGTCGATGAACAGAAATGAGGAAAGAAATGTAGGGGGGGTGCCGCACTGTGGAGAGCTTTGTGGGTAAGAACAAGTAGTTTAAATTGGATCCTATAATGTAAGGGCAGCCAGTGCAATGACTGTCACAAAGCAGACGTGTCAGAGTATCGTTTAGCCAGCTAAATGACCCTGGCTGCTGCATTAAGGATGGACTGGAGAGGGGAATGGGTCGTCCCTTTCCCAGGGCTGTGGGGTACTCGGTACCGGGCCGGTATCAGGGGGAAAGTATCACGGCATCTGGGACCCGGTCCGTGGCCCTGGGGACACCTTGATGGTGTAGTGTCCAGCGCAGGGAATGTAGCAGTGCTGGTGGGTGCAAGAAGGAATGGAGGACACCAGGGCTTGCAGTTTCAACGCTTTACTCACAGTTCTTGGTAACCACTGGTGCCCGCTTCCATGCCGCGTCCTCCGGGGTAGAGACTCAATCAACCTCCCGGGCAAGTTAGACTTCTCCTCTCCAATACTCCGCCAACATGTACCTTTCCTGAACGACTCCTCTATTGCGCCTTTAGTGTAAAGAGCTCCAGTACCGTGGTACTTTGAAGTTCCTCCTGTCAGATGTTCCTAACAACTCTACTTGTATGACAGACAGCTGTAGCCTTTCTCGGGGACTCCCTTCTCTGGAGTTCTGGCTCTCTATTCAGTTGCTGTTGTGCCCCAAGTCTTGGATTGGAGTAATGCATTTACAGCCAACTACTCCACCGGTGTCTGCTGCAGAACCATAAGTGTCCATACAACCTCGGGGTCCGGGCCCTGGCCTTGCGCTGAGAACCTATAGGCAGGGTTCCTCTTCCAACCCACAACTCCTCTCTGTTCTCCTACTCCTTCGTTCCGCGCTGTTCCTTCTCTCTCTTATGGAAGCTTAGGTTGCAGTTCTACGTCTTTCTCCTTCTGTTCCTTTCCTAGGGAGCTCGTTCCACTAAGACCAGTCCTCAGCCTCGCCTGACTGACTGTCTTCCTCCGCATTGAGCTCCCCTCAGGCTGACCTCCTGTCAGCCTGCTCTCCTCCAGACTCCTCTGACTGAACTCGACTGAACTTGTAATTCTAAACCTTCCCAACCTTTTATATATCTCAACTCCACCCACCTCCCAGCACATCTCGTGTTACGAAGCAAGGAATCACCAGAGGTGCTCTGCTACCCTCTCAGCATGAGCCGCAATGTGATCAGTGCTGAACTATCCTGTGTGTGAGAGCAGGTGTTGTAGTGTGGAAAGGAGTTCCCAACTTACCTAGGTGGTGGGGCACTACACCTTAGGAGAAGGTGCAGTACCTCTGTGGCGACTGAGCCTCAGGGGCGCCACAAGAAAGTCGAGTGAGGGAGAGGCCAATTAATAGAGTATTATAGTAGTCAAGGCAACAGTGAGAGTTTTTGTTGTTTCTATGGTGAGAAAGGGGTGGATTCTAGAGATGTTCTTTAGGTGTAAGCGGCAAGAGCGGGCAAGAGATTGTATATGGGAGGTGAAGGAAAGTCACCGCTTGCAAATTTTTATGTGGCCTTTGACTATGACTGATCAGTACTGTAGTCATTGAGCTTTCTGAGGAGCAACCACGGTTGATGATATTCTTGTTTGTAAAGCAAAAGCTCCATGCATGCCTTTTCTATTGCTAAGGTTGCACTGGGACCTGTAGATGTGCATGGTACAAATTTAATTAGCTGGTCCATGCAATCATGGGCAGAGCGCCCACTCAGATGTGTTTCATAGACCACTATATACAATATTCTCCCTTTTTGCTTATTGCATCATTCTTTATTGTGTCCTCCCTTATTATGATATTCAGTGACTGTGTGCTTAGTATTCATTTAGTGGTCTGGAGTGTGGTCTGACTTCATTTTGAGGTGTAATGAATGGGGTTAGTTTGTACTATTTGTGTGTGAAATGCCATACTATACTATTCACATCACTATTTATCCTCCTTTTAAGTGCCTAAATGCTGATCTCCAAAGTTCTCAAGTATAGAGATAGGCCCAACATCACAAAAGTACTTATATATAAAGCATATCCTTATATATGTTGCAATATCTCTGAGTGGAAGTAAAAGCTATTACACTTCACACCTAAGTTATAATCTCTAGGAACACGCCAAGTTAATTTTTTTGGTCCATCCCTGATTTGGTATATTTAGTAACAGCAGGCTATTTTAAGGGTTCATGTGATTCAAAACTTGTCTGCTGATTATGGCTACCAATACATATCTTTGTTATTCTCTATAAATGTATGTAGCCTGGCTTTGTTATTAGATACCTATGTGCAGTCTTACTGTGCAGGCTAGCAAGAAGCAAAAGGTCAAATAAGAGGGAGTAACAGAATTGCTGCTTCAGACTACACAGGATTTTTTTGAAGTCTGTAACCATCATCTTTTTGTCCAGTTCAGCTGATAAATGTTAAAACTACAGAAGAATAAAGAAACGTGGACAATTTTTTGTCAGTTTTAATGCGAGTCACAAAGTCAAATGTGATAGCTTTAATCAAAGTAGAATTAATCAAGTGGACATTAACCCCTTCAAGACAGAAGATATACATCTAAGCCCGGGGTCCGACTTGCAAGAAACTCGGACAAGTCTCACACGTCAATACCGGGCACTGCCGCCGGCACCCGGATTGGAGCGTTCAGCTGCATAGAAATACATGCAGCTGAACGCTCCGATCCGAGTGCCAGCGGCAGTGCCGGGTATTGACGTGCGAGACTTGTCCAAGTTTCTTGCAAGTCTGACCCCGGTCTTAATCATATGCCATGTTCCTGACTTTTATGCGTGCTCGCAAGCCAAACCCACATCTTTCTTCTCTAACAGCCCCAGGTGGATAGGTGCTCTGTCCACAGCTGTCAACCTGTTAAATGCTACTGTTAATTTCAACATGCGATCAGATGATCACAGCTTCAAGTCCCCGAAAGGGACTAACGAATACAGTAAAAAGTGGAAAAAATGGTTTTCAAAATATGGCAAAGTAAAAACAAAACAAAAGATCAAATCACCTCCCTTTTAATCCATTAAAAATATAACAATTAAAAAAAGAAAATACACATATTTGGTATCGCTGCTTACATAATCAATCAAAATATAAAAAAAAGAATCCAATTGATAAATGGACTAACGAGAAAAAAAATCTAAAACACTAGAATTACGTTGTTTTGCATTACTCAACATTGCAATAAAATGCAATAAGAGGTGATGAAGACATAGCTATTCCAAAATGGTATCAATAAAACTTCCACTCAGGGTGCAAAAAATTATCCTTCACACAGTCCCATATCCCAAAAATTTTAAATGTTACAGGCTTTGAAAAATGGCTAGAAGCATTTTTTTTTTCCAATTTCTGAATTTTTTTAACCACTTTATTAAAAAAAAAAATCTTTTTTTGCAATTTCAACAATTTCAAAATTTGGGATTTTTTTGTCGCTTTCCAGTACATCACATGTTAAAACGAATGGTGCCATTCAAAAGTACAACTCATCCCACAAATAAACCCTCATACGGTTATGTGGATGGAAATATAAAAGTTATGGCTCTTGGAGGAAGGACAGGAAAAAGCGAAAACAAAAAACCCCGAAATTTTCTGTGGTGTATAGGGATTAAAGGTAACCAACCAAAAAAAAAAAATGCAGTCCAATCTGTAGATTATAGAGCAAGGGGAGTGGAATAAACTGATATATAGTTTTGTGAGAAAATTGGTTATAGAATTCTTCATCGGGAAATGTCGATCACCGAAAAAAAAATCACTTTTATCTTTTGCTTCCATATTTGATGGCTCCCTTTATATTAGTGAAAAAAACATCCCTGAAATCCTATCTATACATCTTTATATCCTCTTCACAACTGTGTGCTGCCAGAAACACATTCCATTCATTTCTTCAGCCACTGAAATTCCGAAAGTTAGCCCTTTGGGTTCTGGCCATGGTTAAAAGGAATCCAGCTGAACTTTACATTCTTCATTAAATCTATGCTGCTTTCTCTAATTTGCAAGTTTAGGAGCTGAATATAAACATCCGGTATTGCTATTTAGGAGACAAGCATTAGGATAAATGTGAGGAATAACAAAGCCGGGCTGCCTGAGAGCCAAAATCAGACAAGACTGGAATTACTGATACATTGCTCACTGACTCCAGAGTGTAACTGGGAGCCCTCCCTAGAAGCCACTAGCAGCTAAGCTGGGAGGGAGAGAAGAAGCTGTAAGTATCTGTCCAGAATGACTCTAGCAACATGTACTGCAGAGTACCGATGTTAGATCTGGGGCTAATATTCCTTCTCTATATGCCATATATATGTCTCTACTAATTAACATTGTACTGATTCATTTCTTCTGTTCTTTGCTTAAAATAAATATGGAGTAATCGGATTAGGAAGTAAAACATTTGGACTTTTCTGATTCTTTTTCTGGAGAGTGAGCTAAACTGTGGGGTGATGATCTGGAGGAAATGCAGCAATATTTGGCCTGTAATGTAACATATTTGGTCTCGGTATAAGGTCAAGGTTACACGATGTACAGTTTTTCCTGAGAAGCTGAATTAGTGTCACGCAAATATGTTATGCATAAACTAATTATACTTGGCATACAATGCTTCATATTACATTATCATTGCTACGACTTTTGCACTTTTTTGTTTTGCTTCGTTCTAATTCTTGGTATTTTAATGATCAGTATATAAGAAGCCCCAGTAACATTACGCTAGTGCGTAAGACCACCTTCTTTAGTGACAATAGGACATCCAAAAAAAGCTTTTCACTACATTGCAATTTCTTAACACACCCAGAAGCAAAAGTAGAGGTGCACCAGGGACTTGTCCTGGGAGGATCTAGATACAGGGTTAGTTTAGGAAACAGATTCTTTTACCCAGGTATAGTAAAACCTTCCCATTCATTACCCCTGAGAGAGCTCTCTTGGCCAGTTAGTAGCACTAAGAAACCTTATATGCCAGTACTTTAAAAGCCACAGAATCGTGTATTAAAAGGACAATGTTAATTAGGTGCAATTACTAGAATTTTGGACATTTATGGTCTTTCTCTAGTTATTAATAATTGGATAGATTTTGCTTTAGCGCTCCACCATAAAGTATGCGCCAGTCACTCTTTAGACAACTAATCCTAAATAATCCTATTTACTATGTACACTATGTCCTACAAGGTCACTGACTAAGCTGACTCAGTCAGTGCTCATTTAGAAGGTGTCATCTAAGTGGTCTCCTAATATTCTATGGAAATACTGGTAGATCGCTTTTTAAACTGGGAATCTGCTAAAAATTCTACCTGATCTGCAGACAGGATGCTATAGAACCGTAAGAGAAGATCAGATTGATAGAAAAGATTGATAGAAATTTTTATGAGCAAACTTGTATTTTATTCATTGAAATCCCTGGTGTTTGGACAGTATATGTACAAGTCCAGTGATTGTCAGTCTTCCTTGTATGACTGTACATGTAGAGATAGCTGTCAGTCACTAGTAATACCGCCTACTGGTCTCATAAGCATATAAACGCCAAAGATTTCAATGAAATACGTTGTACTGAATCTTTTCCAGTAAATCTATGTATCGTTCTGCTCAGCTTCTTCTATACCTATACCATGAAGTCCACAGATCAGACTGCTTCCCTTGAAACCAACATGTGCTCATTTATCTAGACAGATATATAGAACAGTTCAGTTCTTTAAAATTGTGTTTCTCTAGGATTACATTCCAGCACGCATTCATGGCCGAATGTTTGGCTGCGATAGCAGAGTGATGATCTGTGTCATTTTAGTTACTTATGATGTTCACTCTCTATTTTATATCTCAGGCAACAGACTATTCACTGTGAGAACTGTAAATGGAACATATCTGAATGAGACACTTTTTGCATCTACATATTATACCTGTGCCATCTGGGCTGCAGATGTGAAAACCATGTTTGACATAGTTTACAGCAAATATATTTTTAATCTGAATTCAGAACATGGTCCCCGTAGTTTACTTATGAGACTTCAGATAGCTTGAAAGGTATTTCCAATAATTCTTTAATACGTGAAAAGTAGATGTGCTAGTGCATAGATAATAACGTAAAATAGATCAGTAGAGTGTACAGATGTACATCAGGAAAGATATATATCTTTGCACCGTGTTAGCCACTAGATAGAAAAATATTCAGAATTGAGAGTCCTCAGTGGTTGATACCTTTTAATGGCTAACTGAAAAGATGGTAACACATTGCAAGCTTTCGAGACTACTCTGGCTCAGTGCCTGATGAAGAGATCCACTGAGGTATCAACCACTGAGGACTCTCAAGTACAAATATTTTTCGGATGGAGATCATCTTCCATTTTTAGTTGTTACCAAACACATAGTCATGATCTTTTAGAGAAAGTTTAAGACATGAAGGCCTTGAGAAAGTTAATTAAACCTACTACTTCAGTGATTACATGCACCGATTGACTTGGATGTTTTTGCTGATGTTTTCTTCCGAAAATGTGTACATTTCTATCTACAATGGGGAAAATAAGTACCGTATTCAATACACTGATGATTTTTCCCACCTACAAAGAATGGACAGGTCTGTAATTTTTATTGTAGGTACACTTCAACTGTGAGAGACACTCAAAAAATAAAAAAATAGAAAATCATATTGTTTAATTTTAAAATAATTAAATTTCATTTTATTGCATGAACTAAGTATTTGATCACCTACCAACCAGCAAAAATTCTGGCTCTCACAGACCTGTTAGTTTTCCTTTAAGAAGCCCTCCTACTCTGCACTCATTACCTGTATTAATTGTAACTGTTTGAACTTGTTACCTATATAAAAGACACCTGTCCACACACTCAATCAGACTCCAACCTCTCCACATGGTCAAGACCAAAGAGCTGTGTAAGGACACCAGTAGCAAAATTGCAGACCTACAAAAGGCTGGGAAGCGCTGCAGGACAATAGGCAAGCAACTTGGTGAGAAGGCAACAACTGTTGGCACAATTATTAGAAAATGGAAGAAATACAAGATGACTGTCAATCTTCCTTGGTCTGGGGCTTCATGCAAGAACTCACCTCGTGGAGCAAGGATGATTCTGAGAAAGGTCAGGAATTGGCCCAGGACTACATGGGAGGACCTGGTCAAAGAACTGAAGAGAGCTGGTACTGCAGTCTCAAACATTACTGTGAGTAACACACTACGCAGTCATCAAAATCCTGCAGGGCATACAAGCACATTCCCAGGCCCATTTGAAGTATGTTCAGATGAGACCAAAGTAGAACTTTTTTATATCAACTCTACTTGCTGTGTTTGGAGGAAGAGGGAGGATGAGTACAACACCAAGAACACCAACTGTGAAGCATGGTGGGGGAAACATCACATTCTGGGGGTGCTTTTCTGCAAAGAGGGCAGGACAACTGCATTGTATTGAAGGGAAGATGGATGGGATCATGTATCGCGATATTTTGGCCAACAACCTCCTTCTGTCAGTAAGAGCATTGAAGATGGGTCGTGTCTGGGTCTTCCAACATGACAAAGACCCGAAACGCACAGCCAGGGCAAGTAAGGAGTGGCTCCGTAAGAAGCATTTCAAGGTCCTGGAGAGGCCTAGCCAGTCTCCAGACCTGAACCTAATAGAAAATCTTTGGAGGGAGCTGAAACTAAATGTTGCCCCGCGACAGCCCCAAAACCAGAAAGACCTGGATAAGATCTGTATGGAGGAGTGGGCCAAAATCCCTGCTGCAGTGTGTGCAAACTTGGTCAAGAACTACAGGAAACATATGGCCTCTATTTACAGACAAAGGTTTCTGTACCAAATATTAAGTTCTGTTTTTCTATTCTATCAAACACTTATTTCATGCATTGACATTCAAATTAATTATGGAAAAATCTTACAATGTGATTTTTCTGGATTTTTTTTTAAGATTCTGTCTCATAGTTGAAGTGTACCTACGCTAAAATTGCAGACCTCTCCACACTTTGTAGGTGGGAAAACTTGTAAAATTGGCAGTGCATCAAATACTTATTTTCCTTACTGTGTATGTGTTTTTATTTTGAAACGTTAGTCGAGACATGATGAAAAACAAATTCCAGTTGCTTTTAGCACCAGGTTAATGCTATGGGGTTGCAGAGGTAGCAGCTGACACATTCTGTAAATGCCTCAGTTTTCTTCCTAATCTTTGGTGGTCAGTGACATATTCAGTCTTTTAAAACTAGTGGCCATTGTTTACTAGTGTAATGGACATCTTGTAAGCCCACTTGTGGTGCCTTTAGTTGAATTACAAATAAAACCCTGAAATGTATTTATGCTTGAACATATGCACTGCACAAATTGTGAACTCCCAACACTGTTGCTCATGTCACTGCCTTAATCAGATGTATGCTGGTCCTAGAACAAAAACCCCAAATTGACACTATTCTGGATGTTCAATACTATAAGACTTGGTCTCTGACAACTAGTAACAGGGCTGAAGTTCAATGTCTATAAATTTTTAAGACATGCTCACTGCTTCTGCCAGCAGAACCAAGACTGTCTAAATCTAAGTACCCAACCTCTTTTAAATATGTCACTCTTAACCCCTTAATGTCTATGGACGTGCACAGTCCGTCATGGCAGGAGGTAACTTTCAGCACGATGACGGACTCTGCACGTCCTGTCTTTGAACTGTCACTGCGTGTAAACACGTAGTTTCAGTTCAGTGCCGACAGCTGCCTATGACAGCTGAGAGGCACAGGAAGGGGGGCAGGGACCCTTGCACTTGGTCCCTGCACCCACAGCGCTGTGATTGGTTGGTCAATCTGACAGACCAAACACAGCATTGATCAGCAGGAGAAGCTGAAATTTGAGCTTCTTGCCTGATCAGTGTAGGAGCCCAGCGCTGCAGTGGCTGAGCCTCCTGCACTGACAGCTAGGAGCGGAGCCCCCACCGCCTCTGTTAACCACCTCACTGCTGCGATCGAGCGTGATCGCAGCGTTCAGAGGGGGAGGCAGAGGATAGGGGGCTCCCTCTGCCTCAGGTCGGCGTCCCGGCGATGTAATCGCGGGGCCCGACCTGTGCCATGATGACCCGGAGGTGTCATGACAACCTCCGGGTCATTTACCTATGGAGAGCTGGTGAGATGATGCTCACAGCATGGTGTCAGCAGCTCTTAGCATTGGTATAATGCATTACAATGCTGGAGCATTGTAATGTATTATACCTAAAGTGAAAGCGAAAGTGAAAGTCCCATAAAGGGACAAGGTAAAAAAAAAACATTAAAAAAAGTAAAAAAATGTTTTAAAAAAATAATATAAAAATTCCCTAAAAAATCCCCTAAAAATTACACATTTTTAAGTAAAAAAAATAAAATAAACAAAAAAATACACATGTTTGGTATCGCCATGTACGTAAAAATTCCATCCATAAAAGTGTCATCCTAGTTAACCCGTTCAGTGAATGCTGTAAAAAAAAAACACAAAAAAGTAGCAAACTATACTTTTTCCAAGCAGTATCATTATACCGCTAGGAAAAAGTGCAATAACACGCGATCAAAAAGCCGAATATAAATAAACATGGTACCGCTGAAAACGTCATCTTGTCCCGCAAAAAACGAGCCACAATACAGCATCATCAGTAAAAAAATAAAAAAAGTTATAGCTCGCAGAATAAAGTGATGCAAAAATATTTTTTCTATAAAAGTTTTTATTGTGTAAAAAACACCAAAACATAAAAAAAGATATAAATGAGGTATTGCTGTGACCGTAGTGACCCGAAGAATAAAGCTGCCATACTAATTTTACCACATGCGGAACGGAGGGGGAAAAAAAAAGCATTCCTAAATTGCTGGTTTTTGCTCATTCAAAATATGAACAGAAAAATAAGAATAGAAAGCGATCAAAAAACGTTATGTGCCTGAAAATGGTACCAATAAAAACGTCAGCTCTTCCCGCAAAAATCAAGCCTGCACATGACTCTGTTGGCCGAAATATGGAAAAATTATAGCTCATTGAAGATCATTTTTGTGGAAAAAATATGATTTTTTAATTTTACGGCTCTATGTTATAACCTTCTGTGAAGCCCTTGCGGATTTCAAAGTGCTCAACACACATTTAGATAAGTTCCTTGGGGAGTCTAGTTTCCAAAATGGGGTCACTCGTGGGGGGTTTCCACTGTTTAGGTACATCAGGGGCTCTCCAAACGCGACATGGCGTCTGCTCTCGATTCCAGCCAATTTGACATTCAAAATCTCAAATGATGCTCCTTCCCTTCTGAGCACTGCCGTGCGCCTAAAGATTGGACTTCCTCCACACATGGGATATCGGTGTACTCAGGAGAAATTGCACAACAAATATTGTGGTTCATTTTCTCCTGATACCCTTGACAAAATAAAAAAAATTATGTCCAAATAAAAAATTTTGGGAAAAAAAGTTAAATGTTCATTTTTTCCTTCCACATTGCTTCAATTCTTTTGAAGTACCTAAACGGTTAATAAACTTCTTGAATGTGGTTTTGAACACCTTGAGGGGTGCAGTTTTTAGAATGGTGTCACTTTTGGGTATTTTCTGCTATATTGGCCCCCCAAACTGACTTCAAATGTGAGGTGGTCCCTAAAAAAAATGGTTTTGTAAATTTTGTTGGAAAAATGAGAAATCGCTGGTCAACTTCTAACCCTTATAACTTCCTAAGATAAAAAAAAAATTTGGATCCAAAATTGTGCTGATGTAAAGTAGACATGTGAAAAATGTTATTTATTAACTATTTTTTGTGACATATCTCCCTGATTTAAGGGCATAAAAATTAAAAGTTTGAAAATTGCAAAATTTTAAATTTTTTTGCCATATTTCCATTTTTTTCATAAATAAGCGCAAGTCATATCGAAGAAATTTTACCACTAACATGAAGTACAATATATCATGAAAAAACATTCTCAGAATCAGCGGGATACGTTGAAGCGTTCCAGAGTTATAACCATATAAAGTGACAGTGGTCCGATTTCAAAATTAAGGCCTGGTCTTTAACCTCCAAAATGGCTTGGTCGTTAAGGGGTTAAAAGGGAATCTGTTAATATGATCAACCCTCCTAAGCCATCTATATAGGCAAGTAGGTCATTTGAAGCTGAATAAAATGATACCTTGGTATCTCCAATACAATGTCTAATTCCAGAGAAATCCATGTTTTCTTATATGTAAATGAGCTGTTCAGGACTATGGGTGGAAACTGATCTGCATGAGAATCTGCCTCCAGAGCTTCTTTTAAATAAAAGTAGGCTTTACCAGTTTGAGACATGTAACAATACAGCAGAACTGAAGTTAGTCTCATAGCAAACATGTTTGAAGCTTCAGCTCTCACAGCTCTGCTCTGTTGTAACATTATTGCAACCCTGTCTATCTGTGAGATGGAAGCTGAGGCCACTGAGAGGAACCTGCAGATGTGTTGGGTATAACCACACACAGCTCTGCAGTGAGGTCAGAAGAGCAGAGAGTAGCCATTACATATCACACTGGTAACGCCTCGTTTCACTGTGTCCGGTCAATCGCCTGGAGCAGCTCATTTACGTATAAGAAAAAAGTGGATTTCTCTGTTCTAAAACATGGGAATGCAGACATCAAGTTATCATTTTAATCAGCTTCCTACGACCTGCATGCCCATGTAGATGGCTTAGGAGGGTTGATCCTACTCACAGATTCCATTGAAAGTGGTTTTCTGGTTTCAGAAAACTCCTTAACTCTGGCTACAGTTTGTTTTTTTTCACCTACCCTTGTCTAGCACAAAGTCTTCACTGTTACTCCTGAGTCCAACAGCTCTGCCCAAGTTAACGGCACAACCTAACTGATTGGCTACAGTCTGTCGACATGACATCAGGACGGCAGCGCTTAACAGATGCTGGGAGCAACGATAAAGAATCAGTGCTGGACCTAAGGAAGATGAGTAAAACAATTTAGTCTTTTTGTGTTTTAAGCAAACTGTTTACTTGGTAAAGGGTTTTTTCGAAACCAGAAAATCTCTATAAATACATTGTCTATGCAAACAGGACAATAGTACAACAAAATTCTTTACTACTGTTTGCATGATAGTATCTTTACATTTTTTTAAAGTTTTTCCCTCCCCCAAATGAAAAAAACAAATGAAATGCAGATATATGGAATAAAGTTAAGACACAGCTTAATTTTGCAACTAATATGTTTTAGGCAGGGTTTATGTGCCATTGATAAAATTGGACCCGTCATGCCCATATTTTTCTGCCATGACTGGCTTTGTGTTGGGCGCATTGTGCCTGCCTGTATAACAGATGGGTGGCATGACGTCTCCTGTTAGGTAAGTGAGAAATGTCTTTTCATTCACATGACAAAATATTGCAACCAGGTGCCATATCGTATGCTCAGCATGAGCATTAAAACTACTATATGCCTCCTGAGGAACTCCTTGGATGGGAGAGAAATGTGTCGAGGCGGGGCGAGATGAAATAGAAATCAGCAATAAGCTAAGTGTATCTGATGAATATATTGACTGATCTGTAGTTTTTGGGCAGTGTGCAATATGAGCGTGTGTGGTAATAATAGCATCAATTGAGTGTGTGTATGGTTATAGGGGAGTGATGGTGAATTTATTTTTGGTGCTTTTTGGTGCCTCTACAACTAATAACTCCTATGTGTACTCATTATTGGTGCCTTTAAGATTATAGGGGAGTGGTGGTGAATTTATTCTTATTTTTGGTGCCTCTACAACTATCAACCCCTATGTGTACTTATTATTGGTGCCATTAAGATTAATAACCCCTATGCACAAAAAGGAATGTCTTCTTGAATTGAGACATTTCTAGCCCTATTTTTGTTGTGACCCTTTTTCAGGTATTATGATATGAATTTGATTTGTCAAACAGTCCATTAGCATTTGGTCTCCTTGTCCCTGTGATCTAATTGGTATCGTTTTGGATATACAGGGTCAGTGAGGGATAGTCGACGTGGTGCGGGGGCACCAATTTAAAGTAGGGTGAAAAAGCTCCGCTGGTAGGCAGGGAATGATGTAAATAGGGAATTTAGGCAAAATTCCAAGTTCAGTTTCCCATAAATGTAAGTAAATCTGCTTATCGGTTACTGGTTGTATACCCCTCACCCTGGGCCTTTTAGTATTTATTGGTCTTTGATGATCTAGGACTGTTGGAAGAATCTGTAAAAAACTGTGACTGTTTGGCGACCATATCTTTGTGCATTTTAACTGTTATACCCTGATGTTGTTGCCCTGAAGAGTAGCACTTAATAGGGTGAATAGGGATAGCCTTCGTGGAGCGGGGGCACCATTTGCGCTTCAAGAGGGTGCCAACCTCCGCTGTTAGGCAGGGGGAAGAAAAGGGCCTTCTAGGGGTAAAATTGGCCTGTGATTTCCCCTACCCTATTCTTGTATGTGACTAGGGTCACAACTTTGATCAGCAATCAAATTTGCGTGGTGTTCATGTATGTCTATGGTTTTAGTATATTTCAATAAAGCAATTGTAGTTTTAGAATTAGTTTTTGTTTTTGAGCTGGTTTACGACTAATTCACTTTTTGATTCAAGTCTTTTGAGCATGACAAAATATTGGCCCCAACTGACCAGAAGGCTATGTTTCGCCTCCCTTTGGACCAAGGAAATTAATCCGAGCTTGCATACAGCACAGTGCACAAATAGTGTAGGATTTTTTGTTTGTCTGCAAGAAAATTGCAGATTGCTTATTCCATAACTTCGAGATGATTCATTTTTCTTATATCAGGAAACCAAGATAGAAGTTTAGCATGCACATTTTTTATGGATTTTCCAAAAATAGACTTTAGAAAACAGGACGGAGATGGAGGAGGGAGAGAAAATGGAAAGGGGATAGACTATTCCTTTGAGGTTTGTGGGTTTTTTAGCTATTCATTCCTTGTTTATTTTTCAAATATTTTTCATGCAATTTCAATAATGTTTTGCTAAGACGTTAGTCTACGCCATACTGAGAATCTACAGATTTACAGTTACTTTTCTACATTTACTGAGCTGATAGAGATTTTCTTTCTTAACCCATTAATTCCTTATTATATATTCTGTATGCAGTATATGCCCCAGAATGGCTCTATAATTATTATGGTGCTTCGAGTAGTGTGTTGACTTATTCTACGTTTTATACCTAAATTAAGCACTTCCACCTAAATTTTATCTCCAGAACCAGTCTCCATAGGGTTATATCATTAAAACGATTTGCAGTTCACACATAGCCTCCAATGTGATCCGGGAAGTCAGAATAGTTGTCACCTGACCCTGAAGGGGACAAGAGTGGTTCTGGAAATTAGGAGAAGATGGCAATCGGCGAGTATATAACAACATTTCATCTGCACTACATGTACATTTATACAGGTTTAGGCAATAAAGTTTTGTGGAGTACTTATTTAAAGGCAAAAACAGCAAGGTTTATTTATTTGATGTATCCCTGGGGTCCTGGATTTTCAGAGCGGCGTTTTCTTATCACCTCACACACTTCAAAACCATACTGATAGGTTACTAAAAGTCCTTTACCCTATCAATATGGTAGTTGCTACCTGTTCTGCCATGTGCCGATTTCCCCAAGGTCAGAGCAGTCATGAACCACTCCTGCCAATGATTCTCCTGCTTTCTGTGACATCATGTTGATACATAGAGCAGTACTTTCTCTTATGATCTTCTCTGTTGATGGGGCGTCACTGCCAATATTATGTTGATTGACAGCTGGCTCCCCACTGAATTAGGCTGAGTTGGCTGTCAACCAACATGACATTGGCAGTGATACCCCATTGACAGAATACAAGAAAGTGCAAGAGGAAACTGCTCTGTCGACATGACTTCACAGAAGTTAGGAGAATCGCTGCCAGGAGCTGTCAGCAATGCTGAAATGCAGAACAAGCAGGTAGTTCGCAAGTTAGCAACTATGTGCCGATAAGTGTTTAGTCCCTTAGAAAAAAAAAACCAAGTCTCGGATAACCACTGTAACTGGTTGCTGATGAAGTGTGTGTGTGTAAATGCTATACAGCCCATGTTGGTGCTATATGTAGTGCGCATTGGGAAATAAGGTGAATAATATAACTTTCTATAGCTAAACCTTAATATGCCAAATATAATTCAGTTAACTACAAAGTAGATAGTGCTAGTATAACTATTATACCATTACATTGTTCAACACAGTGAGATCATTGATACTGTAGTGGTACTTAAAGAGAACCAGTCAGCACAATTTTGCAATGTAAAGTAAAGTAATAACTGTAATGGCGCTTTAATACTGATTACAATGATGCCTTAGGTGAAGAAATCCACTCTGTTTTTCATTAATCACCATTTGAAGTTTTCTGCTATTTAGATTTCGGTGCACAGGGGCTGGACTGGGGGCTTCTCCTCCCTCTCTGTGACTCCCCAACACCTCCACCTGCATCCTTTGTTTGAAGAAGAGATTTCAAATAGAGGAAGCAGCGACTTGTTATTCAAAGAGGCAGGCAGAGGGGCCTGAGGAATCACAGACCGGAGGCAGGCGGAGGGGCATGGGGAAATCACAGACCGGAAGCAGGTGGAGGGATCTTTGGAATCACAGACCAGAGGCAGGCAGAGAGGTCTGGGGAATCACAGACCGGAAGCAGGTGGAGGGATCTTTGGTATCACAGACCAGAGGCAGGCAGAGGGGTCTGGGGAATCACAGACCGGAGGCAGGCGGAGGGGCCTGGGGAATCACAGACCGGAAGCAGGTGGTGGGATCTTTGGAATCACAGACCAGAGGCAGGCAGAGGGGTCTGGGGAATCACAGACCGGAGGCAGGCAGAGGGGCCTGGGGAATCAGACTGGAGGCAGGTGGAGAGGCCAAGGAGTCACAGACTGGAGGCAGGTGGAAGGACCTGGGGAATCACAGACCGGAGACAGGCGAAGGGGCTTGGGGAATTACAGACCGGAGGCAGGCGAAGGGCATCTGCGGAATCACAGACCAGAGGCAGGTGGAGGCACCTGAGGAATTACAAATTGGAGATAGGTGGAGGGGCCGGGGAATCACAGACTTAAGAACCACAAAGCGGATTTCTTCATAGCATCAATGTAATCTATAGTACAGCATCATTACAGCAATATCTTTCCTTTACATTACAAAATGTACAGTTTCTCTTTCATATCAGTCCCATGATAGCAATGGATACAGGCTTACCAGCTTCGTATACAAAATGTATTTGTGTGGTGAATGGATATGAGAGTACTAGGTGATATGATTTACAGTGGAGAAAATAAGTATTTGACTCTACCGAATTTGCAAGTTTTCCCACTTACAAAGTATGGAGAAGTATAATTTTTAACTTACGGTAGGTACACTTCAACTGTGAGAAACAGAATCTTAAAAAAAATCCAGAAAATCACATTGTATGATTTTTACACAATAATTTTGCACTGTATTGCATGAAATCAGTATTTGATACAATAGAAAAACAGAATTTAATATTTGGTACAGAAACCTTGGTTTGCAATTATAGAGGTCAGATGTTCTCTGTAGTTTTTGCCCAAGTTTGCACAAACTGCAGCAGGGATTTTGGCACACTCCTCCATACAGATCTTCACTTTATTTTTCAGATTACGGGTCAGTCGCTGGGCAACATGGAGTTTCAGCTCCCTAGAAAGATTTTCTCTTGGGTTAAGTTCTGGAGACTGGTTAGGCCACTCCAGGACCTTGAAATGCTTCATATGGAGCCACTCCTTAATTGCCCTGGCTAAGTGTTTTGGGTCATTGTCATGCTGGAAGACACAGCCATGACCCATCTTCAATGCTCTTACTGATGGAAGGAGGTTGTTGGCCAAAATCTCGGCATACATGACCCCATCCATCCTCCCTTCAAAAGGGTGCAGTTGTTCTGTCCCCTTAGCATTCCAAAGTATGATGTTTCCCCCACCATGCTTCATGGTTTGGACGGTGTTCTTGGTGTTGCATTCATCCTTCTTCTTCCTCCAAACACGTCAAGGGGAGTTGACACCAAAAAGTTCTATTTTGGTCTCATCTGACCACATGACCTTCTCCCATGCCTCCTCTGGATCATCCAGAAAAGTCACAACTTTTCTCACAAATGCACTCTAATTCCCCCTCGGGTGATTTTATGTACAATAGAACATTTTGAACAATATTTGCGCCATTTTGTGAAAAAGGGATAAATAAAGACCAAAATAAAGATAATTTTTTTACTTTGCAAAATTCATGAACCATGCTCACCATTTTGAAGAACATGGTGCACAAATAGCAAATAATAATCTTAATAATAATAATAATAATAATGATACTAGATAGACAAAAAATAAATGAGGCTTCTAAAAATAAAGAAATAAAAATAACAAATATGCCAAGATGCATAAATTGAGTGGTTTCAAATATTTCTTTCTGGAAGATAAAAAATAAAGTGAAAAATGCCTTCATCAGAATGATCAAAAAGGAACCAGATTGGGTCATACATCGTTCAAATAAGCAGGACCGTACCGTAGCTTTTATGTGTCATCAACATCCTTCTGCGGATCCCGCAAAGCCAGAAAAGTCAATTAACGAAGAGCAGGGCAAAACTAGATGCAAAACAAGCAGGTGGGAGTGTGCACAGAGCACCTGTGCTTGGTTTGAATAGTCATTTTGAGCTGGCATACTCCATTTATGGTTTATGTGTCTGGCCAGCAAAAATGAACAAAAAAGTGACATTCACATAAGCCTAGAAAACTGTGGAATCTTTTCTCTTTCAAGTCATTAATAACAATTATTTGGTGACCTGATATACCAATTTATTTTTATTTTTTTTAAACTAAAACTCAACAATCTAGAGCACAACTGAGAGTATACACAAAGCACTATCCCCAATCTTGGAGCGAACATAATAATGATGATAGTATGGCTGGGGTCACACTTGCGAGTTTGATGCAAGAAACTCGCGCGAGTCTCTCACATCAATACCCGGCACTGCCGCCGGCACTCGGGACTGGAGTGTGCGGCTGCATGTATTTCTAAGCAGCCGCACTCTCCGTTCCAAGTTCCGGCAGCCGGGTATTGATGTGAGAGATTTGCGTGTTTCTTGCATCATACTCACAAGTGTGACCCCGGCCTAACAATAATAATGTGAAGCAGTTGTAATGAGCACCAGGGTGGCTCAGTGGTTAGCACTGTTAATTTGCAGCCCTGGGGTCCTGGGTTCAAATCCTACCAAGGAAACTATCTGTAAGGAGTCTGTACATTCTCCCTGTGTAGCGTGGGTTTCCTCCGGGCTCTTTGGTTTTATTTCACTCTACACATACACACTGATAGGGAATCTAGCTTCTGAGTCCCATTGATGTCTATAAAGCGCTGCGGAGTATGATAGTGCTATATAATTGATTAAGATAAATAAATATGAAGCCTGTGCCGGCTTTTTCTCAGTCCAGAAGCACACAATATTGCCCACAGAAATCGCTGGCGCTCAGTTATCTGTTTGTGCTCATCATCAAGCACGCCTAAAAAAGATATCCAAATGCAGCACTGTCTTTATATAGTAACACTTCTGTGTTTAACACATTACTATTCTGTGCCAAATGTTGGTATCAGTGCACAACAAGTTGTTCTTTCCTTCAAGAAAACAAATGCAATAAGGAAAGACCAAGTTTACATTTGCTTGGTTTCAGTTTCTAGGTTACTCATTGTCGCCATTTTTTTCTTTATCAAAATTAAAAGGCAAAAATACTACATATGTTGTCAAGAGCATTCCCACAACAGGGCGTTGTCTAAAAAGACTACTGCTCTCTAATAGGCAATAGCCTAATGGCTTTGATCACTGTACCAAAACAGGCTAAGTTATATAGAGATCAATGGCAATATATGTAAAATGTAAAAAATAATAGCAAAACTGAAGCCAAAACCCATATTCTGAATCATAAAACCCGAGTGTGAATAATACATGTGAGCATAAACTTGAAAGTAGCTCTCCTTAAGAGGAGATTTTTTTTTTAAGATCGCAGATATCAGGGTATCATATTATTCCGCTTAGGCCGGGATCACACATGCGAGAAACACGGCCGAGTCTCCCATGTTAATACCCGGCACTGCCGCCGGCACTCGGGAGCGGAGCGTGCTGCCGCATAGCAATACATGGAGCCACACTCTCCGATCCGAGTGCCGGCAGCAGCAGTACCGGGTATTAACATGCAAGATTCGGACGTGTTTCTCGCATGTGTGATCCCGGCCTTACCATGATTTGCATGCCCATATAGACGGCTTTGGAGGTCTGATTCTACTGATAGGTTCCCTTTAAAGCAGGTGGTTTTTCTGTTCATGACCTGCTTTGCACTTGGATTGGGGGAGATGGAGATTCGAGCACTTTGTCCCTGCAAATTGATCTACATTCTTTTCGACAACCACCACTTTACCAGTACTGCCTACAAGGTCTAGTTTTTCTCTCAACATGCTTTCATTTAGTAGCTACAATAATGTCCATTTATAACAATAATAAAGTAACCTAATCTAATTATTCATTTTAAATGGATTTTCCTGTTATTGTAGATTGTTGCTCCGATAGATTTTTACATTTTTACCAGGCATCTGCTCTTTGTCCCAAAACTTCACTTCTCAGCTTTGTGTCTTGGGAAAGTTGCAATTTGACCTCTACAAGGGAAACATTTAACATAACAGACAGCTAATAAGAATGTCCAAGCTTTGTTGCACTGGTTGATTTAGTGGAGAACACCAAACCATTCAGATCAATGTTATAGAAGAAACAGTCAGTTTAATAGTTTAATGCGGTTTATAATACATATACTTAATAAATTAAATACTGTGTTAGGAAAATAATCAGCCTCCATTTTATAATGAGTTCCTTAGAATAAAGTATGTTCTTATCTGGTCTACATTTTTTATTTCTACTTAACCCCTTCACAAGTAATCACGAACATAGCACATCGTGAGCAGGGTGTCAGTTCCCACATCGTGACGTGCTATGTCAGTCTTGCTTTAAAACAGTCACTGCTTGTAAACACACTGTGACCGTTCCGTGCCGACAGCTGTCACCGACAGCTGAGCAGCACAGGAAGTTGTGCAGTGACCCATGCCATCGGTCACCGCACTCAGAGGGCTGTGATTGATCAGTAAATCAAACTTACTGATCAGGACATGAAATATCAGCACTTTCCAAACGGTCACCGCAGGAGCTCGTCACAGCTAACGGCCGAGCTCCTGCAGTGAGATCCATGGACGATGCCAGCACCCAGGGCTGCCACTAGGAATTTCGGGGCCCCATACTGGCAAAATTTATGGGGCCCCCTTGAGACTCCACCCAGGCTCCACCCCCAGTTCCGCTTCCACCCTAGCTCCTCCTCCACCATGCAAACCTTCCAAAATCCCTCCGCCCTTTCACTTCTAAGCTACTGGATTATCCTGAGCACTGCTGCCTTATGTTATCATTGGCCATTTGGTTTTCCAGCAGGTCAGGATCATCCAGTAGCTTATATATACATTGCTATTGGGGAGTCGAAGGGGGAGGGGGAAGGAATCATTATACAATCATTATACAATCATTCCTTCCCCCTCCCCCTTCGACTTCCCAATAGCAATGTATATATACGGTAAGTACAATCACATACTGAAATGGTGAATAAACAAATACATGGACTTGTTACTTACTCACATAACCGGTGTTGCCACCGCGCCAACCACCCAGTCAAGAAGAATCTAAGGGTCGTCTCAGCCTGACCACCGATGCTGCCTCAGCCTGCCCACCAAATAAATGGAAAGTGTATATTATAGCATATACTGTATAATCACTGATTATACACTACAAAAAATATCTTTATTGGTAATTATTAAAAATCGATAAATTATAGAATGTAAATACACCTCAAAACGTAACTGATTATGAAAAAATACAAAAATAAATAAAATAGGAGTCGAGTAAAGGGCTGATCACCCCCTTTAGTTTACTAACTTTTATACTGTACAGTCATAATTCAAAAACTCTTTAGGGTATGTTCCCACGGTCAGTAAACAATACGGTAAAGTAGACCCCTTAAGGAACTTATCTAGATATGCGGTGAGCACTTTGAACCCCCAAGTGCTTCACAATTTATAATGTAGAGCCATAAAAATAAAAAATCTAATTTTTTTTTCACAAAAATGATCCCCCCCGATGTTTTATTTTCCCAAGTGTAACATGAGAAATTGGACCCTAACAGTTGTTCTGCAATTTGTCCTGAGTAGGCTGATACCCCATATAGGACTATGGGCTGAGTTACAGGTGGAGACAGTCAACATGCTGGAACTGGTCATCACAGTCTGTGCTGACTAAAAGGATAGAACTACGGGCTGAGTTATAGGTGTAGACAGTCAACATGCTGGTACTGGTCAGCACAGTCTGTGCTGACTAAAAGGATAGAACTACGGGCTGAGCTACAGGTGGAGACAGTCAACATGCTGGTACTGGTCAGCACAGTCTGTGCTGACTAAAAGGATAGAACTACGGGCTGAGCTGCAGATGGAGACAGTCAACATGCTGGTACTGGTCATCAGTCTGTGCTGACTAAAAGGATAGAACTACGGGCTGAGCTACAGGTGGAGACAGTCAACATGCTGATACTGGTCATCACAGTCTGTGCTGACTAAAAGGATAGAACTGCGGGCTGAGCTGCAGCTGGAGACAGTCAACATGCTGGTACTGGTCACAGCACAGTCTGTGCTGACTTAAAGGATAGGACTACGGGCTGAGCTGCAGGTGGAGACAGTCAACAATGTGCCTACTAATCATGGACACTGGAGATTTGTCCCCCTGGGCCCTGGCTCACCCCATCAGCCCCCTGGCTCACCCCATCATCAGCCGGGCCCCTGGCTCCCCCATGAACAGCCACCGGGCCTCTGGCTCCCCCATGATCAGCCGCCGGGCCCCCGGCTCCATCATGATCAGCCGCCGGGCCCCCGGCTGCCCCATGAACAAAAGCCAGGCCCCCGGCTCCCCCATGAAAAAAAGCCGGGCCCCTGGCTCCCCCATGATCAGCAGCCAGGCCCCTGGCTCCCCCATGATCAGTCGCCAGGGCCCTGGCTCCCCAAAGGACCCTCACAGCCAGGCCCCTGGCTCCCCCAACCCCCATGATCAGACCAGACGGAGGACAACCGGGCCCCCAGACTCCCCATGATCAGCCGCCGGGCCCTGACAGACAGAGACATAAAAAGAATACAATACTCACCTTACCTGCTCACAGCTCGCTCGCCGAGTGCCGCCTCACCGTCCACCGCACTGGAGACCGACGTCTTCTTCTGCTCTGCTACCCGGTGCAGCCGCTCCCAGTCCCACGCCGACGCCATGTGAACACCGCTCTTCTTCGTGCTCAGGAATGAGGAAGTGAAGAGCAGCGTGTGACGTCATGTGAGCCGGGGGCGGTGTTGGAGTCAGACCATGGTGCACTGGGGGGGAGAGAGAGAGGAGGAGGAGCCAGATGCTGCGCCGATATCCTTCCCTCCTGGCTGACAGTGAAACACAGGGAGGGAGAAGAAGCGAGGGCAAGCTGAGGGGGGGGCAGGCCCGGGATGCTAAACAAATTGTAGGGGGGGCCGGCCGGGAACCGAGTGGTGAGCGCGGACAGGGCTGCCAGCAGCGCTCCCAGTGTGCTCGGGCGCTACCGGGCCTGGGCGGGCCCCCCTGATTCACGGGGCCCCATACAGCTGTAATGCCTGTCATGCCCTGATGGCGGCCCTGCCAGCACCTCCCAAAGGTTCATTAACTCTCCAAGTGCTGCAATTGAAAGCGGTCACGACATTTGGATGGTTGTGAGAGGGAGTAGGCTCAGCATGACACAGAAATCACTGGGAGCCGATGGTTGTCATGGCACTTGGAGGTCAAAAAATGACAGTTCTCCTGTTACACCCAGCCTGTGGACTGTTACATTTCGACCACAGGCTGGGTATAACAGGAGAACTGCTTGTATAATAACATAGGTATCATGCATTGCAATACTAGGGCATTGCAATGCATGATATAAAAACAAAAATAAACAATAAAAGTACACACATTTGGTATCGCCATGAAAACAACCTGATCTATAAAACTTTTCCACTAGTTAACCCATCAGTGCATACCTTGAAAAAAATTGTGGCAAAAGCGATGTATTTTCATCATACCGCTAGAAAAAAATTGGAAAAAACGTGATAAAAAAGATCAATGTATATAAAAATGGTATTAATGAAAACCAGAGGCATAGCTAGGGTTTCGGTTCAGGGGGCGAAACTTCTGAGTGGGCCCCTAACTAGGTAACTTTGATTATAACTCGGTGACGCCCCCTAATAGTGGATGTAGGAGATGACTGCGCTGTTACTGAAAATAATCCCTATATAAAGACTAATATTGATATTACCACCATATGGTCAGTGGTAAATACCAGTCCCACAAAATATATGTGATTACTGCACAGTTATAGTTGGTGTCTTACCGCTGACGATCTTTCTGATGGAATCGTTCACTTTTCACGTCTTTTCCATCTGGCCCAGACCGACATGACAGCTCCTCCAGCCAGGATTAGGCTGCAGAGAATACAACAACGACACGTTTCACTTCTCATATTCCAGCCCCTTCACCATCTATCTCCAACCTGAACAAACCACTCATCCTGCTGATACCCCAATGCTGAGACGCTGCTGCCGTATGTGTCCCTATTACTGCACCTGATACCCCAATACTGAGCCGCTGCTGCCGTATGTGTCCCTAGTACTGCACCTGATACCCCAATGCTGAGCCACTGCTGCCGTATGTGTCCCTATTACTGCACCTGATACCCCAATGCTGAGCCACTGCTGCCGTATGTGTCCCTATTACTGCACTTGATACCCCAATACTGAGCCGCTGCTGCCGTATGTGTCCCTATTACTGCACCTGATACCCCAATGCTGAGCCACTGCTGCCGTATGTGTCCCTATTACTGCATCTGATACCCCAATGCTGAGCCGCTGCTGCCGTATGTGTCCCTATTACTGCACCTGCTACCCCAATGCTGAGCCGCTGCTGCCATATGTGTCCCTATTACTGCACCTGATACCCCAATGCTGAGCCGCTGCTGCCATATGTGTATCTATTACTGCACCTGATACCCCAATGCTGAGCCGCTGTTGCCATATGTGTCCCTATTACTGCACCTGATACCCCAATGCTGAGCCGCTGCTGCCATATGTGTCCCTATTACTGCACTTGATACCCCAATGCTGAGCTGCTGCTGCCATATGTGTCCCTATTACTGCACCTGATACACCAATCCTGAGCCGCTGCTGCTGTATGTGTCCCTATTACTGCACCTGATACCCCAATACTGAGCTGCTGCTGCCGTATATGTCCCTATTACTGCACCTGATACCCCAATGCTGAGCCGCTGCTGCCGTATGTGTCCCTATTACTGCACTTGATACCCCAATGCTGAGCCACTGCTGCTGCATGTGTCCTTATTACCGCACCTGATACCCCAATGCTGAGCCACTGCTGCATGTGTCCTTATTACTGCACCTGATACCCCAATGCTGAGCCGCTGCTGCCGTATGTGTCCCTATTACTGCACCTGATACCCCCTATACACACACAGCTCTGCTCCACACCCTCTATACACACACGGCTCCGCACACCTTGTCCACGCGCTGCTCTGCTCCGTACACCTTGTACACACGCTGCTCTGCTCCATACACGCTGTACACACTCGGTTCTGCTCTGTACATGCTGTACACATGCGGCTCTACTCTGTACACGCCATACACACACGACTCCGCTCGTACATCTTGTACACAAATGGCTCCGCTGCGTACACCTTGTATACAAACGGCTCCGCTCACCCCATACACACAAGGCTCTGCTCCTCCATACACCTCATACATGCATATCTCTGCTCCGTACACCTTCTACACACACGGCTCTGCTCCTCCTTACACCTCATACGTGCATATCTCTGCTCCGTACACCTTCTACACACACGGCTCTGCTCTGTACACCTCATACACACACAGCTATGCTACAATCACCCTTTAAACCCCTCACAGAAACTTCACCTCATCCAGCCTGCATCATGACAACCAGCACAGCAGAGTCCTGCAGCCACTGAAGCCCCTGATCATGTGACCCCTGACTCCGTCCCACCTGTGACCTCATCACAGGTACTGTGCGCACATAATAGCCCAGGACGATATTGCTGGCTGATAGGTGGGGGACCCACTGCTGGGACCGGGGGCCCCCTAACTGCTCAGGGGCCCATAGTGGCGGGGCAGCAGAGTAGGGAGATCGATTCTCCCTGCTCTGCCACAGAATAGTGGTGTAGTGTAGTGTAGCTCCGGTGGGCCCCCTCAGAGCGCGGGGCCCGGGGCCACCGCCCTCTCTGCCCCCCCGGTAGCTACGCTACTGATGAAAACAATCTTGTCCCTCAAAAAACAATCCATGATACAGCTCCATCAGTGGAATAATAAAAAGTTATAGCTCTCAGTGTAAAGCAATGCAAAACCAATATTTATTCTATGATTTTATTTTTGTGTAAAAGCGCCAAAACATACATTTATCTATTTTTTATCCCTGTAACTGTACTGACCCAAAGAATACAATTGTTTTATCACTTTTACCACACAGTAAACGTTATAAAAAATAATAATAATGAAAAAAAAAATTCCTGAATTCATGTTTTTTGTTCATTCTGCCTCCAAAAAAATCAGAATGGAAAACAATCAATTGTCATGTGCTGGAAAGTGGTATTTATGAAAACATCAACTCGTCCCACAAAAAACAAAGCCTCACTTGACTGTTGGCAGAAATATGCAAAAATTATAGCTCTCAAAATATTGCGATGCAGAAACTTTAGTTTGCAAAAAAAAAGGCGTCTTTTAGTGTGTGATAGCAGACAAACATTAAAAAATATATAAATCTGGTATCGTTGTAATCGCATCGACCCAATGAATAAAGTCATCTAATCGCTTATGAGGAATAGCGTAAAAAAACAAATAAAACCAATTCTTCATCTGCTGTTGACTTGTTTGTTGACCGCAGTACAGCTTGGCTCACATTTATCCTGTGCTCTGCTTTAAATGGAAACCCCGATATAAGAGCTCAGCGTAGAGCACAGGATAAATGTGAACTAATCCAAATTTTTCTGTACCCCAAAATACCACCAATAGATATTCTAGTTAGCTCACAAAAAACAAGTTTTCACTCAGTTTTGTCATCTGTTAACAACATTATAAAATTCTGTGAAGCACCTGTGAGTTCAATGTACTCTCTGCACCTCTAGATAAGTTGCATAAGGAGTGTAGTTTCAAAAATGGGGTCACTTATCAGAGGTTTCCACTGTTTAGGCACATCAGCGGCTCTGCAAGTGCGACATGGCTTCCGCTATCCCAGCCAGTTTTGCACTAAAAGTCAAACATTGCCCCATCCCTTCTGAGCACTGTTGTGCAACCCAACAATGGTTTTCCAACATATATGGGGTATCAGTGAATTTAGGAGAAATTGTACGACAAATGTTGGGTTCCATTTTCTCCTGTCACATTTTTGAAAATAAAAAACAATTGGGGCTAAAGTAACATTTTGGTGAAAAAAAATAAAATGTCTATTTTTTCCTCCCCAAAGTCATGTCAAATGTGATGCATTAGCTAAAAAATAAATGTTTTTTGTAAATTTTTTGGGGAAAAATTAGAAACTGCTGATAATAAGTTAAAAGACTTAAAAGTTTAACAAAGAAAAACATGTTTAAAAAATTATTCAGATGTAAAGTAGATGTGGGAAACTATTAATTATTTTGTGTGGTGTACTATCTTATTTAAGAATATAAAAATGTAAAGTTTCAAAATTGCAAAATTTTTACATTTTTTTGGCAAATTTTTTTACATTTTCACAAACGCAAATCATAGCGACCAAAATTTACCTCTAGTATGAAGTACAACATGTCATGAAAAAACATTCTCAGAATCACTGGGCTATGCCTGGTCAGATTCGGAAAATGTGACTTGGTCACTAATGTACATAGTGTCTCTGTCCTCAAAGGGTTAAAAGGGAACATTTCAACAGGTTTTTAGAGCGAAAAGTAACATCACAGTAAACTACCTGCAAAGGCCAGGTTCACAAGATCGTAGAAAAAATGAAAAGCAAAAAATACCGCTCAGCGTTTCATCCAGAAAAGTGGGACAATTTTTTCTCACTTGTCATCCGTGTGCTGTCCTTATACAATCCAATTTTTTTACTCAGCAACTATTAATCATAACATGACCATTTACAGTTTCCTATGTTACAGAATTGCAATGTATGGGCTCATACTCACTTGTGAGAGACTCACTATAATGTCTGCAATATGTTGTAAATAATAAAATATTTATAAAAGGAAGCTGGATTGGGAAGTTGTAGGCAGTCCAGGCATTTTAAAGGGAATCTGTCACCTTTTTTTCGACTATTTGCTGCCAGCACCAACATCAGGGGCTTATCTGAATTCTGTAATGCTGTAGATAAAGCCCCGATGTAACCTGAAAGATAAGAAAAACACGTTAGATTATTCTCACCGGAGGGGGCGGTCCGGTCCGATGGGAGTCGCGGTCCGGTCCCGCGCCTCCCATCTTCATACGATGCTGTCCTCTTCTTTCCTTCCTGTTGTGGCTCCTGCCCAGGTGCACTGCTCTGCCCAGTTGAGGGCAGAGCAGAGTCATGCAGTGCGCAGGCGTTGGGAGAGGTCTGGCGCATGCGCAATGCAGTATTCTGCTCTGCCCTCAACCAGGCCTGTGCCAGAGCCACTACAGGAAGGGAAGAAAAGAACGGCATCATATGAAGATGGGAGGCGCCGGACCGGACAGCGACACCCTTCGGACCGGACCGCCCCCCGGGTGGGTATAATCTAACGTGTTTTTCTTATCTTTCAGGTTACATCGGGGGCTTATCTACAGCATTACAGAATGCTGTAGATAAGCCTCTGATGTCAATGCTGGCAGCTGATAGTCCAAAAAAAAGGGTGACAGATTCCATTTAAGCCCTAGTGATCAGACATCATGGGTCAGACCGCATCTCACTAATTAGGAAATGTTGTATTATATAGTGGCCAAAAATATTAATGTTATGTCCTACATGTCCTAATATCCTCATGGGACCACTCCTTAAACTGAAGAGATTTTCAGGCCGGGCAATCTGTACACTGTCTCTTATGGACACAATACAACTGACCATGTGATCAGGGTTTGGTACTTGGCCCTATTGATGCCACTGGTTTGGGGTATTCAGCTTCTGATAACCAGTGGAGATTGAACCCATGAGCTATTGTGAGTTTTACTGAATTAACTAATAGAGAAAAAGGAGATAATGTCTGTTTTACAACTGTAGTGCAGCAGTATTTAACCTGTTCCCTATGTGTAGACAACCGGCCGCCATAGATTGTTTGCAGCCTGTTGATGATATTCCAGGCAAAATGTGATGCTGCCCTGTTCCTTACACCTATGAAGTGGGAGCAATTTTATGAACCATAAAATACTAGGAATTTGCTTGTAAAGTATTGTCACCCCGCTAGAATTCTGCAAATGGTGTTTATTCAACAAATGGTTTTAATAATGTGCACAAAATAATTATGGTAATGGTTATCTGCCCTCTTGGTGGGAAGTTGCGCTTGAACAGAACCAACGTTACGTTGGATACATACAGTGGTCTCTGACCAGGGCCTGAATGCCCATTACACCTGCCACATTTTCCCTGAAGTATCAGATTGCATTCAAAATGGCTGTCAGCTTCCTTCTGGCTTACTATGAATCTTTGAGAGAGGCTGTGCCCACCTAATTCTCTAACCATAAGGTGGCCCAAACAGATCTTATCCTGTTTTTTGAAGACACCACGGATTCAGTTACCGCATTTGCACCGGTTCTGTTTTTTTTCTGTCGAGTTTTTGATATATTGGGTCTCTTTTTTGGTTTTCACCAAATTCAGATTCACATTTGCACCTGTTTTGAAGTCTATTTTACATGTGTCCGCCTGTTGCTTTTTTTTTTATCAGTTAGCCATTGTGGATGTGGTTTAGGGTTCTTCAGAAGCATTTGCCTAATTCATCAGTTGTGACTAAAAGTAGGAAAATTTATCACAAAGGTTCTCCAGTATCCCCTCTAAAATGATTTCATGTGCGCCAGAATTTATTTGTTTTCCGAAATGTTTTATTTGAGTTTCAATAAATGGGGAGGATGGGGGAAAAAAAAAAGGGGGGAGGAATGTAAAGGGAAAGAAGGAAAAAGGAAGGACAATAAAGTCCAAATATAAAGAAGACATAAAATGAAACAAGTTAATGCAGAAGCATATTATGCAGTGAATTATTGCAAAGGTAGGTATTTAAGCATATAATATATTAATATATATGTTCCAAACACCCAAACACAAGGGGTCTTAGGCTGGTGCACTCTGGGTGAAGACTTATAAGAGAACAACTCCAGCCATCTAGACCATTTCCTAGAATATTTAGCAAATTGATCATGCACATTTGCAAATTTCAATTCAAAAGAATGATGAAGGCTAAGTTTGTCTATAATTTCATTAATTTGTGGGGGTTTTGAGTTTTTACAAAGAAAGGCAATACTATGTTTGGAGACTAGGAAAATGTGCATAATCAATTAGAAGTATCAATTTTGTCTGCGTCCAGAGAAAGAAGGGCCAGACGAGGAGACAAAATAAGTCGTGTTCCTAGGATAAAATCGATAAGGTTAGAAATTTTTTTCCAAAAGGGAACAATTTTGGGACATTGCCAAAATATATGCAAGATATTTCCTGGCCTTCCACAACCCCTCCAACAGAGCGGAGAATTGTCAGGGTTGATTCTATGAAGTCTAACAGGGGTATAATACTATCTCGTTAAAAGCTTGAAGTGGGTCTCTTGTAGTGTTAAGGAAATGGAAGAGGCAAACGAGAGGGTACATGCCTGTTCAAGGTCAGAAGGGTCAATTGTTGTGTGCAATTCGGTTTCCCATTTGACAATATTTTGAGTCTTTACCGGCTCAAAGCTATTGTTACACCATTTGTACGTGTATTCAAAACTCAAAAAAATATTATGATCTATATTACAAATAAGGTTAACTGCTGGTTCAGAGATTCTCTGGTAGATAGTAAGGAACTCATGGATTATGTCTTTGAGGATAACATATTGTAAGAAAGCAGGGGTAGTAGATTGAAATCTTTCCTTGAGTTTATTGTAAGGTGTACAAGTAACACCATCGTATAAATCTTTAATTTTTTTTAAGTTCAAGTTCAGACCAAGGTCAATGGTCTGATTAGATGCTTGAAGGATAACTGATAAAGCCAGATTTTTTAGTGTGACTTCTTTGTTAGCGCCTCTTTTTGGAGCAGAAAATTTTTTCCAAGCTTCAGAAATAGCTTGAAAAATCGGATGAGAATTTGTAATTAATTTTTTATGAAGGAGTTGGTTCAGAATTAGTAGGTGAAGAGGTTTATAATTATTAAAGAACAGTTCTAGTTCTTGCCAAGCTGGTGTCGTATCATGAGGCCACCAGTATGAGCTTTGTTTGACTAAATTTGCAATCTAATAGGCCATTATATTTGGGGAACCAGCTCCACCATAAGATTTATGGTTGTATAGAATATTTTTTGCTATTCTGGGTCTTTTGTTATTCCATATAAAGGAGTTTAATGAGGCTTGAAGGTTTGTGAGAGAGGAAACGGGTATTTTTAAAGGCAGTGAGCGAAGTAGGTATAGGATTTTTGGGAAAATATACGACTTGACCATCATGATTCTTACCCACCAAGAAAGCCCATCATCTCTAGATGTACGGAATTCATTAAAAAGCTTTTTAGTAAGCAGCTCTAAGTTTATTTTTATTAGAGAGTTTACGTTTTTGATGAATTTTAGGCCTAGATATGTCAGCCCATCAGTGGCCCACCCCCATGGTGAGAGGCCCTCAATTTCCTTTTGGTCTGATCCTAGGTTAAAGCCAAGTATTTTGGATTTTGAGTCGTTTATTTTAAAATAAGAGATTTTAGCAAAAGTCTGGATTAAGGTGTGTAAGGCAGAGATATAGTTGCTTGGATCTGTGAGGGTAAGAATAATATCGTCGGCATGCAACGCTATTTTAAAATCTCTGTGCAAAGTTTTGATTCCCGAGATCTTTGTGCTGTTCCTGATTAGTTGGGCCAGAGGTTCAATAGCTAATGCAAAAAGCAATGGTGACAATGGGTAACCCTGTCTGGTCCCATTAGCTATATTAAACATAGAGGAAAGATGATTGTTGGAATAAACCCTCGCACCAGGGCCGGAGTACAAAGCCATAATACCTCTTGTGATCTGAGAAGCCATTCCAAATTTTTTGAGAGTTGCTTCGAGATATGACCAATTAAGGTGGTCGAACGCTTTCTCAGCATCAAGAGAGATAACAACGGCCCTGAGTTTGTTCTAGGAAATAAGCTTAATTTTGTTAATGAGTCTTCTGGTACCATCTATGGATTGTCTTCCTTTGATGAAGCCTATCTGATCATTGGAAATTATACTCTGGAGGAATTGATTTAAGCCCCCGTTACACATAGCGATATCGCTAACAATATCGCTGTAACGTCACTGGTTTTTGTGACGTTATAGCGATATTGCTAGCGATATCGCTATGTCTGATACTTACCTCCGACCGCTCCGCTGGTTATCGCTGATCGCACGAGAAGGTCCTGGACCATTTCTCGTCGGGCGCTTCCTGCTTGGGCTTCCTGTGGCGCCGACAAGCGACGCGTGGACGCAGGCGGGAGGACGTCAGGATCGCCGCGTCTGACAGGTAAATAGCGACCCCCCGACCCCTGCGATGTCGCTGGTGAGATCTGCCTGTGTGGCAGCTCACTAGCGACCACTTAGCGATGCACCAGCGATCCATATCGTTGTCGGAATCGCTGGTGCATCGTTAAGTGTAATGGTACCCTTAGTCTATTGGCCAAGATCTTTGCATACATTTTTACGTCTGTATTGATGAGGGATATAGGTCTATAATTAAAAATTTGGCTAGTGTCAGAATTTGGTTTTGGGATTACGATAATTGTCGCTTCCAGCATCTCTTTAGGAAATTGACCTGTTTGGAAAGCTGAGTTAAATACTTTGACAAGGTGGGGGGTTAATATATTACTAAAAGACTTGAAATAATCATTACTAAACCCGTCTGGGCCGGGTGATTTGAATGTTTTAAGTTTGTTTATGGTATCTAGGACTTCTAGTTTTTTGAAGGGAGAAGACAAAAATGATAAGTCTTCAGGGTTAAACATTGGAAGGTTCATGCTGGAAAGAAATGATCCGATCTCTGAGGTAGATGGCTGCATATTGTGGTTGTCTTGGTTGATATTTTACAGATTTTTGTAATAATCGGCAAAAGCTCCTACAATATCTTTAGGGTGGACCAGGGATGTACCATTAGAGGAAGTTATACTGTCAATTCTATTCCGTTTCCGTATATTCTTAATTCTGTTTGACATGTATTTTGAAGGGCGATTTATAGATAAGTAATGTTTGCATTTTGCTGATCTAATAGCTGAGTTGTAAAAATTGAATAAGATTTTCCTTAACTGCAACCTGAGATCAGTAAGTTCTGATAATACAGCTTGTTTGTTAGAGGAAACAGAGGATTGACATAGTTCCTCTTCTTTAGATTTAATAGATTGTTGTAGGGTAAGGATTTTATCCCTATTAATTTTTTTTTGTCTGGAGGAAATTTGAATCAAGACTCCCCTCAACACCGCCTTGTGATCATTCCAATAGGTAAACGGATTGAGGAGGTTTGATTCGTTTTCACTAAAATAATTTTGTAAGGCTGAGCTGATTTCAGATTTGATGGTGGGGTTAAGAAGCAGAGAGGAGTTGAATCTCCACATGAATTGGGGACCCTATTTTCAGTTCTGCAGTTACCGGGGAATGATCTGAAATAGATTTATTAAGTATGGAGCTGGAGGAGAACCTTGGCAAGCAGAAGACATCTGTGAGTATCAGATCTATTCTAGATGCCGACTGATGGCCATCAGAAAAATGAGTAAATTCTGTAGATGTGGTGTTCAAACAGCGGAATGAGTCGAATAGCTCGTGATTTTAAATCCAGCTGTTCAAGGATTGCGTTTTTTGTCTGCTGGGAGAGGTGTAGTCTAGTACACCATCTGGCACCATATTAAAGTCCCCTAACAAAAGTAGGGTTCCTGATCATAAGGTGTCCAATTTTTTCATTAGCTTATTCAGGAAGCTAATTTGTCTGATGGTGGGAACATAAGTATTAACTATTGTGAAGGTTTGGCCGTTCAATTTGCACAGGAGAATATGATAATGTCCTTTTTCATCTTTTACTTCAGAAAGCAATTCAAAGGAAATTGAGTTACTAATCAGGGTTAAAACCCCAGCTTTCTTTCGTGGGCCGCAAGATTCAAATACAAATGGGAAATTTTTGAGATTTATAGAAGGATGGTTGTCTTTTTTGAACTTGGTTTCTTGAAGGCATACAACCTCAGGATGCATCCCGTTAATCTCCCTACCAATGGAAAATCTCTTCCAAGGGCTATTTAGCCCCCTGACATTGTATGATATGAATTTTATTTTCATGTTACAAAAATGGCTGGGTTCGTATGAAGTGGGGTAGAGGAAATGCAGAAACCAGAGTGCACCTACCTTTGTAGAACTTAGTTGTCCAAAAACCTCAAATATATACCTATTTGAAACCAAAAACAAAAGAGACACAAAAACAATAAGAACAAAATTGTCCTTCAGGAAGAGCCGATCCGGAAAGCTCTAATTCCTTAGTGGGTAAAGTTTGTGTATGGATCCCATTGGAGGCATCCCTTGGCATAACAATACTATTCCCAGAAGTTGAGCATAGGGTTCTGGAAAACCTCCTAGATCTTTAACCGATTGTTGAATTTTTTCCTTAATCTTGAAGAAGGGTACCCTTAAGATGGTATCTCTAGGTAGATCTTTATTGATATTCCGTGGTTTGGGAAGTCTGTGGATCCTATCTATGATGAGATCTTGGTCTGTAAGTGTCGGTAGTAATTTTTTGAAAATTGTCTTGACGAAGTCTTCTAGTTTATCCGGTGAGATAGATTCTTGTATTTCTCTTATTTTCAAGTTGTTTAGTCCGTTCCTGTCTTCTATATCCGCAACTTTAATTTTAAGTCTGTGAAATTCAGATTTGAGGTCATGGGTGTCTTTTGATAAATCATCAGTGTGTTCTTCCACTACAGTTAGCCGTTTTTCGTGGTTGTCTAACCTGCTGCTAAATTTATCCAAGGTGGACTGTAAAATTTTACTTTGTTTTTTTAAATGATTGAGACATACTGGATGTGATTTTCTGGACGACAGTATCCATGTAAGAGTGTATGGATATAACATCCAGATTTTGGGAAGGTGAAACATTGGTGTTATCCATCTTAAATTTTGACCTTTCCGGCGAAAAGTTTGGTGAATTATCTCCAGACTCAGGACTTGAAGCGTCGGCTGGCGATGTGAATTTTTCAGAAGTTTTACCAGGATTTTTCCTTCTTGATGAGAGAGATGTGTCCATGACCTCTTTATGAGGAGATCTGGCCATAAATGGGTTAACGATATCCACTTGATCTTTAAAGTGAGGATTGTAAGAATCCTGAAATTTTTGTGCTTTTTGAGGAGTCGTATTAGACACTTTCGTTGATTTGGACACTGGAGTAGCCTTGTGACTCATCTTGTGCCCTTTTTTGAATCCTGCCTTGCAGGGATTATATTAGAGAGAATTGATATTATTGGTGATGTTAATACTGAATAAACGTTAAAAATATAGAAAATTCTTGTGTCTTCTTATGCCTTTTTATAAAAGGGACCGTGAGGAATGAGATACACCACAGAATCAGATGGCACTTTTAATATTGTATGATGCTTACAGTAAAATCCTTTATTAACTGCGCGCCGATATAGACGCGTTCCCTGTGACTTTAAATGCAGCCGTGACAGGCGGCTAGTCTTCACACAGGGCTCAGTGTTGTCAGTCCCCACTCATAAAATATGCAACAGGGGAGCCGACAGCTGATACACGGCACCGCTGAAGAAAGTGAGATCACCCCAGTGGAGCCGCACAGGAGCAGTGGGGAGCGGCGGTAACATAGAAATAGGCACAAATCACGGACTATTTTGTGTCCTTCTGCCTCACAGATCTGTTATGACAGGAAAATGGCATACTTGAGATAGGACGTTGAGATGAAAGAAATCCCTCCGCAGCCGTTATAGCTCCCGCACCCTCGCACAATGCAGGGGAATATAGCTTAATTAGGACACCCTGGGACTTCCAAAGGGTCTAAAACAGACAAGAGGAGACAACGAGAGAAATCCTGTCAGATTACGCACAGGGTGGGGACTATTTTGTATCTTTCCGCCAATCAGCTGGTATATGACAGGATTTTTGTAAAAAAAATCTCCATAAGACAATAAAAATCTTTAAAATGTGGTAGACAAGCGTGGAGATACTTTTTCTGAGGACAAGAACAGCCGGTGGGTAATGGAGGGAGCAGGGAAAGGATTTTTTCACTCACGGTTCAAAATGGTGTCACCTTGCAGTAAAATGGCAGGAAAAGGCCTCAGATTTCAAAAATGTCTTTTTTAATGTCCAAAGCTCAGACAAGGGGTATTAGAATGTACCTCTGAGTAACGAGAAAACAATCCTTCCGTGGGTTATCGAAGAGAGCGATTTTCTTTTGCTTTATTTGTCGCTTTAGGAGATGCCTTTAGGAGATGCTGAGCCGTGCGTGTTACACCATCGCCAGCTCAGGCCATGCCCCCTGCCAGAATTTATCTGGCCAATTTTTGTGACTTTCCAAAACATGCAACTTTTTGTGCTAAATAATCACAAACTGTGAAGACAAAAACATTTTTGCCTTTGCGTAAAATTAATTTCAATGAATTTGCCAGCAAAAACCATAAGACAAAAAAAAGAAAGTGACTTTATAAAATCTTCTAATGATGAATTGGTCCCATGTCTTCAAGATACCTGCTTAATAACACAACTTGAACTTTACGCTCACAGCTTCTAGACTTTCACAAGTATGCTTGGTATCAAATGTTCATTGCAGAAAAAGGGTTTACTGGCAAATACTAGGCTCATGTTTCAGCCAATCACAAAATTGTCATTGTTTTCGAACTGTGGCCCATGCACATTTTCTCGGGCTTCCAATGACTTTTTGCTGATATGTTTTCCTGCCCATGGTAACTCAGTGTCTATGTTAAAGGGAGTCTGTCACCCCTGAAATTCATCATAAATTAGCTATTCAGTGTTGTAGGGGCAAGAGAGCGAACTTTTGCAGCCCCCTAGCCCTTACTATGACATTTTTACAGCGCCAAACTTCGGAATCCCTTTGACTTCTAAGGGGTTTGGGTTCAAGTTTGGGTAGCGCTTTGGTACTCGAACCAAACTTTGGAATAAAGTTTGCTCAAACTGGATGTTTCCACTCATCCCTAGTAGCGAGTAGCTTCAGAGAAGAGGAGATGGTGGAGAGCTTCTCCTGAGTTTCCTCCATCACCAAATAAGTGATTATCCCCACTGTCACCAGTGATAATAATGTACAGTGTATTTTAATATGATTTTTATAGGGGCTAAGGCCTCTACAAAACTATGTAGCTCATAAAATTCATTTTGGGTTGACAAACTCCTTTTATACCCACAAGTCCTTAGTCTTCTCTCTGTGACACTTCGGAGGCCTTATTGTGCACTGTCTGTGTCTCTCTGGATTAACAATTTACTATATTTTAGTAAAATACCTCCAGGGCTTTACTCTAACTTCTTGATTGGGAAGTACATTTATACAGAGCAACAGCGGGTGTTCTTCAGTTAAATAAAGAAATGTAATTGTCTATAATCATATTATAATAGTAATGAAAATCAGGGGACATAATTGCATTTACTAAAGTGGCATGACATATTGACAGATTTCTTCTACATAGAAAAATATTCAATTTTTTTATTAAAAAAGTGTAGCTTCTTCCATTATTATGAATCACCCACTGATTTTTGTAAGATGTCTCCTCAAAATTTTAAACTGCTTTTATCCATTGCCTGAGGTTTAACAAGGATATACCTTTTTGTAAAGTCATGAAGCTATCCTATAGGACAATGCTTATCAAATTGGGAGACACGTCACAGTTTTTGGTGAGGTACAGCTGAGGAGACAAGAAATTACCAGATATGATTATGGCTGCTAAATCTCTTTTATGTGACATAGAAGACCCTTTTTCATTGCTACAACATGGGTACAACTGTTAGGTCTTGCTCCCATTTGCGTATAAAAAAATTGCTCCAATGTTCATCCTGAAAAGTTGGACGAGTGTCATGCAAGTGCAAAGCGAGTGTGTGATTTTTTTCTCACCTAGCATCTGTATGCAATGTGTTTTTAATATCATCTTTTACATACTGTACTTCAATATATAACTTAAATCAGGTTTACATAAAGCAATCTTATACAAAGAGATATAGATAGATAGATAGATGATATAAAGATGATAGATAAATAGATATGGGATAGATAGATAGATATCCTGCAGATATATAGTTTCACAAGGCCCCTACATATAATAAACTTGGTGTTTAGGCTTGTTTAGCCTAATAAATAAAGTAAATAAAACAAAAGTAATAAGGGGTCCCCATTTTGATAGCCAGCAAAGGTAAAGCAGATAGCAGTGAGCTGATATTATCAAGCTGAGAATGTCTATGGTTGTTGGGCCCATCCCAGCCTAAAAATACCAGCCTGCAGCCACCCCAGAAGTGGTGCATCACATTAGATGCTTCAATTCTGGCACTTTGCCTGGCTCTTCCCGACTGCCCTTGTGCGGAGGCAATTGGGGTAATGGTAGTTGGAGCTGATGTCAGCTGTGATTTGTCAAAAAATACAGCTGGCATCAAGCCCTGGGGTTAGTAATGGAAAGGAGTCTATCAGTCACCCTCATTACTAACCCAGTAATCAAAAAATACTTTCTTTGAAAAAACTCTCCCCAGATCATTAATTTATTAAAAAATAAGCAAAAAGCTATGCAGGTCAGCTGTAGTCTAGGAATCGTTCGTAGTCCACTGAATCCGCTGTAGTCAGATACCTGAAAAACATAAAAACATAAAAAATAAAAAAAGCCCCTCATTCACTATTTTATTAGAAAAATGTTCCCACACAGCTCTAATGTACTCCATCTAATGTGATGCTCCACTTTGGGGTTGCTGCAGGCTGGTATTTTTAGGCTGGGAAAGTCTCAATAATCATTGACCTTGTCAGCATGATAATATCAGCCCACAGATGTCTGCTTTACTTTTTCTGGTCATCAAAAATAGGGGGGACCCAAAGTCGTTTTTTTATAATTTATTTATTAGTTTAAACAAGGCTAAACACCCTTTAGTGCCTCATGAAAGACACTAAAGGGTGCAAGTTTATTTTATTTAGGATGCTTGTGAAATTACATATCTACAGAAAATCTATTCTATCTACTTAATATATCTATTCTGTCTCTTCTACAGCTGCTTGTGAAAGTATTGATCCCCTTGGCTTTTTACCAATTTTGTTACATTGCAACCTGTGTTTAAATATTTTTTGAAATCCGATTTGTATTGGATGCATCAGCAGTAAATAGTCTAAGTTGGTAAAGTCAGAAAAATATAGGCATACATTAAATTTATGACATCAAACAACTAAAAATTGACATGTTCATATAAATTCACCCCTTTTGTTATGAAGTCCCTAAAAATTTCTGGTGCAAGCCATTCCCTTCTTAAGTCACCTACTTTGTGAAATGAAGTCCACCTGTGTGCAATCTATGGGTCACATGGCCTGTCAGTATATACACAACTTTTTTAAAAGGCCACAGAGGCTGAAACACCATTAAACAAGAGGCACCACTTACCAAACAACACCACAAAGACCAAGGAGATCTCCAAACAAGTCACGGGCAAAGTTGTTGTGAAGTACAAGTCATGGTTGGGTTACAAAAAATATCCCAATCTCTGATGATCCCCCCGGAGCACCATCAAATCCATCATCATCAAATGGAAAGACAAAATGTGTATTTTTCAAAAATCTATATCCTTTACATTCATGAAAAAAGTGGACCTACACGATTGAAAAGAAAATGTATTATATGAACAAACAGGCAAAAAGAGTCTCCCATATAAGCAAGGCTAACTACATGAGTTACATGCAGGAATTAAAAATGTTCCATGCCTCAAGGGATAAATAGTCGTAGATTGGTCCTAGTAATATGACAGTGACAATGAGTTATCTTTACTGCCTTAGCCTTCTCTATCTATCCTAAAGGAACTGTCCATGAATGCCCACATTTGGCGGCATTCCAGAGATAGCTGCGCCGGGTTTGCTGGTGCAAGCGTGACATTGTTATGCCAGTCAGTACTGCAGTCAATTAGAGTCCTCTAATGGGCTTCTTCACTCACAGTTCCCTTTGATGTCTGAGAAAGCTATGAGCGCCGCAGCCAATTAGTAGTCTCAAACTGACTACAGAGCTTAAAGGGAATCTGTCACCCATATTTAGTGATATCATGTAAAGATATCGCTAAATTGTGGGTCCCATAAAGATTCTAGTAGGGCTTTTGACTCCCCCCGACCCCGCACCTTTGAGGCATAAATACCTTTTTAGCTTGTTGGGGAAGCATGCAATTTGCCGTGGTCCGGTCCGATGGGCGTGGCTTAGTGGTCTTCTCCCCCCACCTCCTCGGCTTGCTTCACGTAATCTTTGTCTGTGAACACCACAGACACCGTTGGTTTCTGCGCTTGCGCAATGTAAAGGCCCCCGGCGCCTGCGCAGTATGCTTTGCCCAACTGTGGGTGAAGCATAAAATCGCTACAGCGCAAGCGCCGGTATTTTCCAGTGTGGTCTATGCCCCGGAAGTCTTCACATGCAGGACACACTTTTTGATCATTATGATAGACCCTATCACAGTGATCAAAATAAAAAAAAAAATAGTAAATCAAACCCCCTTTATCACCCCCTTAGGGAAAAATAATAAAATAAAAAAAGTGTATTTATTTTCATTTTCCCATTAGGGTTAGAGTTGGGCTAAAGTTAGGGTTAGAGTTGGGGCTAAAGTTAGGGTTTGGCTAAAGTTAGGTTTAGGGTTGGGGCTAGAGTTAGAGTTAGGGTTTGGATTACAGATACGGTTGGGATTAGGGTTGGGATTAGGGTTAGGGGTGTGTTAGGGTTAGGTTTGTGGTTAGGGTTATGGTTAGGGTTGGTATTAGGGTTAGGGGTGTGTTGGGATTAGGGTTGGAGTTAAAATTGGGGGGGTTTCCACTGTTTAGGCACATCAGGGGCTTTCCAAACACGACATGGCAACTGATCTCAATTCCAGCCAATTCTGCATTGAAAAAGTCAAAAGGTGCTCCTTCCCTTCTGAGCTCTGCCTTGCACCCAAACAGGGGTTTACCTCCACAAATGGGGTATCAGCATACTCAGGACAAATTGCACAACAACTTTTGGATCCAATTTCTCTCATTACCCTTGCTAAAATAAAAAATTGGGGGCGAAAAGATCATTGTTGTGAAAAAAATGATTTTTTATGTTTACAGTTCTACGTTATAAGCTTCTGTGAAGCACTTGGTGGTTCAACGTGCTCACCACACATCTAGATAAGTTCCTTAAGGGGTCTACTTTCCAAAATGGTGTCACTTGTGGGAGGTTTCCACTGTTTAGGCACATCAGGGGCTCTCCAAACGCGACATGGTGTCCGATCTCAATTCCGACCAATTTTGCATTGAAAAGTCAAATGGCTCTCCTTCACTTTTAAGCTCTGCCATGCACCCAGTGGTTTACCTGCATATATGGGGTATCAGCGTACTCAGGACAAATTGTACAACAACTTTTGGGGTTCAATTTCTCCTGTTACCCTCTGGAAAATAAAAAAAAATTGAATCTAAAGTAAATTTTTTGTGAAAAAAGCTAAATGTTCATTTTTTTAAACATTCCAAAAATTCTTGTGAAGCACCTTCAGGGATGCAGTTTTTAGAATGGTGTCACTTTTGGGTATTTTCTATCATATACAGTAGACCCCTCAAAGTGACTTCAAATGTGATGTGGTCCCTAAGAAAAAGATGTTGTAAAAATGAGAAATCGCTGTTTAACTTTTAACCCTTATAACTTCCTAACAAAAAAATGTTGGTTCCAAAATTGAGCTGATGTGAAGTAAACATGTGGGAAACGTTACTTATTAAGTATTTTATGTGACATATCTCTGATTTAAGGGCATGAAAATGTCAAAGTTGAAAAATTGCAAAATTTTCAGAATTTTCACCAAATTTCCATTTTTTCACAAATAAACACAAGTCATATCAAAGAAATTTTACCACTGTCATGAAGTACAATATGTCACGAGAAAACAATGTCAGAATCACCGGGATTCATGGAAGCGTTCCAGAGTTATTACCTCATAAATGGACAGTGGTCAGAATTGTAAAAATTGGCCTGGTAATTAACATGCAAACCACCCTTTGGGGTAAAGGGGTCAATGGTTGGAGCCAGAACCTCATTACTTTGGGGGGGGGGAGTTTCTCCCTGTCTGACACCTTTTCAAAGACAGTCAGGAAAGCCTAGATGCTGTCCTCTACCTACCTACACTTTGGCTGGCAGAAGGGACTGTCTTCCTGGCCCGGACAGTTCCTGCCAAGAGAGCTATCTGCTGCTGATGCTGCTGGATCAGTAGTTAGTTGGTTTCTTGTTGGTCTGGCTGCTGCTACCACTGCTGCTGCAGCATCATATTAGCCTGTATCAATTGCTTAAAAAGACCTTGAAGGATTTTAATCCTTGTGTGTCTTGCAGACCCTGGCTACCCATACACTGCTGAGCTTGAAAACAGCTATCATCCATAGCAAACACTGATACTTGCAGTTTGGCGACGAAGTTCTGTGCAGTCTCTCTCTTTGGCTCCTCCACAAATCCACTCTGGTCAGCTTTCCCCCAGCTGACTGACTGAGATAAACTCCTGATTATATGCAAATCTAGCCAGGTACACATATCAGAGTCTGTAGAGTTAGGATTTAAACCTAGTCTACCTACTTTGCTACAACTTCTGTAAAACACTAAAGGTACTGTCTCACTTAGCAATGCACCAGCGATCCCGACCAGTGATATGACGCGGTCAAGATCACAGGTGCATCGCTAAGTGGTCGCTAGTGAGCTGCCACACAGGCAGATCTCACCAGCGACATCGCAGGGGTCGCTACTACTTACCTGTCACACTAGGCGATCCTGACGTCTTCCCGCCCGGCTCCACGCTCGTTGCTCGTCTCTCCACAGGAAGCGCAGCAGGAAGCTGACGACGAGAAACAGTCCTGGACGTTCTCGCGCGATCAGCGATAACCAGCGGGGGAGCGGGTCGTAGGTAAGTATCAGACATAGCAATATCGCTAGCAATATCGCTATAATGTCACAAGTTATAGCGATATTGCTAGCGATATCGCTAAGTGTGACAGTACCTTAACTCTTTTATAAGACTATTTGAGAAGATCTGTGACAGATTTTCAGTTTCACCAAATATTATACAAACTGGTCCACTTCTTTAAGAAGGCCATTCCTATTATAAATTCAGTTTTTAGTACAAGTTTGAATGCTGATGTCAGTCTTCACTGTATAATTCTCCTGCGATTCTATTGGATCTACTCCAAACGCATGGTTGAAAAACACAACTGTATGAAACACTTAAAGGGTTATCCCCAAAACCACAACGTGGTGTTATAATAATAATGTACGCATATTTATTTGTTTCTGCCAAGATAATCCATTTTGAAATTTGCATAATTTTGCACATATCACCTTCATCCCACCAAGGATGAACTTCTAAGCTATACTTTCTCTCCAGTTGCCATTAGAACCATCCTGTAGTAGTTCAAATGACCATGGTTGATCATGTGAAGTGTAGTTTTTCTCAGATGGCATTCTGCCAACAAATTTGCTTCTACTGTGAGGTATTGTTTCACAAAAAAGGACATCTCTTTCATCACAGTGCAGAGAGCTCATACCAGGAAGCAACAGTGGACAGATGTCCTGCTAAGTAAGATGAGCGATGTGCTGCAGGATGGGCTGTTTGCAGGGAGCTTAGAGGAGAGAAATTCTGAAAGAAGTAGCTCTGTGTACAACGGCTGAAAGGAGCAATTTTTTACAGGAGGGGCTCTGTATTGAAGGGCTGAGAGGAAAGATATACTGTAGGATAAGTTGTATTCAGGGTACAGAAAAAATACTGCAAAAGGAGGCTCTGCATACAGGGGACAGAATGTGGTATATACTGAAGGATATGGTTATGCTTGGAGGGGGCTAAAAGGAGAGTTATGCTGTAGAAGGGGCTCTGAATAATGGGGCTGAGATTAGTGAACTAAGTTATGTGCCAGCAGTGGGTGTGAACCCACTGCACCGCTGGCCAGGTTTACCGTGGAGAGTTGTGACTAAATGGCTCCCTTGTTTTCACTAGAGCCTCTGATGGTGAGGACAGGCATGGGTCATTAGGGTAGCCCCCAGGTGACATTCTAAGGCAGTACCCAGACCTGCACCAGCTGACCAACTGGTCAAGGAAGGGATACACATTACAGAGGGCACAGGCAGAGATGTAGTCAAGCAGTCTGTGATCGGATCAGGCAGCACAGGATTAGGAAATAAAGCCGGGGTCATGAGCTGAGTGGTAAGACAAAATGAGGAAACTAGTCGAATCAATAATAGGAAACAACTCTATATTACACCTTGACAGAATACTAGGAGATGAACAGCACTAGAAACCTAAGTTAAAGCATGGTGTGGAGAGCTGCCCAATATATCCCCTGATGGCAGAGAGTATGCCAGAAAAATTAAACTCTGCAGGACAAAGGGATTAAGATCCTGTTTGGTCTGGCTGTGCCTCCCTATAGCCAATCTTGAGATTCTCAGCAAGAAGAGAATGCAGCGTGCTTGGAATGCTACAAGAGGGAATACAGCCTTTAGGCTATGTGCACAAAGTGCAGATTTATCTGTGGTTTTTTTCTGACCCAAAACCGCAGCTGTTGGCATAAACCGCAGGTCTCTCCCTTCTGCGGTTTTGCTGCGGTTTTGCTGCGGTTTTTGCTGTGGTTTTTACTTGCAGTTTTGTCTGCGTTTTTTTGAGGGAAAGAATACCCATAAAGTTTATACAAACAACACTGGAGAAAAAAAAAATGATGTCACTTCCTTGTCCAATATACATGTCCCCGTTCCCAGGCTACGAATATGAGCCCGCAGCTGTCTGCGCAGCCTGTCTGGCTCTAAAAAAAAAGGGAGACCCCCCAAAAAAAATGACGTGGGGGGTCCCCCATATTTTAGGGCCAGAAAGGCTAAGCAGACAAGTACGAGCTGATATTTCCAACCTGGGAAGGGGTTAATATCCATGTCCCCTTTCCCAGGCTACGAATATGAGCCCGCAGCTGTCTGCGTAGCCTCTCTGGCTCTAAAAAAAAGGGAGACCCCCCAAAAAAAATGACGTGGCGGTCCCCCATATGTTAGGGCCAGAAAGGCTATGCAGACAGCTGCGGGCTCATATTCATAGCCTAGGAAGGGGTCATGGACATTGTCCCCCCCTGGCTACAAATATGAGCCCGCAGCCACCCCAGAAATGGCGCATCTATAAGATGCGCCAATTCCGGCACTTAGCCCCTCTCTTCCCACTCCCGCTCCGCGGCGGCGGGATGTGGGGTAATAAAGGGGTTAATGCCACCTTTGATTGACAGGTGACATTAACCCCGGTTAATAATGGAGAGGCGTCAATAAGACGCCTCTCCATTATTAAGCCCATAGAAACCATTTTTTAAAAAAAAGCACAGACACAAACAAAAACATTTTTATTGAAATAAAAAAAACATTGTTTTTGACTAATTTTTTTATTGTACCCTCAATCCTATGCGACGCCCTCGATCACCTAAAAAAAACAAAAAAAACCCAAACCAATTCAATACCTACCGTTCCGTCGCAGTCCATTCAACGAGTGTCCCATGACGATCTGACATGGAGAACAGTCACATCAGGTGATGTGACCATTCTCCATGCCTGCAGAAACACACTGACAGGAGCTCTGCTCCTGCAGTGTGTTACTGCGCATGTGCCAAGAGTTTACCTGAGTTCAGTGACTCAGGTAACCTCCTTTATGGCACTGCTGCGTGGGAAAGGTCAAACGCAGCAGAAGAGCCGTAAAGCGAGGTTCCGGAGCGGCCGAACACCGGAAAACTCGGCAATACACTAGCAGGAGCACCGCTCCTGCTAGTGTATCGCCCAAGGACTGCTGAGATCGCCGCGGGACACTCTATTTTTGGATTTCTGCGGACAGGGAGTATTTTGTGGTTTTTTATTTTATTTTTTTCCCTAGGTGATCAAGGGCTTCGGGGAACAAAATGTGCTGTATGTGGTGAGTATGTATTCTATGTTGTATGTCATGTCTGTCATGTATACATGTATTCTATGTTGTATGTCATGTTTGTGTTTTTTGTTACATGTTTTAACACTTTGTGCTCGGTCGCCCCAGGGACTACTCTCCCATCCTATAGGCGGATGGGAGTAGCAGTCCCATGCGGCGATCGAGCACAATAGGGGGCCTACCGCCGCATGGACACTCTCCGGACACACACAGACTGACACACAGACAGACACACACACAGACAGACACACACACAAACATACAAACATACATACCAGATCTATCAGACGCCCCACATCAATGTCCATGCGACGGTAGGCCATGGCGACGTCTTCTTCCCTCCTCCCACACACTTCCTCTTCCGCCCCCTCACTTCCTTATCCTGCGGTTTTTACATCCCAAACCGCAGCAAAAACCGCAGATCTTTTTACATCTGCGTTTTTTGCTGCGGAATACAGTGACTCAATGCCAGTCTATGGGTGCAAAACCGCTGCAGAACCGCAGAAATAATTGACATGCTGCGGAAAAAAAAGGTGCTTTTCCGCACTTTTTTTCTGCAGCGTGTGCATAGCGGCTTTGCAAACCCATAGAGTAACATGGCAATGTACACTGTCTGCGGAACTGCTGCGGTTCCGCAGGACTAATACCGCTGCGGAACCGCAGCAAAAACCGCAACGTGTGCACTAGGGTGACCGGATCTCATATGGGGGGGAAAAAAATGTCAGAATCTTGTTCGTCTGGACCCCACAAAACGATTCCCCTTTCCAGATATTGAGAGAGCCAAAATTTGAGCTCGATCAAACGACGTTAACCCGTGCCGCTCGTCGCTCAAAGTTTGAAAAAATCCAAATTGAGGTATTTTAAGATTTAGGTATTTTGCATAGTCTGTTAGACTATAAAGAATGTGACAACAACATTGCAGAAATAGCCCTGACCAAATTTTCGAACCATTTGTGGTATTTGAATGCAGAGTTGGTGGGATTATCGTTTTTTGATCCCACCATTACAGACAATGAAAAGTTGTTAATGGCTAATAAATTGCTCAGTAGCACAGATGAACCATCAGAGCACGCTAACCTACATGAGTTGATAATTTTACATAGTTATCTTATCTATTCTAGAGCTTTTGTTAAAGTAGTTTTTGAAACGTCAGAATATAATGCTCGGCATTTGCTTACAACTTGCAGGACATATTGCTTTTGTTCTTCATCTTTTGTCAGAAGGTCGTTAAAGTCGGTTACTTCCTACCTCTTTTAATTTTTCTTTCCTAACTTTTGGATTTACAACCCTAGCGTGCTCTGATGGTTCATCTGTGCTACTGAGCAATTTATTAGCCATTAACAACTTTTCATTGTCTGTAATGGTGGGATCAAAAAACGATAATCCCACCAACTCTGCATTCAAATACCACAAATGGTTCGAAAATTTGGTCAGGGCTATTTCTGCAATGTTGTTGTCACATTCTTTATAGTCTAACAGACTATGCAAAATACCTAAATCTTAAAATACCTCAATTTGGATTTTTTCAAACTTTGAGCGATGAGCGGCACGGGTTAACGTCGTTTGATCGAGCTCAAATTTTGGCTATCTCAATATCTGGAAAGGGGAATCGTTTTGTGGGGTCCAGACGGACAAAATTCCGACATCGATTTTTTGCGGTCACCCTAGTGTGCACATACCTTTACCTTGAACATGTTCCTGAGACAACTCTCCCCTTAGCTTTCTCCATCCATTTTTAGTGTGGTACAAGCCATGATACCAAACAGTATAGTGACTACTTTTCACGCTTTAAATAGACAGATTTATTACAAGTTTGCATTCACCTGTTATGCTAATTTCACAACACAGTTTAACCTGTTCCGATGGTCAAATTGTTTTCAATCTTCTCTAGGAGTACCAACATTTTTGCCTAGGTCATTTTTATTAGTTTTTTTCTGTTGAATCACAATTCAAAAGCAAATGTCTAATTTTCATTAGTTGATATTCAGTAAATTTAAATAGAAAATTATTTTGTAAGTATCAAGATATTTCAGTTACCATTGTGGGTTTTTCTTACTTTTACAGAAGGGTACCAACAATTCTGTCCACATCTGTAATTTCCCAATTAACTGGGTTTCTGAGCTCAATGGATTTTCCTTCATATGTATATAACATTTAACTTTTGCACAAAACATTAATTAAGAACTGTATCAACCCTCAGTAAAACATTAAGAAAGCTTCAAGCTCACTGACAGCTATAATTGTCTATTTTAGCAGTAATTCAGCTTTAGATGTTACAAATATACACAAGTAATTAGCTAATTTCCTTGATATATTAATGTCTTCAAAAGATTCCTGTCAAACCACACGTAGTTAAAAATATTTTTTCATATTCAGAGAAATATATTACATCAATACTCTAAAAAATGTGTGGTATAGCTGGGGAAAAAAACATATGCTGGATGCTCACACTACACAGGCATTTTTCTAGCTGCATATATATCTCTTGTACAGCTGTATTATTGACAATTTTGGTGCCTATTCTAATGTTATAATAGATTCACAAAATAAGTAAAAGATGAGGGTAAAGGGATTCCCCAGAAATCAGAGTGTTATGTTTCTCTTCAGCAATACCACAGAAGAATTAGCACTTTGGATAGTGTCTATTGTAATCCTTGACTCTTCAGTGTACTGTAGGCCAGAAAAGGTCCTCCAGAGTGAGAGATGTTCTTGGTAATTGTTCTCTACTTTAAAGAAGCATTTGCTTCAATGTTTTTATCCTCTTAATATATTGCAATCATATTATATAACACTGTGTTCTTACAATTACTCATATTCTGATTCTTCAAGGCAGTATGATTCTCTAAATCCTTAGCCATTAATCCTTTAGATAAATGTATGATTGTTGTACTCACATACGATGCATCCTCAGATAGTTCCAACTCAGCCACACTGACTTGTCCAGGAGAATCAGAGTTGATTTTCTCTTAAATCTTGTATTTAAGCACAATGCAGCAGGTGGAAAGAGTAATCCAAAGAGAAGTACAACATGTACATCCAAAAATGGCTACAGCAAACTGATAATAAGAAAGAAGGGAGGAGCAAAGGCTAACATCATCATAGAATTGTAGAGTTGAAAGGGACCTCCTGGGCCATCTGGTCCAACCCCCTGCTCAAAGCAGGATTCGCTAAATCATCCCAGACAGATATCTGTCCAGCCTCTGTTTGAAGACTTCTATTGAAGGAGAACTCACCACCTCTCATGGCAGCCTGTTCCACTCACTGATCACTCTGTCAAAAAGTTTTTTCTAATATCTAATCTGTGTCTCCTCCCATTCAGTTTCGTCCCATTGCTTCTAGTCTTTCCTTGTGCAAATGAGAATAAAGATGATCCTTCTGAAATGTGACAGCCCTTGAGATATTTGTAGACAGCTATTAAGTCGCCTCTCAGTCTTCTCTTTTGCAGGCTAAACATTCCCAAATCCTGCAACCTTTCCTCATAAGACAGGGTTTGCAGACCGGTCACCATTCTGATTGCTCTTTTCTGAACTTGCTCCAGTTTGTTGATGTCTTTTTTTAAAATGTGGCGCCCAAAACTGGACACAGTATTCCAGATGAGGTCTGACCAAAGAGGAGTAGAGGGCAATAATGACTTCACATGATCTAGACTGTATGCTTCTGTTAATACATCCTAGAATTGCATTTGCCTTTTTTGCTGCTGCATCACGCTGTTGACTCATTAAGTCTGTGATCTATTAGTATACCCAAGTCTTTTTCACATGTGCTGTTGCTTAGCCCAATTCCTCCCATTCTGTATATGTTTTTTTATTTTTATTGCCCAGATGTAGTACTTTGCATTTTTCCCTGTTAAAAACCATTCTGTTAGTTGCTGCCCACTGCTCCAGTTTATTTATATCTTTTTGAATCTTCTCTCTCTTCTCTAGTATTAGCTATCCCTCCTAGCTTTGTGTCATCAGCATATTTAATCAGTTTACCCTTAATTCCTTCATCTAACTACTGGAGAGAAGAAATGACAAACTTCAAGGGGCAGGGCTTCAGCCTAGCATCAGCAGAATGCAATGCATACCATAGAAAATACATAACAAGTTGTCCCCACTCAACACTCCCCATCTGAAATCTTCAGATTTCACAATGTCTTTTTAACGTAATCCAACATATCAATGAACATAGTACTTTTTCTATCTAGAAAAAAGAACGTTCATAATGGCTTAAATAAGAAGGCAACTCCCTTGGAAATGTATGAACCTATATAGAAATCGGAGTGTAACGCCAAAAAATCCAATTGAGAAAGTATGTTATAATATCAAAATTATTTGCTCTTTATTAGTACAGGTGCAAAACAAGTACATTAAAAAGTACAATCAAATGATCAGAAAACAGAGATGACACAGAGGAATGGAGTCACCGCACATGTATAGTAAATGCAATGGTACAATAATAATGAATAGCCCCAAATCTGCATGAAGACCCATGCCCATGCTGCAAAGTCTCACACACGGCCGTCTGTTATTTGTACAGAAGTAAAGTTAAAGCAATAGGGCATAGGGAATTCATACAGAACCTTCCATTAAAGTGACATATGCCCCCCGATGAAGCCCAGCGCAAAACGTACGTAGGGGCTCTGGGGACTGGACACTCCGCAAATGCACTTTTTCCATGGGTAAGCATGGTTATTGTTTTACCTTTCTCTCCATACCTTTCTGCACATAGCACTTTAATGGAAGGTTCTGTATGAATTCCCTATGCCCTACGGCTTTAACTTTACTTCTGTACAAATAACAGACGGCCGTGTGTGAGACTTTGCAGCATGGGCATGGGTCTTCATGGGGCTATTCATTATTATTGTACCGTTGCATTTACTATACATGTGCGGTGACTCCATTCCTCTGTGTCATCTCTGTTTTCTGATCATTTGATTGTACTTTTTAATGTACTTGTTTTGCACCTGTACTAATAAAGAGCAAATAATTTTGATATTATAACATACTTTCTCAATTGGATTTTTTGGCGTTACACTCCGATTTCTATATAGGTTCATACATTCACAATGTCTTTGTATGACTTTTATGAGTCATTCCTGTCCAGTGCTGACATGGAACCTGAAAAGAGGAGAGAGAAGAAAACAATGTGCAACAATAATGCAACAATTTAAGTCCCTACTTGAGCGATGACGAGCAATCCTTGAATAATAAATGAAAAAATGAATATGAGTTCAATAGAAAAAAAACATCTTTGGGTTGCGGAAGCCGCAACAAGCCAACTCTTCCACCGACCCAACAATCCAATGGTAGTGTTTAATCCACAGGGAAATGTTCAAGCCTGGATGCACACAGAGCGTTTTCTGTCCTAATACAGCTGAGCTATGAGGAGGTATACTCCCCGTCATGGCGGAGTCCAGCAACAATGTTCAGTTCATGTGACATCCTCCTTTGGTAAAAGTAGCACAAGTTCAGTGACTGGGCAAAAGAAGATTAGAGTTGAACCCCCTCTTGTCACCTTGACTTCTACCTTCCGAGTGTTTCCTCCATCGCTGGGCACAACCTTGGTGATAAGACCCATCTACCAGTGGTTACGATGAGCCTCTTTGTCTTTTAAAAGGACTAGATCTCCTTCTTGTAGATTAGGAGTTGGCTTCTGCCATTTGTGTCGGTTTTGGAGCAGATGCAGATATTCAGTCTTCCACTGGTGCCAAAATACATTAGACAGATGTTGTACCTGCTTCCATTGACATCTGAAAATGTCTTTGTGGTCAAAGTCCCCGGGAGGGACTGGAACAGCTCCAATCTTCTGCATATGGAATGTAGCTGGAGTGAGAATCATTGGTGCATCAGGTTCGGATAATACCGGAACCAAAGGTCTGGCATTTATTATAGCTGACACCTCTGCGAGGAAAGTGACCAGCACTTCATGGGTGAGAGAATGCTTGTGGTCCAGCAACATGGAATCGTGAATTTTTCGTGCAATTCCAATCATGCGTTCCCAGGATCCACCCATGTGTTATGAGTGTGGAGGATTGAACACCCAGGTGCAGCTGTTATTGGTCAAGAAGTTGTCTAGCTGCAATTCCTTGCAAGCCCTTACAAAGTTAGTTCAACAGTCAGACTGGAGTTGTTTAGCAGGCCCACAGATGGAAAAGAATCTTCTTAGAGCATTGATGAAGCAAGAAGAGTCCATGGATCCGATTACCTCAATGTGAACTTCACGGATACTGAGACAGGAAAATAGAATAGCCCATCGATTACTGTTTGCACCTCCCCCACAAGTTCTTCTTGCAATGACCGACCAAGGACCGAAGACATCTACACCATCATAAGATGATCTGTTGGAGGACTTCCCGTCTGCTGGTACTGATGTCTTCCTCTTAACCTTTGTCACTCAACACATCTGTGGAGCACAGAGGAGACACATCTCTTCATTCCAATGATCCACAAACCAGCAGACTTGATGCCACCTTCGGTAAGCTGTCTGTCTTGATGCTGTACTTGTTTGTGATAGTGTCGGACTAGCAGAGTAGCCACGTAGTGCCGACCCTGAATGATAATAGGGTTCTGCTCCTTATGGTGCAGTTCAGATTTCCCTATACGACCACCTACTCTTATCAACTTACTGTGATCGAGCACTGGGTTCAGGAGCATACGGAAGGTACTGGCATTCTTCTCTTTCCGTCAGTGGTGTTGCGGGTTCTGCATGATTTCTGTCAAAGATGCTTTGCATGAAGTTGATGAAATGTATTTCCATCTCTGGCCTTCTTTTTAAAGTACGCTTTAGAGAAGAGAACCTTGCTTTTGCTTGCTGCAGATTGTTTGGCAACCTTGGTCTTGGAGAACAAAAGGGTAACAGAGCCACCCAGCTGTTGGCGTCGTCTTGAGTGAATTCTTTGTCCATAACCATTAAAAAATGTTTATCTTCTCTTGTTGATGCCAACTTGTTGTCTGCACTTGTGGAATTGAACGCCGTTGATCCGAGGTCAACGTCCCAGGAACGGACCGTGTTCGCACTGTCAAGTGGTGGCTGTCTCCACTTGGGGTCTTTCAGTTTCTGTTTCACCCATTAATGATGTGGGCATGGCTGGAAATGAGTGCTGGGACCATTTGGTAAGATGTGCATCTGTAGGAGAATATAGCGTTGGGTCTCTTCAATTTGTCTAAGCAGACGTTCCCTATGATCACCAAGCCTAGTTCGAAGCGCTGAGCAAATGGTGCGTCATGTGGGTCGTTGATCTGCTGACATACCTTGTGTAACTGAAGGATGTCTCTCCCAAGTAGAATCAGGATTTCTGCGTTGTGATCGAGAGCTGGAATCTTGCTGGCTATAGTCTTCAGATGAGGGTAATGAAGAGTGGCTTCCAGCGTTGGGATCTCTTCCCTGTTGGATAGTATATGATTGCACATGACGAGTGTGGGTAGAGGTACTTCTATGGTATTTTCAAGAGATGTTACCACGAGACCACTGGCCCTTCTGAAGATTTCTGAGATGCCGCAGGTGCCTAAGATGTAGGTGTAGGCGCTTCCCTTTAAGTCAAGCAAATCAAAGAGTTCTGACCTTGCCAGTGATCGGTTGTTCTGATAGTCCAGGATGCTGAACACCTTCACGGCCTTCTCTGGGTGACCCTGGGGATTTACCTTTACCAGGCAAATCTTTGCACAAGAATTGTCCCAAAGACCTTCTACGCAGACTTCTATGCATGAGGAAGATTCTGCAAAATGACTTGCTGCTTGGCCTGTACTCTCCCCGCCATAGCTCGTGGTGGGAGAAGGCGTAGGTGTAGGGTTAAGCTGGGATGGATGAAGCGCTTGTACGTGGTCCTCGCTGTCATACTCCATACACTTAGCTGTAACTTTGCAGTCCTTATCAAGGTGTTCAGTAGAATCACAACATCTGAAGCATACTCCAAATTTCTTAGAAGCTCCTTGCATACTTGGAGTGGTTTCTTTCTGATGCCGATACATTTCTTCAGCGGATGTGCCTTCTTATGGATGGGACACTGACGGTTTGGATTCTTGACTCTTTCACCCTTGTCATCCTCATCAGGAACTGATGCTGGTGTGGGAAGAACGTTAGTCTTTCTCACCGATACTGGGCCTCTACATTTTCTGTCAATTTGACGAGGGCTCTCATATTTGGGAGCGGATGAAGCTGTGCCGGTGAGTCTTCCACAGGTGAAGCTTGGGTCAGCCTTACGCTCTGCAATGTCTTTGATGAACTCGCAGAAATATGAGAACAGAGGAAAGGACACCTGGTGTTCACTTTTGTAATATGTCCCTGGGGTGGTCCACCTTTCTTGCACGTTATATGACAGTTTAGCGACTATGGGTTTCACCCCACGTGCGGTGTCCAGGTAGCTTAGGCCAGGTAGATGTGTGTCTCTCTTGGCCAGCTGGAGTTTGAACAGCAGATCACTGAGTTCCTGGAATTTTGAAGCCTCCTTGCAGGATATTTTAGGAAAATCCTGTAATTATTTGAGCAGTGCGTCTTCTATAGCTTCAGGACTGCCGAAACCTTTCTCTCGTCTGTCCCAAACAGTTGTGAGACCAGTCATTGGATTGCTGATGTAAACGGATCTGTGTCTCTTGATTCGCTCTGTGAATCGTGGTCCCAGCCACCTAATCAGCAGATCCAGATCTTCAGCAGCAGTAATGCCGCGGTCACTAGTTGCGGTTTTAAATGCACAGTTCCACCCTCTGTAGTTTTCGGGTTGATAGTCGAACCTTGTGAGACTGTTGTTGGTGAGTTCTCGGCGAATCATCTACCTCGTAAAGTTGGAAATGTCTTTTCTTTCTCACTTTGAGAGCACACTTGCTGGCTGAGTAGTGCTGTTCGCTAGTGTTGAGCGACTTTTGTTTTTTTAGGGTCGAGTTTCGTTTCATGAAACCCGACTTTTCCAAAAGTCGGGTCGAGCAAAATCGGCCGACTATAGGAAAAAGTCGGGGTCATCCCGAAACACGAAACCCAATGTAAGTCAATGGAGAATTAAAGTCGGCAGTGAGAGGAGGACAGGAAACACACCAACAGTGCCCATTTGAATGCCAAAAGCATAAATTCTTGTTACTGAAGCTTGTCAACCTTAATTAACTTCATATTACTAGTTACGCACTGAAAAATGGGGGTTATTTGGCTACAGTTGTGGGGGGGAGGGCTGGCTCCAGGTTTTCGTGGGCCCAGGGCCAAAGAGCGCCCCTTTAACACATACCACAACTCATGATGCTCCGATACCGCAGAGAAATAGCAGTATAGTACAATGAAAAATACTTCACTTCTTACATCTCATGACTGATATCCATTTTAAATTCTCCAATACCTCCAAAAACGGACAGTATATAACTCCATACAGTATTATGGCCAGCGCTTAGTGCGCTATACAGTAATGAGGCCCATATATTTCTCCATGCGGAATCATTATTTCCATATAATGTTTCAAACCGTATATGATGAGCTCCACATAATGCTACAGTATATGTTGGTCCCAATGGATGCTCTAGTGTATAATGAGCCCTGTAAATGCTGCTCCAGTGTCTGATGTCCACCTTTGGAATGCTCCAGTGTATGGTGGGCCCCATATATCATTCACCAGAGTATAGTGCTCCCCAAAAATTGCTGTCCCAACATTGAAAACAATTACATAAGTCTCTTTGCTAGGGAATCCCTGCACTACTCAGAACTCCTTGTCGTCCCCATCTTCCATCTCACTGCACTTGGCTGTTTGGGCCCTCCCATCGTCAGAGACACATTTGCGTACTATGCGGTGCCCTGTGCCAGTGCCATCGCCCATGAGTATGCCCCCCACCTGTTCAAGGAACCCGCACTTTCATCTGCACCTTCCTCTTTGTCACCGTGTAAGGTGGTATAGTATGCAGGAAGGGGAACCTGAGTTTCCTCTGGGTCAGATTCTGACTGTGTAGAGTGCGAGGGGAATGTAGTGGTCTGGGTCAATGTACCAGCAGCATCATCCAGCAGTGGCTGGGCCTCAGTGCACTTGTGGCGTCCCCAAGAGTATGGTCGCTACTGTGGCATTGCCTTCCTCCTAGGGAGTGTGTTGTCAAGCTTGGGAGCAACGAAGGATCTCTCTAGCAGTGAAAACAACACACAACACATTTCCCACTCCAGGCCAGCAGGGAGACCTCTGAACCTGACTCCTGAGGAGCTGCTCTCTGTGGTCGGGAGGAGGTAAGTTAGGGCACTCTGTGCAGGGAAGGGGAAGTGTGTGGACGTGAGAAGGGGAGCTGGAGGATGAGCAGAGTTAAGGCTCACTCCTAGCTGAAGCGCATGGTCCGGATTCCGGTCTCCGAGTTTGTAGGGACACTGACGTTCCTGCAGCAGAAACCGGGGGAAGTAGCAGCTATAAATGCTCTGTACCCAATTAAGGCTCGGTGGCCCCAGCATCGACGTGTGCGAGGCAGAAGGAAAAGTCTACAGCTGTCTGCCATACAAGTAAAGTCTGAGGAACATCTGTTAGACAGGAGGCGTTTCAGTGAACCACGGTCCTGTGAGTGCTTCCCCCACAAGCGCTAGAAAGGAGACGTTCAGGAAGGTACATGTTGGCGGAGTGTTGGAAGGGAGCTTTCCATTCTGGTCCCGGAGGTTGGCAGAGGTCCTGACCCAGAGGACACAGCACGGAGGCAGGCATCTGTGTAACCTGCAGACTGTGAGTAAAGCTTTGGAACTGCACGCTCTGGTGTCCTACAGTTATTCCAGCACCGCTACATCTGGGTACCAGCACCTACACCGCCTGTGCCTTTCCCCCATCACTACATCTACACTTCCCTGGGACTCCAGCTCCACCTGTGGGGAGCTTCACCATCTTTGCTGCACAACACCATCAGTCCCAGAGGATCTGCATGCAGCGTCGGCCTAACATCTATGTTGCCGAACACCACAGGCGGCGTCAAACTACTGTATCTATATAAACTCTTTACCATTATACCACGCCATTTACATGGGCGCCCAGGGCCACCGTCCGGGTCACCGCTGCTGTGACACATCCCACTGACACCGGCCCGGTACCGAGTACCCCACAGCCCTGGGAGGGCGACCCATATGCCGACTGCTGATCGGGCGGCGTTATTCCCACGAACCTCCAAACAGCGTCCCTGAAGGCAAAGTTTTTGGTTTCCGGGGGCAGTATGATTGCAAAGCTGAACCTTAAAGGAATGTCCAAAAGGGAACCACCAGGAGTGGAGCCTGTGGCTTAATTGGACTGCACCTGGGAAACCACTACCCTACAAGCTACAGAGAAGATGGACAGATTGCAAGCTTTGTCGATTCTGTGTGTGGTGTGGTATGTCTGTTTGTAGTTGTGCTAGCAATTTCTCAGCTTTATTCCGTTAATGACCGGGACTCTGGCATGGCCCCGCGGTACGCGTCAAGCTTACTAGAGGGATACGCGAGGCTGTGGCACGTGAGATCGAGCAATAACAGGTCTAGCATTCCAGTACATGTCCGGGGCTGCATGCACGCTACACTGAAAGGACCAGCTTTTGTCGCTTACAGGTGCAGATAACCTGCTGAACTCCGTTAGTGATGGGGATCTGGGATTCAGATTATTCCCCGCGAACGATGATTTCCCAGTAAGTTCAGGTCAACCGCAATTCCGGAGTTAGGCCTAACCGTCATTCCTGAAAAAATTACGTGTCCAAACCACAGGTGCTGTAGCTTGCTTAACAGCTCGGCAGCCGTTCTCAGGCCCAGTATGGATTCAACAACATTGTAGAAAGTTGATAAAGGGTACAGTTTCACCGGATAACACGTATATATGTAGCCTAGTTTACACATTAAAAATATATGTCTATAGATCAGGAGGCAGACTCAGATGTTCTCAGGCCCAGTATGGATTTGACCAGATTGTACAAAGTTGAGAAAGGGTACTTTATCACTGGATAGCAGGTATATATAGCATAGTTTAAACATGTAAAATCTCCATGTTCTCAGTATGGATTACACAGCAATCTAAAAAGTGGAAAAAAGGAAATGCATTTGAGGCGTACACAACTATATACTTTTGGTGTTATTTTTAAATCTTCATATATATTTCTGTCTCAGTAATACAGTCCAGCCTCTCCGCAATAGGAAATGAGATGCATACAATTAGTGACATAAAGGCTATTGCAGAAATCTAGGAATTATTATTCACGGGAAAAACTTCCGTCACAATTCTCATAGGCAATGCTGACCCTCAATTAATTTGTGTGTTGAGACAGTGAAAACATTTTTTTGTGAATAAAGTCTTGCTGTATCGCACTTCCGTTGATTCCATCACTGTTACTCATCTCAATCCAATTTTTATCACAGGGAGCGATGTAAACATGGTGCTCACTGGCTATCATGATCTGTCACGTAACTTTGGAGTGCAAAAGACAGAAGCCACAGGCCGTAGGCGATTCTATTTGATTGGCATGAGAGGGCACATTTTGAAATGTGCGCCGGAATGTCACACGTTTGTGAGTAGGAAAACTGTGAAAGCTGATGATAAACCACCACTGCATGTAATTGTGAGTCGACGTCCATAAGAAATGGAAGCCACTGATCATCTGGAGCTAGAGCCCGGCCAGCAGGACAGGGCATAGCTACATCTTAACCATCATCTTTCAGTTCAATTAATTTGTAGTGGCAGTCCCAGTGAAGGATTTGACAGCCCAGACTACACAGCGGAGGAGCAGGGAGAGGTAAACATTGCAAATGCTGGGGCCCTGCCCAAGCAAGGGGGGCACACTCATGGGCGTCGGTACTGGCACTGGGCCCCTCATAGTACGGCGGTGTGTCTGACGGCGGGGGTGCAACACCACTGTCAGAGACACTTGATTGCACTATGAGGGACCCTATGCCAGTGCCCGTGCCCAAGAGTCAGCCTACCCACCTGTCCAGGGCAACGGCACTCGCACGGTTTTGTGCACTAGGTGGTGACCCTGGCCAAGGGGGGGGCCGCCCACTTAGGGAGGTTTACAAAGTGGCATATGTAGATGTGGGTCATTCAGCTGATGCAAAAGGCGAAATAGGTCAAGTTCGCGGAATAGGAGGAGGACCAAAGCAAGCCATTTTTCTGGCAACCTATGTGTCATCAAGGGAAGGTGGGACAAAATCCTTGGAAACCCATGCATGGTTCATTTTAATGAAGGTTAGATCATCCACATTTTGGGTTGACAGACGGGTCCTTTTTTCTGTCAGGATTGATCCAGCTGCACTGAAGACTCTTTCCGATAGCACACTTGCAGCTGGGCAAGCGAGCTCCTGTAAGGCATATTGTGCCAATTCAGGCCAGGTGTCCAGTTTAGCAGCCCAATAGTCAAAGGGGAATGACCTGTGCCTGAGAACATCGATATGGGAGGAAAAGTAGTTGTTAACCATAGTTGACAACTGCTGTCTCCTGTCACTTTCCATCGATGCAGTATTACCAGTTGTGTGAGCGGTCCGTGAAAAATCAGTCCACAACATTGTCACGAAACCCCTGTTTCCAACACCACTTCTGATGTGTGCACCATGAACACCTCTGCCAAGCTGCCCCCGGCCCGTACGGCTCATGTGAGAACCATCACCGCTGCTGTGTGCTGGGAATGCCTCAACCAACCGGTTAACCAGAGTTGCTTGTTTAGTAGCCAATATTAGGTCAAGGTTCTCCTGTGGCATGATGTTTTGTAATTTGCCTTTATAGCGTGGATCCAGGATGCTGGCCAACCAGTAGTCGTCATCGTTCATCATTTTGGCAATGCGTGGGTCCCTTTTTAGGATCTGCAAGGCATAATCTGACATGTGGGCCAATGTTCCCGGTGTCAATGATGCTCTGCGAGTGCTGGGTGGAGGAGCACTTTCTGGCAAATCCACATCCCTCCTGTCACGCACAAACCCTGTACCAGACCTTGCCACGCCAACATTTTCACTTGCCCCATGAGATGCATCCTCCTCCCCTAAGTAATCATCCCCATCCTCATCCTCCTCCTCCTCTTCTTCCTCCACCTCGTCAAGAGGTTCCTGAGCAGACAATGGCTGAATGTCATTAAGGATTCCCTCCACCTCTTCCTCCTCGTCAACATTGGCTGCAGACGCCTGCTCCTTAAGGTGCGTCAAAGTTTGCATGAGCAGACGCATAAGTGGGATGCTCATGCTTAGGATGGCGTCGTCTGCGCTTACCAGCCGTGTGCATTCCTCAAAACACTGAAGGACTTTACAGAGGTCTTTCAGCTTCGACCACTGCACACCTGTCAACTCCATGTCTGCTCTCAAAGTGCCTGGCCGTGTATCCTCCCACAAAAGCATTATGGCCTGCCTCTGCTCGCACAGCCGCTCAACCATGTGCAGGGTGGAGTTCCACCTTGTTGCAATGTCGATAATGAGGCGGTGGTTGGGAAGGTGGAGCAATCGCTGCAGCTTCTGCATACGAATGGAGTGTACAGGCGACCGGCGGATGTGCGCGCACAGTCTTAGCACCTTCTGGAGCAGGGCTGTTAACTCTGGATAATTATTGAGGAAGCACTGCACCACCAGGTTCAAGGTGTGAGCCAAGCAAGGTATGTGGCTGAGTTTTGAAAGGGCTATGGCTGCCACAAAATTACGGCCGTTATCACTAACTACCTTGCCTGCCTCAAGATGTACACTGCCCAGCCATGACTCAGTTTGTCGCTGAAAGTACTCGGCCAGCACCTCGGCGGTGTGTTTGTCACCCAAACACATCATCTGCAACACAGCCTGCTGACGCTTTCCACTAGCTGCTCAATAGGGGGACACCTCATGTGCAACAGTGGCAGCTGCAGATGGAATGCTCGTACGACTGCGCTCTGTGGACGAGCTTTCGCTTCTGGAGGAGGGTCGAATGCCTACAGCCAACTGTTTCCTATACAGTGGGCTAGGCAGCACTGTCCCACCACCGCTGTCCCCTGTGGACCCTGCATCCACCACATTAACCCAGTGCGCAGTGATGGACACGTAACGGCCCTGGCCATGCCGACTGGACCATGCATCAGTTGTGAGGTGCACCTTTCCACTCACTGACTGCTTGAGTGCATGGACAATGCGGTCTTTCACATGATGGTGGAGGGCTGGGATGGCTTTGCGAGAGAAGAAATGGCGACTGGCTAGGTCATAGCGTGGTACTGCATAGGCCATAAGTTCGCAGAAAGCTGCGCTTTCCACCAACCGATAGGGCATCATCTCAAACGAGATTAGTTTGGCAATGTGGGCGTTCAAACCCAGTGTACGCAGATGAGAGACTGAGTACTTTCTTGACCTACTCATAGTGTCTGGGAGGGTGAGCTGGACTTGAGAGCTCCATATGGTGGAAGTAGCGGTGGACAGGGCGGACTGAGAGAGGGTTGATGATGGTGATGGGAGTTGGTGTTCTTTCTGATGGCCTAGATTCAGTATTTCGTTGATATAACAGTGGGATTCCCTGACTGCTGTGGCCTTGCAACGACACCTCAACATTTGCTGCTGTGCTAACCGGTGGGCTTACAGTGGGGGAAACAATGTAGCGTTGCTGACTACCTTCTTTGTGATCAGTTGCACATGTGGTACTTGAGGTTTGGTGTTGTGTCCACGCTTGCAAGTGCATGCTAGTTAAATGTCTAAGCATGCAACTGGTATTCAAATTTTTCAGATTTTTCCCTCGGCTAAAGGTCTTTGCGCACTTCTTACAGATAACCTTGGCCTGATCATGAGGATTTTGTTCAAAAAAGTGCCACACTGCACTCTTCCTACTTTGGCAGACATTTTGCGGCCTAGCACGCTGTGGTATTTTGACCCTCTGGACAAGCTGTCCAGCAACTCTTTTGATTTTTGGAACCTGTCTTTGGAGTGCTCCGGGCCTGCCAGATAACAGCTGTTGCGATGTCGATGTCTGCTGTGGATGCTCCTCCTCCTCATCTGAGCTATTGGAAGCAGCACCCTCTTCCCCCAATGGATGCCAATCTGGGTCAACAACTGGGTCATCCATCACCTCCTCTTCAATGTCATGTGCACCTTCCTCTGTGTCACCGTGTATGGTGGTATAGTGTGCGGGAAGGGGCACCTGAGTCTCATCAGGGTCAGAATCTGGCTCTATACACTGCGAGGACAATGTAGTGCTCTGAGTGAATGTACCAGCAGAATCATCTATCAGTGGCTGTGCATCAGTGCACTCCATGTCAGATTCATCTTGGCCTGGGTAATTCACCATTTCACTTGATAATCCAGGCATGGTATGTGAAAACAGCTCCATGGAGTAATCAGTAGTATGGCCTGCGTCATCCTTCAATCTTGGTTGGGGTGAAGGACACAAGGAAAGGTGTGGTTCATGAACATGAGCCTCCAATGACGACTCAGTGCTTTTATTTTTTACAACTTCAGAAGAGGAGGCGATAAGAGCTGGAGGCTGAGTCAGCAATGTAAGACAAAACTTTTTCCTGAAGCTCTGGCTTTAAAAGCGGTTTGCCAACTCCTAGAAAACTAAGCCTTCGAGGCCTTGTGGAGCCAGACGATGACGCAGGCTCAACACCTCCTGCATTCAGTCCTATTTTGCTTTTGCCACTACCATCAGATCCACCACCAACACCATCATTACCAGCTGCCAACCCCCGCCCAATTCCACGGCCTCTTCCACCAGCCTTCCTCATTTTTGGTAGAAATGTAGACAAAATCCAACAAACTATATAGTAATGTAAAACAAGGTACAAGGTGTCTATAGGACAGGGGAGATTTTGAATTTCTGCACACACTTGTGGACACTGGACACTTTTGGATTGTGTGAGGCCCACTGAATATCACAGCGCTATGTCACAGGCTCGATGTCGCAGGTGTGAAAAATGTCACTAGAGGATAATGGAGATTTTGAATTTCTGCACACACTTGTGGACACTGGACACTTTTGGATTGTGTGAGGCCCACTGAATATCACAGCGCTATGTCACAGGCTCGATGTCGCAGGTGTGAAAAATGTCACTAGAGGATAACGGAGATTTTGAATTTCAGCACACACTTGTGGACACTGGACACTTTTGGATTGTGTGAGGCCCAGTGAATATCACAGCGCTATGTCACAGGCAGAAATTGGCTAGTGTATGACAAACTACAAGGTGTATATAGAATTGGGCAGAATAGGAATCTCCCTAGAGTGTAGGTCTGTAAGAACGGAACAAGTCCTTGACTTATCCTTACAGAGCGACACACAGATAGCTTCACTGTGGCCGTGATAACAACCGTTACACGGTACTGAGAGAGCAGCGTACACGTACACGGCTGTCCGGTGTACGTAAAATTGTCAAGCTCCGTGTTTTTTAAGTATACGGACTGACACACGCTGTCTCTCTATAGTTTTGAATGTGAATTGGCTAGTGTATGACAAACTACAAGGTGTATATAGAATTGGGCAGAATAGGAATCTCCCTAGAGTGTAGGTCTGTAAGAACGGAACAAGTCCTCGACTTATCCTTACAGAGCGACACACAGATTGCTTCACTGTGGCCGTGATAACAGCCGTTACACGGTACTGAGAGAGGAGCGTGCACGTACACGGCTGTCCGGTGTACGTAAAATTGTCAAGCTCCGTGTTTTTTAAGTATACGGACTGACACACGCTGTCTCTCTATAGTTTTGAATGTGATCAAACAGCAAATATATTTAACTGTTTGAAAGCTAAACAAAACTAGAAGGTGCAGGTCTGTAAGAACGGAACATGTCCTCGACTTATCCTTACAGAGTGACACACAGATAGCTTCACTGTGGCTGTGATAACAGCCGTTACACGGTACTGTGTGAGGAGTTTGCACCGCTGTATGGTGTGAAAAAATGCACGCTCAGTACCTCACCAGGACAAAAAAAAAATTGGGATTGCTTTTAAAAAAGTAGTTTGCAGAGCAGTGGGTAAACAGCAATGCAGCCGTCAGGAAGCCTTAGAAGGCAGCCTAACAACCAACACCGCTGATCCAGCAAAATATAGCCTCCACTTGCACTGCACACACAGTGACTGGTGTGTTGTACAGGCAAAATCATTAGCAGCAGAAGCAGTTTTTGGTGTCTTCTTCCCTGCCTAACGCTCTCCCTACAAAATCAGCAGCAGCAGCTCTCCCTATTCTGAGATCAGCATGAGTAACATGGCGGTCGGCGTGCACGCCCTTTTATACCCCCTGTGACGCCCACCAAAGTAAGCCAATCACTTGCATGCCCTTCTGAAAGATGGTGGTGACCCCTGCCTATGTCATCACGTTGCCCACAGTGTCCGTGGATCCTGATTGGCTGAAAAAGAGCGCAAAACAAACTTTTGAAACGCGACTTTGGCGCTTAAGTCGCAGACCTCGTGGCCGACCTCATCCTAGGGTCGGGTTTCGTTTCATGAAACCCGACTTTGCCAAGTCGGTGACTTTTCAAATTTTTCGACCCGTTTCGCTCAACTCTACTGTACGCTTTGGTTGTAGCTTCTTGTTTCAGAAACATGGGAAGGTATGGAGAGGCATAAGCATTTAACCCAGCAACCGGTTTGGTGTATACAGTTTCTGTCATATGCAAGGCTGGAGTCATGCAGTTGTCAAAGGTATAGTGAGTTGCAATCATGTGAGGTTGCTTGTAGATGTTGGCATATGGAGTTTGCTGAGGTGCAGTGTTTGGCTGTGTGTTGGTGCGTGAATGAGATTCAGGTTTGGACATTGTATGTTGGACTGACCATGAAAGCTGGGAGCTGCAGGCGGATCAGCGCCTTGGAGCCTTGGAGAAGTGGCGGAACTGACAGGAAGTTAGTAGTGGTCGGCGGTTCAGTGTTTTGGCTTAGTACATAGTCTCTTGTGCACTTAAGGGGCTCTTTGTATCTATCTCACACAAGCTGATATTGTCCCCTTGGCTCCCACTTCGAGCTTGTTCAAAGACCTTTAACCTTGCCATGGCTGTCGTATGTTCACACTCCTTCTCTAGGACTTCTGTTTCCGCCTTCTTCCATGCAGCCTTGGCTTCTGCTCTTGCTGGCAACGCATTCATGTCTTCATGTCTGCCTTCTTGCGTGCAGATTCAGCTTCCATGTTTGCCTTCTTTGGGCAAAGACGGCTTGCACTTTCGTAGTTTCCGCTTCGGCACGCGCTCTTATAAGCTGTTCACTGAGGGTATAGAATCTTGATGCGCTTGATATGGATGAGTGCTTTGAGTACTTAACGGACCTGGATTTGTTAGATGACACTTCCAACATCTGCACAATTTTTGCTTCTGTTTTGTTCACGATGTTGCGCACAGTGCAGTCTCATTCACAATTGAGTTGTTAAAGGGAATCAGTCACATCATTTTTGGCCACCACCATCAGGGGCTTATCTACAGCATTCTGTAATGCTGTAGATAAGCCCCCGATGTAACTTAAAAGATAAGAAAAACAAGTTAGATTACACTCACCCTAGGGTCCGATCCGGTCCGATGGGTGTCGCGGTCCAATCCGGTGCCTCCCATCTTGTAGCGATGACGTCGTCTTCCTTACTTCTGCCACTGCTCCTGCGCAGGTGTACTTTATCTGCCCTGTTGAGGGCAGAGTAAAGTACTGCAGTGCGCAGGTGTCGGGAAAGGTCAGAGAGGTCCGGCGCCTGCGTACTGCAGTACTTTACTCTGCCCTCAACAGGACAGATAAGGTATGCCTGTGCAGGAGCTGCTGCAGCAGTAAGAAGGAGGACATCATCGTTAGAAGATGGGAGGGACCGGACCGGACCGTGACACCCACTGCACCGGACCGCGCCCCCCCGGTGAGCATAATCTAACTAATTTTTCTTATCTTTCAGGTTACATCGGGGGTTTACAGAATGCTGTAGATAAACCACTGATGGCTGTGGCTGCATCTCACAGGCCAAAGTGCAATTCCTACTTTACTCAAACAACTAACATTTGATCATCTTGCTATCAGTGGAAAGATTTTTTTTTTCTATGCATCTTGTGGACAAGCAATGAATTGTGATTATGTCTGTAGGCAGGTGACAAACAGAGCCAGATCTAGAAGTTAGCTTTCTATTTCAGGTGTAGGCCATTTACCTGATCTGAAATGTTGTGACTTTCACTCATTAGTAAGTCAATCAGCTTCTCTCCCTTTGTGTCATATTGTAATAGAAGTCAATGAAAAAAATGATGTTATAGCTACTCAATGTTATGGACATCATTAACTTTTACTGTAGCATAACTGTTGTTGGAAAAATGTAAATATTTCCAAAACTGCAATAAAAAAGGGATTATCAATATGATTGATAAAATTTTGAACTTATTCACCAATTTTTATTTTCTTCCATAAACGCCAAGACTAATGCTACAAAGGCGTTGCCGATAAGCAATTGTGAAGATTCCAGGAGACCAAAGAGATTTCTGTGTGGTTTATTATCAACACATTTTGAAGTCATACGACTTCTTCATGAGGAAGGACTTCACAAGTACTTTTGGTTAGAGATGAGTTCAGTGTTCGTACCGGACAGTTAGGCCACATGCATACATCCAGTATTTGGTGAATTTTTTACCCCAGTATTTGTAAGACAAAACCAGGAGTGGGTGATAAATGCAGAAGGGGCGCAAATGTTTCTGTTAGGCTGGAGTCACACACAACCAATAAAAAATCGGTCCCATTTTAACAGTCCGAAAACGCACAAAGGTATCTTAACCAGTGATGCGTTTTTGATGCGATTTATCTTCATTGATGCGATTTTAATCGCATGTAAAGATCCTTTTGACATCCGTCTGGCGAGATTTTCTCGCAGGATAGCAAAATGGACAAATAATGGAGCCCAATGACAGGTTTCCCCACACAAACGAATTAATAGATATAGACACATTAAATATATATATATATATATTTTATACATGTTATAGAGACACATTAATATCTATATTTCTAGTTCATACAGTTCTTAATTGCAGAATGGCCGCTGACACATTTGCCGCTTTTGTATAATTCTGCTCCTACCCGACATGAAATGACACATGGTTTACATATAGTTAACCATTTCATTTCATGTTTTTTATTTTATGTCTCTCACTATTAATTATATGAGGGCTTGTGGGTTAAATTTTGGGCTTGTAGGGGTTCATTTAAGGGGTTAATTCGTTGTATTAAATTGCGGAGACTCCCGCTGACGTCACTGAGGCTGCAGAGAGTCCCCGTAATTTAATACAACGAATTAACCCCTTAAATGAACCCCTACAAGCCCAAAATTTAACCCACAAGCCCTCATATAATTAATAGTGAGAGATATAAAATAAAAAACATGAAATGAAATGGTTAACTATATGTAAACCATGTGTCATTTCATGTCGGGCAGGAGCAGAATTATACAAAAGCCAGCAAATGTGTCAGCGGCTATTCTGCAATTAAGAACTGTATGAACTAGAAATATAGATATAAATGTGTCTCTATAACATGTATAAAATACACTCACTGGCCACTTTATTAGGTACACCATGCTAGTAAGGGGTTGGACCCCCTTTTGCCTTCAGAACTGCCTCAATTCTTCGTGGCAGAGATTCAACAAGGTGCTGGAAGCATTCCTCAGAGATTTTGGACCATATTGACATGATGGCATCACACAGTTGGCGCAGATTTGTCGGCTGCACATCCCTGATGCGAATCTCCCGTTCCACCACATCCCAAAGATGCTCTATTGGATTGAGATCTGGTGACTGAGGAGGCCATTTGAGTACAGTAAACTCATTGTCATGTTCAAGAAACCAATCTGAGATGATTCGAGCTTTATGACATGGCGCATTATCCTGCTGAAAGTAGCCATCAGATGTTGGGTACATTGTGGTCATAAAGGGATGGACATGGTCAGCAACAATACTCAGGTAGGCTGTGGCGTTGCAACGATGCTCAATTGGTACCAAGGGGCCCAAAGAGTGCCCAGAAAAAATTCCCCACACCATGACACCACCACCACCAGCCTGAACCGTTGATACAAGGCAGGATGGATCCATGCTTTCATGTTGTTTACGCCAAATTCTGACCCTACCATCCGAATGTCGCAGCAGAAATCGAGACTCATCAGACCAGGCAACGTTTTTCCAATCTTCTACTGTCCAATTTCGATGAGCTTGTGCAAATTGTAGCCTCAGTTTCCTGTTCTTAGCTGAGAGGAGTGGTACCCAGTGTGGTCTTCTGCTGCTGTAGCCCATCTGCCTCAAAGTTCGACGCACTGTGCGTTCAGAGATGCTCTTCTGCCTACCTTGGTTGTAAGGGTTGCCATTTGAGTCACTGTTGCCTTTCTATCAGCTCGAACCAGTCTGCCCATTCTCCTCTGACCTCTGGCATCAACATGGCATTTCCGGCCACAGAACTGCCGCTCACTGGATTTTTTTTCTTTTTCGGACCATTCTCTGTAAACCCTAGAGATGGTTGTGCGTGAAAATCCCAGTAGATCAGCAGTTTCTGAAATTCTCAGACCAGCCCTTCTGGCACCAACAATCATGCCACGTTCAAAGGCACTCAAATCACCTTTCTTCCCCATACTGATGCTCGGTTTGAACTGCAGGAGATTGTCTTGACCATGTCTACATGCCTAAATGCACTGAGTTGCCGCCATGTGATTGGCTGATTAGAAATTAAGTCTTAACACACAGTTGGACAGGTGTACCTAATAAAGTGGCCAGTGAGTGTATATATATATATATATATACATATATATATATATTTATTTAATGTGTCTATATCTATTAATTCGTTGCTTTATTTAACTGAACACTGTGATTTTACTGTCTTTAGGGAAAAAAAATTGCCGGCTTTTGGTGCGATTTTTATCGCAACTCACACATCGGTTCCGTTTTTACTCCCATTTTTTCTCGCCCCCATAGACTTGTATTGTCGAATCCGATCCGAAAATCGGTGACAATCGCAGCATGCTGCGATTGTCTCGGTCAGAGGATCGGATGCGATAAAAAAAAAAAATCGCATGATGGGAGCTGCCCCATAGAATAACATGGGTTCGAATGCAATGCGATTTTTTATTGCATTGCATTCGACCGTTTTAATCGCTAGTGTGACCCCGGCCTTATGCTTTTCCTCTGACCGTTCCACTCCTGGTTTTGGTTTACAAATACTGGGGTAAAAAATTCACCAAATACTGGATGTGTGCATGTGGCCTTAGTTAGACTTCCTCGGAAGCCCGTTGTAATGTTTGGAGTTCCAGGGGAAGTCCTTTGCAGATAGAGAGATAGGTTTTTTTCCTTACCCAGACCCAAAGTTCAGGTTGCCATTGTTTTCAGTTGGGATCGGGTTCAAGTTTGGGAACTTCCACGGGTCTGCTGATCCCTACTTGTGGTTTGTCCTGATGTAGAAACATCTTAGGTCTCCTGGAATCTTCAAATGGTTATTGTCAGTGCAGTTAGCCCACGTTGCTCCACATTAATTTTCATCGGATTTCTCTTATGGGCTTGAAACAGCTGACATTTCTGAGCTACTATAATGGATATGTATCACACAAACTCATCAGGTGAGCACCTCCTTGCACCCTGTTATCCTCCATCACCAGATAAGACCATTATGTGCTAGAAAGGAACAATTATTGTCTGTATGATGCAACAAAACATGTAACACATTACCAATTCACTTCTCTGGCGCCCAATATTCTTCTTCTGCCCAGTGCTGAGCTCTTAAGTCCAAATTCTAAAACAGTAGGGTGTACTAAATATTATTGATCCCAGACAATATGTGTGCTCCAGGATTTATTAGTCTTCTACCATAATACATATACTGTAACTCTGGAATATTTCATTCCTATGCTCTAATTGTGTGCTTGACTGTTACTCCATCAACCACCAACTTGGTTTTCAGACTTTGTTGTACTGCATGTCCTGACCTTAGCCTAATGTGCATTTTTAATTGTCTCTCTTGATCTTTACTTTTTCTGACTACTATTTCTAAAGGTACTGTCACACTTAGCGATGTACCAGCGATCCCGACCAGCGATATGAGTGGTCGCTAGTGAGCTGCCACACAGGCAGATCTCAGCAGCGACATCGCAGGGGTCGGGGGTCGCTACTTACGTGTCAGACGAGGCGATGAAAACGTCCTCCCGCCCGTGTCCACGCGTCGCCCGTCGTCACAGCAGGAGGCCCAGCAGGAAGCTGATGACGAGAAACGATCCAGGACGTTCTCGCGCGATCAGCGATAACCAGCGGGGGAGCCGGTTGGAGGTAAGTATCAGACATAGCGATATTGCTAGCGATATTGCTATAACGTCACAAAAACCAGTGACGTTATAGCGATATTGCTAGCGATATCGCTTAGTGTGACAGGCCCTTAATACTGTGATTCGAACAATAAATTCTTGGGATAGTAATTGCCATTTCAGGGAGAAAGACCTGGGAACATGCGGGGCTTCGCAGTAAAGAAATGACTATTCCTTCACACTGTGCTCCTTGGCTGAGCCATAAACCAAGTCTGTTAGAGACTCAGTGGTACGACTTATCCTATAGTTTGAGTTATAGAAAATTATCTTTGAGTATTTGGTTGCCTCATGTTTAATGAAGCAAATGAATGATATACTAATGCGCCGGCATTATAGGTTTATCTTATTACACAGATTAAGCAGCTTTAGGGTACCGTTACAATTTGCGATGCACCAGCGATCCCGACCACGATATGACCCGGTCAGGATCGCTGGTGCATCGCTAAATAGTCACTAGTGAGCTGCCAAACAGGCAGATCTCACCAGCGATGCAGCGACGCAGCAGCAGTCATTACTTACCTGTCAGACGCGGTGATGATGACGTCCTCCGCCCGCGTCCACGAGTCATTCGTCGGCGCCAGCAGGAAGCCGCCGATGAGAAACGACCCAGGATGTTCTCCCGCTATCAGCGATAACCAGCGGGTGAGCAGGTTGGAGGTAAGTATCACCTGCGTCACAAAATCAGTGACGCTTTAGCGATATTGCTAGCGATATCACTATGTGTAAAGGGGGCTTTAGAATGTTAATGCAAGTTAGGATGCATATAAAGGTCAGAATTGTTGTAAATTGGATTTCCACAGGAAATATTGATTGTATAGTTTGTTCTAAAAGATTGTTCTATAATGGTTCTTAGCATGTAGGTCAGTGCTTAATAGCCTCATTTATTTCACTTTGGCACAACCTGCAGTATGCATTTTATGTTAATAGAAGGCATTTATTTACTGTACATTATCACAGAATGCCTAAGGTCCCCGTCACACATAGCGACTCACCAGCGATCCCAACAATAATATGAACTTGTCAGGATCACTGGTGTGTCGCTACATGATCGCTGGTGAGCTGTCAAACAGGCAGCTTCACCAGCGATCAGCAGCAACATCGCCAAGCAGGCGCGTTGCTGTGTACGTTAGTTACCAGGGCGCTGATGAAGGGAGCTGGTAACCAAGGTACACATCGGGTTTCTAAGCGGCACGCGGCACTTAGAAACCCGATGTGTACCATGGTTACCAGCTCCCTGCATCAGCGCACTGGTAACTAAGGTACACATCGGGTTTCTAAGCACCGCGCGCCGCTTAGAAACCCGACGTTTACCTTGGTTACCAGCTAGCTGATCGCTGGTCGTTTCTCTCCCGCCTGCCACACGCAGCAATGCGTGCTGGCCAGCGGGAGACCAATGACCCCAAAAAAGTCCTGACCTTTCATGAACGATCAGTGATACCTGGCAGGGGGGCTGTTCGCTGATAGCTGTCAGACACAGTGATCTCGCTGGTGAGATCACTGTTGCATCACAAAACTTGTGACTCGGCAGCGATCTCGCTAGCGAGATCGCTGTGTGTGACGGGGCTTTATAGGTGCTTCTTTATTCACATGGTGTTATGCACAGAATTCTTCAAAAATTTAATTTGACAATCAAATGGGTTTTTCTTTTTCTGCATTAATATTTCAATATTTTAATGTATCGGTTGATTACCATTCGTCAAGGTCCGTTCCATCATCGTTGATTTTTTTATATATTTTACTGTTTTCTTGTCTTTCAGCTCAATTATTGTCATGGATGACAAAGCTTTTGACTGCTACCATTGTAAGAAATCCCTTTATGGTCAAAAATATACTGAGAGAGAAGACAATCCATACTGTGTCAAATGCTTTGAAAGCATTTTTGCAAATAAATGTGAAGGATGTAAAAACCCCATTGAATGTGATTCTAAGGTAAATGGGGGAATGTGAATAAACATAATCCAGTGATACGGAGATATTAGTAGAAATTAGTCTGTGCGGGTTTCTTAAAGTGTAATTCAGATTAAAGGGACTCAGTTTAGACAACCTCCTCCTCATATGGGATGGACCAGAGGTATTAGCATCTGAAATTTTGTCGGACGTGAATAATAATGATTTAAATTTAAAATTCAGTCAAAACTGTCAATAACAAAAAATAATTTTTGGACATTTTCCTCAACTTTGATCAGGATATGACTAGTGATTTCCCTGTACAGGAAGGAGACCGCTATGAATTCTCTATTGTATACAAACCTCATGTCACTCTAAAAAGGTTGTGGATAATATTCCTGTGGGGGAGGCTTATAGGTACAAACGCAATTGTACCTTAGAAACACAGAATAAAACGGAATCACACAGTTAAATAGATTAAGAGCACTTTATCCACAATGGACTTTAGATAGGGTAGAAAGTATAGTAAATGAGAAACTTTGACACATGCTGAAAAACAAAAAATTGTTACCAGAGGTTAAAAAATCCACCAAATTCTGCGACATTTGTTTTGACCTATAGCCCTCTAAGTGGTGCGATTAGCAAATTTATAAAAACTCATTCTTACACTATTTCAGGATAAAAAAAAATTAAATCCATCCTATCAAAACGCAGTGATTTGTAGCCAGAAAAGCAACAACGATTGGAGAAATTTTTTCGCCTAGTTTGTACTCAAATGAATCCCTAAGTTCCAATAACACCTGGTTATCAACTAAATGGTCATATAAATGTGGACATACCATTTGCACATGTTGCAAACCTATGCAGAACGCTAAATATTTTTCCTCATCAATGACAAATAGAACATGATATATACACATATATCAATTTTAATACTACATATGTAGTTTATTTGATTACTTGCAACCACCATATTGTATATTGCAGTGGGTGAACTACTACTCTCTTAAAAACCAGAAGAAGGTAGCATTTATCTGTTGCAGTCAACAAGTTATTATTCAAAAGCACTGCAGTATCAAAACATTTTTTAACAGTGCATAATGGGAATTTTTGAACCTTCAAAATGCAAAGGATTTAAAAGGTTAAAGGGAATCTGTCATCCCCCGGGACATAAATGACCTATTAATTTGGGCATACAGGTAATAGAAATGTTACACTATTCCTACCTGTATGCCTAATATTAGCGGTCTTGTTGTTAAGAAATGTTGTACTGTATTCTTTCTGAATGCTAAGGATTTCTTCCAGGTTCCGGGGCGTGCAGTGCCTGGAAGAAATCCCTGCCTTCTGTCTTCTTTGTAATACTATCCCTCTCCCATGCTAATAACACAAGAGTGCAGACTTTGGGTTTATGAAAATGTTTTCAAATCTAATGACTGATTCCTCTGTTTCCTTATGCCCTTATTTTAGAAAACTGCTATTTTTTTTTGTGCAAGCAAGATGAAGAAAAATCTTTACTGTACCCAAAAATGTACACAATATTATATATAAAAATGAATTGAACATTCATTCTGCAACTCTATTGAAAATTCTTCCACATTTTCCTTTTCTTTTCAAAGCTTCTTTTGATAGCTTTTCTCATATAGAAGTTCTGAGGATCTTCTCTGGGAGGCATCCAGCATTTGTCCCTTATCATGTTCACTTTCCATCTATCTTGGTATCGTCGTTCCATCTCCTTTATATCCTGATGAAATCTTTTTCCTTGTCCTTCGTTAACTGCACCAAGGTTTTCATTCCACATGGGGATGTAAAAAAATGTAACTTCAAATTGATCAGACAACACAATGCTTTGAAACGTTTTAGCATGTTCTCCACGATGGACTTACATTTTTGATCTTTGCTGTTACTTAGAAATTTCTTCATCAATCTCAAGCCCTTTCCTGAACAGCTTTCATTTCTAACATGTTGTCCTTCATGAGTTTACAAATATGGGGCGGCGCAGTGACTCTGTGGCGCTGGGGTCCTAGGTTCAAATCCCACCAAGGACAACATCTGCAAGGAGTTTGTATGTTCTCCCTGTGTTTGCATGGGTTTCCTTTGCATACTCCGGTTTCCTCCGAAAACTCCGGTTTCCCTCCCACATTCCAAAGACATGCTGATAGGGAATTTAGATTGTGAGCCTCATCGGGGACAGTGCCAATGACGTCTGTAAAGCGCTGTGGAATTAATGGCGCTATAGAACAGAACTTTCAGATCACATATTGACGATCCTTGAGTCTTGTAGATAAGTTTCTTGAGAATAAAGGCTTTCCTTCAAGTGCATACTTGCTGCCATTATGCAGTAGCACAGCTATCAAGACTTATTTTGTATGAATCAATAGTCTCCACTCACTCGCATTGTACTCAATGTTAATTTTTTTTTGTCAGCTCAAGAGCATCACTGCAATGCAATAGAGCACAGTCTTGAGAAAAGTATGGAAGGAATCCTTTTCTATACTTCTGTACCAGGAAGCATCCTGCATATACCTTTTCTCTGCTTCTGCATAATGAAAAACAGGTACCAGGAGCCAGCAGGTTCTTTTCCTTTAGTCTACAGCATATAAGTTCTGTAGAATATTTAGGAAGGTCCAAGTCTCTGACTAAATAATTTAATTTGAGCGTGAAAGTCTGTCGGAATCCTGCTCTTCGTATTCTTAATCTTCTGAATCAGGTGTATCTTCAAGTTTCTCTGGAGGTGAAGGGACAGGTATGCCTGGACTGTGAGGCACAGGGTGAATCATTGATGGGAGGTCCAGATATATAATTTACTTCATATTTTTAAGGTTGAATCAATCCACATTGCACATACAAAAGTAGCAATCACTATGATTTCACAGTTCGTTCTAAATTATTGGCACGCCAAAACGAAAGCTCTCTTTAGACATCGGTGCATGTGGAGACACCAACCTGTCCTAATCACCTTATTTTACACCAAAGTACACATGTTCCTTAGTTGTTTCTTCACAACAACCACAAATGTAGCAAAAGTTGTTGGGTGAATTACGACACCCCGATAGCCATTTTGATCATGTTGTTAGAAACAGAAGCTTAATCTGGCGTTTTGACTTTTTTTCTCGCTACACCGTTTAGCAGGTTAATACTTTTTTTATTGATAGATCGGCGAATCTGAGCGTGGCAATACCAAATAATGTGTATGTTTGATTTTTTTTATTGTTTTATTTTGAATGGGGCGAAAGGGGGTGATTTGAACTTTCATTTTTTTAAATTTTTTAAAATATTTTTGAAAACATTTTTTTTTTACCTTTGGCATGCTTCAATAGGTCCTCTGGTTGTCATGCCAACCAACCGGTGACCCGCGATCACGTGACGGGGTCACTGGTTGGCGGATTTATAGCCCGATGGCCAGAAGCACAAGTTAAATAGTGCTGTCAGCGGTTTTCAGTGGCATTTAACGGGTTAATAGCTGCGGGTGGATTGCGATTCAACCCACAGCTATTCCCGGCATGTCAGCTGTTCAAAACATGTCCCGGGAAAGACCTGAGCTCACTGTCGGAGCCCACATCAAAGGGAGGGAGCATGACATTGACATAAATTTACGCCCAACGTCGGAAAGGGTTAAACGAGTCCATTGAAACGTCCTTCTCTTTTCATGTTTTATGTAAGTATTCTATTAGGCATAACATTGTATGCCTCTACTCCTCCTTGGTCAGGACTCATCTGGAATACTGTGTCCAGTTCTAGGCACCACATTTTAAAAAAGACATTGAAAAATTGGAGCAAGTTCAGAGAAGAGCTACCAGGATGGTGAGCCTACTGTAAAGTATGTCCTACGAGGAAAGGTTAAAGAATCTGGGAATGTTTATCTTGCAAAAAAGAAGACTAAGAGGAGACTTAATAGCTGTCTACAAATATCTAAAGGGCTGTCACAGTGTATATGGATCATCCTTATTTTCATTTCCACATGGAAACATGAGACGCCATGGAATGAAACTTAAAGGGAGAAGCTAGAGATTAGATATTAGAAACAACTTTTTGACAGTGAGGGCGATGAATGAGAGGAACAGGCTGCCACGAGAGGTGACGAGTTCTCTTTCAATGGAAGTCTTCAAACAGAGGCTGGACAGAGATCTGTCTGAGATGGTTTAAGGAATCCTGCGCTGTATTGAGCAGGGGGTTTGACACGATGACCCTTTAGGTCCCTTCCAACTATAACATTCTATGATTTTATGTATAATTTTTGCCTGGAGTGTAAAACCTAACTTTAAAGAGTACCTATCATCAAAAATCACCCCTCGTATTTGTTTCATTTGTAATATATTAAAATAACATTTCTAATTATAATCCATGAAAAACATTAGGTAAAGGCATTTGCACACCATATGAAGGGTGAGCCCATTGTATGCAAATCGTCGAATTTCTGAATCGTTCCCGAAAGTTACCACATACCTAGTAGCACAACATTGTCACTTCAAAGCACAAAACGGATCTATCTGCTCAGAACAGCGTGATCTCCCTGCTTAGAGCAGAAAAATCATGTTTGGTTCTATTGCATAAAATAAAATGTGCGCTCAGCAGTAAGGGACACAGTTTTACTTTATTAGAAGAGTTTTCGCTGCCGATGCGCAACACTTCACTGTCCATGCATGTCACATTGTGTGATAGTGATGGATGTGAAGCGCTGTGGAGCTGTAATGAAAACTTCTCTAATATAGTAAAACTGAGTCCCTAACAGCAGCACAGACATTATCATTCACTCGATCAGTGAAATGGTCTCTGCACTAAGCGGAGAGATCTCAGCATAATTTGCAAGATCCTGCCGTTTAGTCATAAGAGAATGTGGAGTGCCTGATAATGTGTGCACATTGGGGCCCTAGTTTTATTTTAGTAGACAATTTTTCATTGCTGGTCCATAGCATTTCACTGTCTATCACTATCACACTGCTCTCTGCTGTAATTGGCATGAGAACGGTTTCTTCTGCCTACACATGAGCATTAGAAGTGTGCATGGTGCAAGAGGATCAGTGAAAAGATATGCCATACCCAATATGGCAGCATGCATCCATTGAAAAGTATATTACATATCAAAGATTTTTAGAGAGATACTGACTTTCAAAGAAGTATCTATAACAAGTAAACACACATATACAGTCATAGCTGTAAGTATTGGCACTCTTTAAATTGTTCCAAAAAATGAAGAATTTTTCCCAGAAAATTATAGCAATTACACATGCCCACTTTTGCGGTTTACTACGAAATTATGCCCAATTTGCCTTTTTCTCTCTATTTGATGTGTTGTTCCAATACCCACAAAGCAAATAAACACATGTATAAAAAACATGTGTAATTGTAATAATTTTCTGGAAGAAATACTTCATTTTCTGGAACAATTTTAAGGGTGCCAACACTTTTGGCCTATAATACACACACATACAGTATATATATATATACTGTAGTAGGGATTTGTACTCACTCAGATGCGCTAGAGGAAAACAGGAGGTGTGCTTTAAAAAAAATGTCCAGCGGGTTATTTACGCCATAAACCCAGCAGCAACAAAAAATGGTAACCGGCTTTCAGAGCAGGCAAAGCAACACAATACTGTCCTTAGCCAGGCACTGCTCCCTCAGGCCTGTGGGCACACAGGCTGGGCAATGTCCAGCATGCAGGCTTGGTCTGGAGCTACACACATAGGAGTCCTTCTACCTCACAAGACACAGGCCATGTGCCAAACAACAGCCTCCATTATGTAACCACAACTACCCATATACCTCCCCTGTAACCACACCCACAGGTGAGGTATATGGGTAGCCAGACCGCCCATCTCTCATAGCTACCCACAACCCAGACCCAGGTGCACTAAACAACATCCTAGTGCTTACGTGCACTAAAGCAAAATACTTTGGATTGCATCACAGGGAGCAGCCATCTCTGCAACACATACCTCCCATTGACTACACGACCATTAACCTCCTTACATACCTCCCCCTCTGCCTAAATTTGTGGGGCTTGGCACCTTCCATTACCCGACCAGAGACTCTTCTCGGTCGCCTTTGATAGTACATCTGTCTGTCAAAACCAGGCTCTGTCACCAGTGGAAGAGTCCTGAGAAGAGAATTTGCATATTCCCAGTGCCTTCTGGGATAAATGAAGAGTCTCCGCGAGCTCAACGATCACTGGATTTTGGCCATTGCAACTGAAAAGAGGAAATCGGTAAACCAGGGAAAGATTCGGGAGGAGAGAATTTGCATATTCCCAGTGCCTTCTGGGATAAATGAAGAGTCTCCGTGAGCTTAACGATCACTGAATTTTGGCTCATTTTTCATCTCTTTGAAATCTCTTTAACAATAACACTATGGAAGAGGCCAGGAGCCATTTGGTGAGCTGCATTTCTTGCTAAATTTTCACTGACTTACCAGTGGTAAAGTCAAACTTCACATGCCACAAATGCAAGCTTGTGTTTCCCTGTTGGAGGAAAAGTTGCAAAATCTTGAAGACAGGTTAGCTACATTGAAGATCATTAAGGAAGGTGAAGAGTTCTTATACAGAGCAGAATTATCTCTTTATGTTACAGAAAGAGAAGAAATTCGAAGTGCACTAAAGAAACAGAGGATTGGAAACATGTGACCCAGAGAAGCAGGAGGATCGGGAGGCACCAACACTGCTAAGGAACCAATACCAGGCTCTTACAGTGGAGAACGATGAAGAAATACATCAGGATAAGACTTTGCCCACAAAGACCAACCATGTATGCCTTCAGAATCCACCTGGATGAAGAAAAAAAAATGTTGTGAAGAAGAAACAGAGAGTGGTGGTCATGGGGGATTCACTGTTGAGAGGAACAGAGGCCGCTGTCTGCAGAAGGGATATAACCTCAAGAGAAATGTGCTGTCTTCCAGGTGCAAAAATTAAAGATGAGTCTGACAGGATATCAGGACTCTTCAGACCTACAGGTGACTACCCATTCCTGCTAATACATGTGGGGACTAATGACACCGCAAGAAACGACCTGGAAACAATCTGCAGAGACTTTGAAAACTTAGGCAAGAAAGTGAAAGAACTTGGAGCGCAGGTGGTCTTCTCTTCCATCCTCCCAGTAGATGGCCATGGAACAAGGAGGTGGAGTAACATTCTGCAGGTGAACAACTGGCTACGTCGATGGTGTCGTCAGCAAGGATTTGGATTTCTGGATTATGGAGTGAATTACCTATACAATGGACTACTTTCTAGAGATGGGGTGCGCCTTACGAAGACTGGAAAACGTATTTGGAAGTCGCCTAGCTACACTCATCAGGAGAGCTTTAAACTAGAACAATGTGGGAAGGGAAGCAAAAGGCCAGAAAAAGCCATACACCTGACAAATGCTATTGAGAACTCTGCTATTAGAAGTGGGAGGAAAGAACAAAGACAAAACTATTTAAATAATAAAAATATTGGAGAAAGAGAAAATAATCACAAACTAAAATGTTTCTATACTAATGCACAAAGCATGGGCAACAAACAAGGAAAATTGGAACTAATAACGCAGGAAAAGAAATATGATGTCATTGGAATCACTGAAACTTGGTTAGACAATACACATGATTGGAATACAAGGCTAGTAGGATACAACTTATTTGCAAGAAACAGACTTGATAAATGAGGAGGAGGTGTCGCATTGTATGTTAGAAACGCATATATCTGCACAGAGATTGAAGCTTCAGAGACTGGGAGTTCTGTGGAAACTGTTTGGGTAAGAATACAAGGACAGAACAATGGAAAGGACACCATTGTAGGCGTTTACTACAGACCGCCTTTGCAAGCTGAAGATATGGATGAACTCTTTATGCATCAAATGGCCAAGTTCTCCAAAAAATATGACATAATTGTCATGGGAGATTTCAACTATCCAGACATTTGTTGGGAATCTCTCTCAGGCAAAACTAGCAGGTCAAGGAAATTCTTATCCTCTCTTGCTGACAACTTTATCTTCCAAAAGGTAGGGGAGAAAACAAGGGGAACTGCTACCTTGGATCTAATCCTTATAAACAGGCAGGAAATGGTTGAAGAGGTAAAAGTGTCTGGGACCCTAGGAGGTAGCGATCATGCTATTTTAGAATTTTGGATAACTAGAGGAGGAAGACCTGTGAAATGTCATGGGGCAGTAGGGAAAAGGCTGGAGACATGGAACCTGGGCCCCTGAGCTGCCCCTCAGGCTAAGGAGGTGCCCTGACTTTCCTTAACTTGGGGGTACACTTGATGGTAGTGAGGCCCATGTCCCCGACCTGTCCCTATCTCCTGTTTAGCCCTGAGTTAAACCCACAACCCCCTCCCCAGGAGGTGAGACAGGGAGTAAAGTGAACTGCACCAAATAACACACAAGGGAAAATAAAGCAGACACCATGGGGTTAAAGCAACTAAAAACCCAAACTTAGCTTTATCTGCTGCCAATGCTGGAAGCAGCAGAGAAAGGCACCCCATCAGCATCCAGCAGCAACTCCACTGCTCCAGATAAGCTGAACCCCCTCTCCACCAGGTAGGTCCAGTCTTCACCAAGGTTGGTTAGCAAATGACCAGTATTACCAACAAGGAGCTAAGCACCTGATGACCTTTTATAGGAAGGAGGGGGTTGGTCACCACCTGCTGGCTAATTAAACATGTAGTAACGCCAGCGGCCACCGTAGGAAGAAAAATCCAGCAGCCGACCAACTGCAGTTGTAGTAACACCAGCGGCCACCGGGGGCATAACCCACCAGCAGACCAACTACAGTTGTAGTAACACCAGCGGCCACTGGGGGCAAAAACTAACATTAACCCTCCCCGATGGACTGAAAGGAAAAACGTTTATATCAGGGAATCCGGACTCTGACACAGATCCAAACATGGATCGTGATATGAAGACTCAGACGTCAAGGTTAGATTTCAGAAAGGCAGATTTTAAGGGATTCAGAAAGAGAATTGGAGGGATCCAATGGCTGGATATCCTTAAGGACAAAAATGTCCAGGAAGGATGGGAAATCTTGAAAAATGAAATTCTCAAAGCACAATTGTTAACAATTCTGAAAAGAGGGAAGAATAGGAAACATTTAAGGAAACCAGGATGGATGAACACAGAACTTAAGCACTTGCTAAAAAGGAAGAAAGAAATGTTTATAAAATGGAAAGAGGGAGGCATAGCTAAAGAAGAATATAATGCTGTCTGCAGAACCTGCAGGGCACGAATCAGATTATCTAAAGCTGACAATGAATTGAGGCTTGCAAGAGACGTCAAAAGCAATAATAAAGGATTTTGGGGATATGTCAAAAGTGAAAGAAAAGTCAAAGATGCTATAGGATTTTTACAGCATGAAAATGATGAAATGGTAAGACAGGATGTTGAGAAGGCTGAATGTTTAAATTCCTATTTTGCATCTGTTTTCTCTCTGAAAGGAAATGTAACATCAACTGTTCTTCACTGTCCTATTAAGGGAATAGAAGAATCCAGGATATCTATAAACAAAAAGATAATGAGGAAAAGCTAACCTAAATGAATTCAAGTCTCCAGGTCCAGAAGAATTACACCCCAGAGTACTGAAGGAGATAGCAGAAGAAATTTTTGAACCCCTCTCCATAATCTTTTAAAATTCTTGGAGAACAGATGTCCCAAAAGACTGGAGAAGAGCAAATGTTGTTCCTATCTTCAAAAAGGGGAAGAAGGTGGACCCAGGACTGAAGGAGATAGCAGAAGAAATTTTTGAACCCCTCTCCATAATCTTTGAAAATTCTTGGAGAACAGAAGTCCCAAAAGACTGGAGAAGAGCAAATGTTGTTCCTATCTTCAAAAAGGGGAAGAAGGTGGACCCAGGCAACTATAGGCCGGTGAGTCTGACTTATATACCAGGAAAGATCTTTGAACAAATTATTAAACAACATGTATGTATGTACCTTGATAAGAAAGAAGTGATTAAACAGAGTCAGCATGGGTTTGTAACTAATAAGTCATGTCAGACTAACTTAATTTCCTTCTATGACAGAATCACTGATTGGGTGGATCAGGGAAATGCTGTAGATATAGTATATATTGACTTCAGCAAAGCATTTGGCAAAGTATCTCACACAATCCTTATTGAAAAAATGACTAAGTATGGCATGGACAAGGCAACTGTTAGGTGGATTCATAACTGGCTTAGTGATCGGACCCAAAGAGTGGTCGTAAATGGCTGCACATCCATTTGGAAGAATGTCTCAAGTGGGGTACCACAGGGCTCTGTCCTGGGCCCTGTATTGTTCAAAATCTTTATCAACGATTTAGATGAAGGAATTGAGGGTAAACTGATTAAATATGCTGATGACACAAAGCTAGGAGGGATAGCTAATACTAGAGAAGAGAGAGAGGATTCAAAAAGATATAAATAAACTGGAGAAGTGTGCAGCAACTAACAGAATGGTTTTTAACTGGGAAAAATGCAAAGTACTACATATGGGCAATAGAAATTAAAAAAAGCATATACAGAATTGGAGGAATAGGGCTAAGCAACAGCACATGTGAAAAAGACTTGGGTATACTAATAGATCACAGACTTAATATGAGTCAACAGCGTGATGCAGCAGCAAAAAAGGCAAATGCAATTCTAGAATGTATTAACAGAAGCATACAGTCTAGATCACGTGAAGTCATTACTGCCCTCTACTCCTCTTTGGTCAGACCTCATCTGGAATACTGTGTCCAGTTTTGGGCACCATGTTTTGAAAAAGACATCAACAAACTGGAGCAAGTTCAGAAAAGAGCGACCAGAATGGTGACCGGTCTGCAAACCCTGTCTTATGAGGAAAGGTTGCATGATTTGGGAATGTTTAGCTTGCAACAGAGAAGACTGAGAGGAGACTTAATAGCTGTCTACAAATATCTCAAGGGCTGTCACATTGTAGAAGGATCATCTTTATTCTCATTTGCACAAGGAAAGACTAGAAGCAATGGGATGAAACTGAATGGGAGGAGACACAGATTAGATATTAGAAAAAACTTTTTGACAGTTAGTGTGATCAGTGAGTGGAACAGGCTGCCGCGAGAGGTGTTGAGTTCTCCTTCAATAGAAGTCTTCAAACAGAGGCTGGACAGACATCTGTCTGAGATGATTTAGCGAATCCTGCCTTGAGCAGGGGGTTGGACCAGATGGCCCAGGAGGTCCCTTCCAACTCTACGATTCTATGTTTCTTATTAAGGATGTGCACAAGTGTGAACTGAACATTATTTGCTATGTACTTGTGTGAATTGGACATTTAATGCTGTGAGGTAACGCATTAAATAGACTTTTGTGTTGGAACTTTGTTGGGTCACTGCCTCGTCACTGCGTAAGTGTGCTACCACTGCAGTACAATATATATATATATATATATATATATACAGTCATGGCCAAAAGTATTGACACCCCTGCAATTCTGTCAGATAATATTCAGTTTCTTCCTGAAAATGATTGCAAACACAAATTCTTTGGTATTATTATCTTTATTTAATTTGTCTTAAATGAAAAAACACAAAAGAGAATGAAGCAAAAAGCAAAACATTGATCATTTCACACAAAACTTCAAAAATGGGCCGGACAAAAGTATTGGCACCCTCAGCCTAATACTTGGTTGCACAAGCTTTAGCCAAAATAACTGCGACCAACTGCTTCCGGTAACCATCAATGAGTTTCTTACAATGCTCTGCTGGAATTTTAGACCATTCTTCTTTGGCAAACTACTCCAGGTCCCTGATATTTGAAGGGTGCCTTCTCCAAACTGCCATTTTTAGATCTCTCCACAGGTGTTCTATGGGATTCAGGTCTGGACTCATTGCTGGCCACCTTAGAAGTCTCCAGTGCTTTCTCTCAAACCATTTTCTAGTACTTTTTGAAGTGTGTTTTGGGTTATTGTCCTGCTGGAAGACCCATGACCTCTGAGTTAGACCCAGCTTTCTCACACTGGGCCCTATATTATGCTGCAAAATTTGTTGGTAGTCTTCAGACTTCATAATGCCAAGCACATGGTCAAGCAGTCCAGTGCCAGAGGCAGCAAAGCAACCCCAAAACATCAGGGAACCTCCACCATGTTTGACTGTAGGGACCGTGTACTTTTCTTTGAATGCCTCTTTTTTCTCCTGTAAACTCTATGTTGATGCTTTTGCCCTAAAAACTCTACTTTTGTCTCATCTGACCAGAGAACATTCTTCCAAAATGTTTTAGGCTTTTTCAGGTAAGTTTTGGCAAACTCCAGCCTGGCTTTTTTATGTCTCGGGGTAAGAAGTGGAGTCTTCCTGGGTCTCCTACCATACAGTCCCTTTTCATTCAGATGCCGACGGATAGTACGGGTTGACACTGTTGTACCCTTGGACTGCAGGGCAGCTTGAACTTGTTTGGATGTTAGTGGAGGTTCTTTATCCAACATCCGCACAATCTAGCATTGAAATCTCTTGTCAATTTTTCTTTTCCGGCCACATCTAGAGAGGTTAGCCACAGTGCCATGGGCTTTAAACTTCTTGATGACACTGCGCACGGTAGACACAGGAACATTCAGGTCTTTGGAGATGGACTTGTAGCCTTGATATTGCTCATGCTTCCTCACAATTTGGTTTCTCAAGTCCTCAGACAGTTCTTTGGTCTTCTTTCTTTTCTCCATGCTCAATGTGGTACACCCAAGGACACAGGACAGAGGTTGAGTCAACTTTAATCCATGTCAACTGGCTGCAAGTGTGATTTAGTTATTGCCAACACCTGTTAGGTGCCACAGGTAAGTTATAGGTGCTGTTAATTACACAAATTAGAGAAGCATCACATGATTTTTCGAACAGTGCCAATACTTTTGTCCACCCTCTTTGTTATGTTTGGTGTGGAATTATATCCAATTTGGCTTTAGGACAATTCTTTTTGTGTTTTTTCATTTAAGACAAATTAAATGAAGATAATAATACCAAAGAATTTGAGTTTGCAATCATTTTCAGGAAGAAACTGAGTATTATCTGACAGAATTGCAGGGGTGTCAATACTTTTGGCCATGACTGTATATACACACATATATAAACACATATAACACACACGTAAAATTTCTGCAGAGCGGTAGTTGCGATTGAGCTGCTGTCTGTTTGCGCTCTGGCACTTTACAGGCAAGGGGTGTCCCAGTCCTAGTGTGCTGTGGGGTTTGGGGTGTATCACAATACCTTGTAGGCCGCAGGCCTCCGCTGCCTTCAGGCTTCCATCTTCAGGATCTGCCACACACAAGGCATGGGACACCAGATACTTTGCAACATTCAAACTTTTACTGAGCAGTCCAAGTTTATCAGGTGGGTACAGGTGAGTTAGGGCACAACAATTCAGACTTCCTTCCTCCTTAGTACAACTCCTCTTCTGTTCTGCCACACATCTATTCCAGACTACCCCCAATCTGACTGCATCAGCCCCAGATTTGTTTTCCACAGCAGCAGTGCACCCAGGAATGGCAGCCTGCATCTCATGTAACTCCATGTCCACTAACCTCGCGCTGTTGAAAGACCAGGCCCGCTCCATGGTACCTGGCCCAAGCCCAAGCCCTGGGATCCAGACGTTGTTTTAATGTCCATCAGGAAATTCCATTTGGCCGCCCATGGCCCTGAGCGTTTGGCCTATGCTGCCCCTAGCAACCCACCCCACCTGAACTCCCTCTAACCAGGAACTGCCTACCTTCTTATCAGCACTAGTGTCCACCACTGGGCCAATCCTAGCCTTAACCATTTCCTGTCTTACATGCTAACCTATTAGGTTATGTGCACACAGTGCGTTTTTGATGAGTTTTCGCAGTGTTTTTTTCCACATGGAAATGGGGCGAAAAAATGCTATGGAATCCTTATGCAAGCTAATTCAATGACAATCCTGTTTTGTGCACATGATTAATAATTTTCCTTAAGTATTTGCGGTGCGTTTTTTTCTGCAGCATGTCAATTATTTTTGTGTTTCTGCAATGTTTTTTCACTCATTGACTTCGATTGAGTCAGTCAAATCTGCAGCAAAAACGCAGGTATAAAAATGTTTGCGGATTTGCTGAGTTTTTGTTTGCGCTTTACCGGCTTCCCATGATGTTTCTCACGCTGTCATCTGTGTGACAGCATGGGAAACACCGGTGTAGTAGTTCTTATCAGCGGTAACACTACTGCCGGAAAGACAGTCGTTCAGAACGCTGCAGGGTTACGCTGTCAGATGTCATCATGACCCTGCCGCTGTGACTGTGACCCGCGGTAACAAACCGTCAATACTGACGGTCAGAGCGCTGCGGGATCATGCTGTCAGATGTCAGCATGACACTGCAGCTGTGACCTGCGGTAATGGTATCGCAGACTGTGTCAGAGCGCTGTGGGATCAAGCTGTCAGATGTCAGCATGACCCCGCAGCTGTGACTGTGACCTGAAGTGGTGACCTGCAGTAAAAAGTTTACCGCAGATCAGCTGGCATGGACTGATGAGACTACTGCTCCCATCGGGCTATGTCTGCTGTCACTGATAACAGTGCAGCTGATGGGAGATATAGTATAATCTGCTGGCACTTGTGCTCACAGTTAAAAAAAAAGTAAAGTAGTAAAATAATTGCATACACATTCGCATAAAAATAAAACCCATTATATTCACCTAACGCCCAATCCCCTATGCCCTCGTCTCCTAGAAAAAATGTAAAATAAAACGCCAACATATACTCACCTGTCCACCGTAGTCCATGTAATCCTGAGTGTCCCATGGCGATCTCACGTGCGGAACAGTCACATTGCGAGATGTGACTGCTCTACCCAGCCGCCAGCGATACACTGACAGGAGTTCTCCGGAGTCCATCAGCTGATCAGCTCCGGTGATCTTTTACGGCATCACTGCTGTGTGAGAAAGTTCTCACGGCAGCTCAGTGATACACTGTCTTTGTGACTGATGTGACTGCTCTCAAAGTGATCAGGATCCTCATGGGACATTATGGATTATCTTCTCGGCGGAAAGGTGAGAAATATTGTGGCTAATTGTTTTATTTTTGCTGCAGGAGACGTTGGCTTTGGTGGATTAGGCGTTCAATGAGTATGGTTTAATTAAGATTCATTAAAGGAGTCTGTGTCATTATTTCAAATAAAGGACTTTATTCTAGGTGTCTGTGTTTTTATATAATTTCACCAATGCAATTTTTTTTTTTTCATTTTTTTTTCTTTAACCCCTTAACCCCCAAGGGTGGTTTGCACGTTCATGACCGGGCCAATTTTTACAATTCTGACCACTGTCCATGCAAAAAATGTAATAAGTAACATTTCCCACAAGTTTACTTTACATCAGCACAATTTTGGAACCAAATTTTTTTTTTGTTAGGAAGTTATAAGACCAGCGATTTCTCATTTTTGCAGCACCATTTTATTTTTACGGACCACATCACATTTGAAGCCACTTTGAGGGGTCTATATGATAGAAAATACCCAAAAGTGACACCATTCTAAAAACTGCACCCCCATAAGGTGCTCAAAACCACATTCAAGAAGTTTATTGACCCTTCAGGTGCTTCACAGGAATTTTTTGAATATTTAAAATAAAATGAACATTTAACTTTTTTTCACAAAAAAAATATTTCAGGCTCAATTTTTTTTATTTTACCAAGGGTAAAAGGAGAAATTGGACTGGAAAAGTTATTGTGCAATTTGTCCTGAGTACGCTGATATGTGGGGGGGAACCTGACAGAGCTCAGAAGGGATGGAGCGCCGTTTGACTTTTTCAATGCAAAATTGGCTGGAATTCAGATCGGACGCCATGTCACGTTTGGGGAGCCCCTGATGTACCTAAACAGTGGAAACCCCCCACAAGTGACAACATTTTGGAAACTAGACCCCCCAAAGGAACTTATCTAGATATGTGGTGAGAACTTTGAACCCACAAGGGCTTCACAGAAGTTTATAACGTACAGCGGTACAATTAAAAAATCTTATTTTTTCCACAAAAATGATCTTTTCACCCTCAATTCTTACTTTTCCAAGGGTAACAGGACCCTCAAAGTTATTGTGCAAATTGTCCCGAGTACGCTGATACCCCATATGTGCATGTAAATGACTATATGGGCGCATGGCAGAGCTCGGAAGGGAAGCAGCGCCATTTGACGTTTTTGGCTGGAATTGAGATCGGACACCATGTCGCGTTTGGAACGCCCCTGATGTACCTAAACAGTGTAAACCACCCACAAATGACACCATTTTGGAAACTAGACCCCCTAAGGAACTTATCTAGATGTGTGGTGAGCACTTTGAACCCCCAAGGGCTTCACACAAGTTTATAATGCCCGGGCGTGAAAATAAAAAAATCGTAGTTTTCCACAAACATGATCATTTAGTTCCCCAATTTTTTTATTTTACCAAGGGTACCAGGAGAAATTGGACCCCAAAAGTTGTTGTCCAATTTGTCCTGAGTACGCTGATACCTCATATGTGGGAGAAAACTACTGTATGGGCACACGTCGGGACTCGGAAGGGAAGTAGTGACGTTTTGGAATGCAGACTTTGATGGAATGTCTGCGGGTGTCATGTGCATTTGTAGAGCCTCTGATGTGCCTAAACTATTGAAACTCCCCACAAGTGACCCCATTTTGGAAACTAGACCCCCCATGGAACTTATCTAGATGTGTGGTGAGCACTTTGAACCCCCAAGTGCTTCACAGAAGTTTATAACGCCCAGGCATGAAAAAAAAAAATCGTATTTTTTTTCCACAAAAATGATATTTTTGCCCCCAATTTTTTATTTTCCTAAGGGCAACAGGAGAAATAGGACCCCAAAAGTTGTTTTGCAATTTGTCCTGAGTAGGCTGATACCCCATATGTGGGGGTAAAACACTGTTTGGGTGCATGGCAGAGCTTGGAAGGGAAGCAGCGCCATTTGACTTTTTCAACTCAGAATTGGCTGGAATTGAAATCAGATGCCATGTTGCGTTTGGAGAGCACCTGATGTGCCCAAACAGTGGAAACCCCCCAATTCTAACTCCAACCCTAACCCCAACACACCCCTAACCCTAATCTCAGCCCTAACCCTAGCCCTAACCCTAACCCTAATGGGAAAATGGAAATAAATACATTTTTTTAAGTTTATTATTTTTCCCTAACTAAGGGGGTGATAATGGGGGGTTTGATTTACTATTCATGGCGGTTTTTATATTTGGCAGCTATCATACGCTAAAAGACGCTTTTTATTGTAAAAATAGTTTTTGCATCACCACATATTGAGAGCTATAATTTTTCCATATTTTGACCCACTGAGTCATGTGAGGTCTTATTTTTTGCGGGACAAGTTGACGTTTTTATTGGTATCATGTTCAGGCATGTGACATTTTTTGATTGCTTTTTATTCCGATTTTTGGGATGCAGAATGGACAAAAACCAGCGTTTCATGAATTTCTTTCTGGGTGGTGCGTTTACACCATTCCGCGTTCGGTAAAATTGATAAAGCGGTTTATTCTTTGGGTCAGTATGGTTACAGCGATACCTCATTTATGTCATTTTTTTATGTTTTGGCGCTTTTATGCAATAAAAACAATTTTATATATAAAAAATAATTATTTTTGCACCGCTTTATTTTGAGAGCTATAACTTTTTTAGTTTTTTGCTGATGATGCTGTATGGTGGCTCGTTTTTTGTGGAACAAGATGATGTTTTCAGCGGTACCATGGATATTTATATGCGTCTTTTTGATCGCGCGTTATTGCACTTTTTGTTTGGCAGTATGATAATAAAGCATTATTTTTTGCTACGTTTTTTATATTTTAAGGGTTTCACTAAAGGGGTTAACTAATGGGACAGTTTTATAGGGCAGGTCATTACGGATGCGGCGAAACCAAATATGTGTACTTTTATTGTTTTTTTTTATTTCCAAAAGATGAATTTATTAGGGAAGATTTTTTCTTTTTTTAATTTATTTAGCGATTTTTTTTTTGATGAATTTATTAGGGAAGATGAATTTATTAGGGAAGATTTTTTCTTTTTTTAATTTATTTAGCGATTTATTTTTTTTAATTATTTTTACACTTTTTTTTTAACTTTAATAGGTTGTCCCGGGGGGACATCACTGTCCTGTGACAGATCGCTGATCAGCGATCTGTCACAGGCATTGAAGCAGACTTCCTCCTGCCTGGGCTTTGCAGGCACTGAGGAATCCAGCTCCCTGCAGGCCCCCGAAGGTCCCCGTCGCCATCTTGGATCCGGGGACCTGCAGGGAAGGAGCCCCCCTCAGCAGCGCTGCACATTGCGCTGCTGTGGGGGGCTCAGGGAAGCACGGAGGGAGCCCCCTCCCTGCCGATGCTTCCCTTTAACCCCGGTACACCGTGATCGTGTTTGATCGCGATGTGCAAGGGGTTAACGTGTCGGGGGCGGTCCGTGACCGCCCCTGACACATTGTGCCGGATGTCAGCTGTGATAATCAGCTGACACCCGGCCGCGATCAGCGGCGCTCACCACGTGGGCGCCGCTGATCGCTGTGACGTACTATCCCGTCCCTGGGAATTAAGTCCCAGGGCACATGGACGGGATAGTACGTCACATGGCAGAAAGGGGTTAAAATTAACAGTTTATGTCTGGTTACAGCCTTCTTACATAAGCTACATGTGTTTGTGTGTGTTTGTGTTTACTTTTCAGCTTAGTAATGAGGGTGTCAGGCTGACACCTTTTCATTACTAAAGGCCCCCTTACACATAACGATGTCCCAGCAATCCCACCAACTATCCGACATGGATGGGATCGCTGGGACATCGTTAGGCTGATCGCTGGTGAGCTGTCACATAGACTGCCCCTCCAGCGATCAGGACCAGCGAGCAAGCTGGTTTCCAATGTAAACAGCGGGTATCTAAGAGCCGCGCGGCTCTTGGTTACCCGCTGTTTACCTTGGAAACCAGTGTGCATGCTGGTTTCTAGGGTAAACAGTGGGTATCTAAGAGCCGCACGGCTCTTAGATACCCGCTGTTTACATTGGAAACCAGCGTCCAGCGTCGCTGATCGCTGGTCTCTCGCTACCACACGCAGCGATGCATGCTGGCCAGTGGGAGACCAACCATCAACAAACGGCCCAGGACAATGGAGCACGATCAGCGTTACCTGGTGGGGGGGCGGTCGATGATCCATGTCACACACAGCGATTTCGCTGGCGAGATCGCTGTGGCGTCACAAAATCAGCGATCTCGCTGGCGACATCGCTGTGTGTGACGGGGCCTTAAGCCTAGAGCTAGGTGTCAATGACAGCTGCTGACACCAAGCCCTAATCCCATTACCCTGATGCTACACTATCAGAATGAAAAACGTGGTGTTGAACCAAGAAATTACATCACAAAACTTTTTTTAAAATATCTTTATTTAGCTCAAAAAAGCCTTCATTACTATACCAAACTGCATTAAAAAAATGCATACAAAAAACGCATTCAAAAAAGTGCTTTTTTGCAGCAGCATTTTTCCTGCCAAGAGATGCAGAAACCGTGCGGAAATTTCTGCAAGCAAATACTCAACATGCACACATAGCCTTATGCTTGTGCTGTATTCTATGCTGTCTTAAACTTTTCATTATGCATTAACACTTTATGTCCTGTACTGTACATCACCATAATACAGTACATTATATCACATTACATTAGACATACGTTACTTCAGATATAAAACTGCATGGCGGTATTCACACAGTGCATCTGTTCCCTTCAGAGACAGGAACAGGGTAAGACAGTCCACATCCCTACACATGTAAATGAAAATTTGCTTATTCAGCTGCGTCGATAATGTCTGTTGTATCAGTGATGTCTTCTGGACAAAATGCATTCTGAAATTTCAGATTTCTAAAATCTCATGCACATGCTGCTTATTTTTTCTTGCAGATTTGAACCATCAATACGTTTTCTCAAAACTGCATTATGTCCATTCTTCCAGCATTTTTCTAGTGATTTTCAGTCATTCAAATAAATTGGGAAAAAAATACAAGTAAAAACGCACGCAAAGACATTTTACACCGCATTTTTCTGCCAAAACTTGAGTATGTGCAGATTTTTCTGCGGTGAAAAACAAAATTTGCACATACTCTAATGAAGGTTTATTTTTCTTCCAGGATCTTTCCTATAAAGACAGCCATTGGCATGAAGCTTGCTTTAAATGTGTCAAGTGCACGAGTTCTTTGGTGGAGAAGCCATTTGCTGCCAAGGATGAGCTCCTGCTGTGTATTGACTGCTACTCTACTGAGTATTCTGCAAAGTGTTTTAACTGCAAGGCCACCATAATGCCTGGTAAGACTCATCTCTCTGCAGATCACTAAAGCAAAACCATATAAATCATCAATTTTTTTCTCATGTGGCACATATCCCTTAGCCAGGTAGGTTTACCTCCTAGGTAAGGAGTTCTTCATTCTCATCCATTTTTGTGTGTTGTAATGGTGGCCGTCCACATTCGGTTGAGCATTATGTTCTGCATGGAGGGAAGTACCCCACTGCCTGCCACCTCTGAGTGTATTTTCAGGAAGTAAGGGGCGTTTAAATTCAATGTGACCAATCTTTTCTGATATCATTTGTCACAGGAGAGTTAGACCATGCTAGTTGGTCACCTCACCAGTCTTCCCGGAAATCAATGGGACTGGCTGACTTTAATCTCAAGTATATGGGTACCTTACTGTAAGTGATTCACGTCATGGTGCAGAAGTCATTTATGTATTAATTTATATAATGACTGAGGTTAGGTGAATCTCCTAGATCTTATCATAGAATCATAGATCTTGTTCAAGTTAACTGGATCTGGTATGATTCATGCATTGTCTATATCAAGTCAATATGAAAAACAGAATTACAAATATAAGAAAAAAAAATAGCTGCAGTAAGAAATTAAAGTAAACAATATAGTTAAAGTCACCCTCCATAATAATGGTAGAAGCATACACAGATTATAATTTTCTGGAACAACTTGTGTCTTGTAAATATTAATGAGTCACTGTTAATACAAATATGAATGCCCTGTTAGACCCTCCATAGTCACTTTCATGGTAAAGACAGTCTTGTCTCAGCAACTTGGTAAGTAGACTGTTTAAAGGGGTTGTCAAGGCTTTTCACAAAAGTCTGGAGTCACTAAGTGAGTGTATATTCACAAATCATCACTTTACACGCAGTTCTGTGAGGATTCTCCAGCGCCGTTGGCGAGAATGTGGTGTTTGCAGGTACACAGGATACAGTGATGAGTCGCGAGACAATTTGGTGCTTTCTATAATAACGTTTATAAGACTAGAGGGAACTTTCCTCAGTCACGGCCTGATCACCAAAAGGGGTAACACGGGTTGCCGTCTCAGGGGCTCTATACAAGCAAACACAAACGGGTAGAACACGACTACTTCCGGCAATAGCCAGTCACTATAGGGCCGCGGTATGGCCGACTACGGGTCCTTAAATATATAGTCAACTTAGCCGTCCAGACGTCCCTCGCCGTTCGGGTTGGTGGTCTTTCGGCGTAGTAGTTGCTGGGCCCAGTTGATGAGGCGTTGGCGAATTCTTCATGCACTCCGGCGCGCTGATGACACTGGAGCCCCACAGGCCCCGGCGGAGTCCTTGGACGGATGGGCCGCAGCCCCCGGACTGGGGCAAGCGGCAGCGATGTGTGGTGGCGAATGACAGGCCACCTGCGCAGCTAACGGCTGCGACAGGGAGTCCACGGTCAGCAGAAGCCCGGCCCCTGCTGCGGACCGGAGCGGGACAGTGGTGGCTGCCGACGGCACTGGGCTTGCTGCGACCACAGGTGAGGGCAGAGCGGCTGCGGGCAGCGGGAGACAGGCCGCAGCTGCGGGCAGGAGCGAGGCGGCAATGGCCGCTGGTGGCCGCGGGCAGGCTTCAGCCGTGGGCAGGAGCGAGGCGGCAACGGCCGCTGGTGGCCGTGGGCAGGCCGCAGCCGCGGGCTGGAAGAAGGCGGCGGTGGCCGCTGGTCGACACTGGGCAGCGGTTCTCGGACGGTCGTCTAGGTGCCGTCCCACTGATGTCCAGGGGAAGTATCTCTCCTGTCTCTGGCCTCCTTCCTGGCTCTGGTGAGTTGCTCTGGCTCTCAGTCGCTCCCACGATCTCCTGCTCCTTCTGTCTCGTTCTGCTGACTCATCGTCCCGGGAATTCCCCGCCTCCTTTATACTGGTCCCTCCCCCAGCTCATCTGTCTGTCACATCGGTCCATCTCCGAACTCTGTCCCCTGGAAACAGTTTCCCCCGGAACCCAGGTGACGGTCCCCTTGGTTCTGACCCGGACACTCGACGGGGACCCTCTCTCCCACACTCCCCCACCCTGTATGCTCGCCAGTCCTCGGGTGAGGACTTTAGTAGACTCGAGTTAGTCTTTGGAGATGACAGTTCTTGTCGCCATAAGAACTGGTCCTTTTCGTAACGTTCAGGGGGTTTGCCAGCTGTTGACCGCTCGGAGCGTCTAAGTTCGACCGGGGTGGAGCTTTCTGGGTGGTGGATGGTGGTGGGTTGGTCGATTCTGGCAGGCTAGCTGGGTCCGCTGCAATGTCATTACTTGGAGGGCCCGCGGATGTGACTGGGAAGTCCTCTTCGTCATCCAGGTCCCAGGCCGTTGACGGGGGGTCGGGGACCTGAGTGATCGGCTCGGGTCGCATGGGATCAGTGGATGCACAGGGGTGCAACATATTTCGGTGCACAGTACGAGTGAGAGGTGCACCGTCTCTTTCCGATTGTATTTCATACACAGGCCCTTCAGGGCTTATCCGGCGCAACACTCGGTACGGGTTCTCCTCCCACCGTGGTTCTAACTTGTTTGGGGGCATTGATCTATTACGAGTACCCGATCCCCAGCCTGGAAGTCAATTGGTGGGGGCAGCGCTCCCCCGGGTGTTCTAGATCTTGGAGCTTTGTATGGACGATTCGGTGGAGGGTCTGCAGCCAGTGCCGGTGGTTTCGGACCCACGAGCATAGTCCGGTCCAGGGTAGAGGTTCCTCCGGGTTTAACTCCACTTCTGTGATTCCTTTGCCTTCCCGTCCAAACAGCAATGAGTAGGGGGTGTAACCAGTCACCCGGTGCACCCGTTTATTATATACCCACACCAGCTCAGGGACGTATTCAGGCCAGCGGGCCTTTCGGTCGCTCTCCAGGGTATGCAGCATTTGGATTAGTGTCCAATTGAATTGTTCACAGGCTCCGTTTCCCTGCGGGTGGTATTGTGTAGTGCGAGACTTATCGATACAGTAGAGATGATGTAGTTCTTCCCTTTATACTGGTCCCTCCCCCAGCCCATCTGTCTGTCACAATGGTCCGTCCCCAAACTATGTCCCCCGGAAACAGTTTCCCCTGGAACCCAGGTGACGGTCCCCTTGGTTCTGACCCGGACACTCGACGGGGACCCTCTCTCCCACAAGAATATGACTGAGAGTATACGATATGCATACGTTTATCCACATTCTAACCACAGTTATGCTCAAAAGTTTGCGTACCTCAGCCGAATTTTTGCTTTCTTGACCTTTTATCAGAGAATATGAATGAGAACACCAAAACTTTTTCTCCACTCACGGTTTGTGGTTGGGTGAAGCCATTTATTGTCAAACTAATGAGTTTACTCTTTTTAAATCATAATGACAACCCAAAACATCCAAATGACCCTGATCAAAAGCTTACATACCCTGGTGATTTTGGCCTGATAACATGCACAGAAGTTGACACTAATGGGTTTGAATGGCTACTAAAGTTAACATCCTCACCTATTTGGTTGTAATCAGTGTTTGCATAAAAACTGAGTGAGTTTCTGGTATCCAGACAGACTCTTGCCTCTTTCATCCAGCCACTGACGTTTCTGGATTGTGAGTCATGGGAAAAGCAAAATAATTATCAACTCAACGGATCTACGAGAAAAGGTAGTTGAACTGTATAAAAACAGGAAAGAGATACAAAAAGATATCCAAGGATTTGATAATGCAAGTCAGCGGCGTGCAAACTGTAATTAACATATGGAAAATCAGGGGCTTTGTAAAAACAAAACCACGGTCAGGTAGACTAACAAAAATTTCATCCACAACTGCCAGGAAAATTGTTCAGGTTGCAAAGAAAAACCCACAAATAACATCAGCTGAAATACTGGACTCTCTAAAAACTAGTGGTGTGACTGTTTCAAGATATATAATAAAGAGGCACTTGAATAAAAATGGGCTGCATGGTCAAGTCGCCAGAAGAAAGCCATTACTGCACAAATGGCACAAAGTATCTCGCCTACAATATGCAAAACAGCACAGAGATAAGCCTCAAAACTTCTGGAACAAGGTAATTTGGAATGATGAGACCAAAATTGGACTTTTTGGCCACAACCATAAACATTACATTTGGAGAGAGGTCAACAAGGCCTATGATGAAAGGAACATCATTCCTACTGTAAAGCACAGAGGTGGATCGCTGATGTTTTGGGGATGTATGAGCTACCCAGGCACAGGAAACTTGGTAAATGTTAAAGGAAATATGAGTGCAGCACATTATCAGCAAATACTGGATGCAAATTTGCAATCATCAGCCTGGAAGCTGCCTGGAAGCTGCGTATGGGACGTGCTTGGACATTCCAACATGACAACGATCCAAAAAACAAGGCCAAGTCGACCTGTCTTTGGCTACAGCAGAACAAAGTGAAGGTTCCGGAGTGGCCATTTTAGTCCTGTCCTCAATATCATTGTCTTGCAGTATGCTTATCGCATACTTGCAGTCATATGACTGAACAGTCTTGCCACCAACATCAGAGAATCCTGACAGCATGTGCTGTGCCAGATGTGAGGATTCACAAGTCTGGAGTCACAGAATAACTGCAAACATTTGTGAAAAGCCTGGACAACCCCTTTAATATTTTGGCATAGTGTTTGCCTTTGTTTCCTCCAATTTTCTTCAACACTTCAAAGACACACTGATAGGGAATTTAGATTCTGAGCCCCAATGGTGACAGTGATGTCAGTAAAGCGCTGTGGAATTAATGGTGCTATGTAAATAAGTAAAAATAATAATTAAATATTTAATCTTTAACCTCTTTCTGACATTAGATGTAATAATCAATCCGTGTGCCCTGAGCCTATTTGTCCAGGGACAGATTACTACATCTGCACGATCGCCCGCACCATGCTGTGGAAGCGATCAGCTTGCAAAAAATGATTGTCCAATAGTGGGATAAAGTAAAACAAAGTTTTAAATAATTGTAAAAATATTTAAAAAAATCAAAAATAGAAAAATCAAAAGATATTGTATCTAAATAAATATTTAGATGAAAAAAATAAAAAAAAAGTACACAGATTTGGCATCTCCGCATCCGCAAACACCCGACCTATAAAACTTTCCTACTAGTTAACCCCTTTAGTGAACACCATAAATAATTATTTTTTCAATAAAATAGTTTTTATTGTATAAAAGCACCAAAGCATAAAAAAACTATATAAATGAGGTATTGCTATAATCGTACTGACCTGATGAATAAAACTGCATTATCAATTTTAAAACACACGGAATGGCATAAACCCGCCCAAAAGAAATTCCTGAATTGCTGGTTTTTGTTCATTCTGCCTCCTAAAAATCGGAATAGAAAGCGATCAAAAAATGTCATGTGTCCAAAAATGGTACCAATAAAAACGTCAGCTCAGCCCGCAAAAAACAAGACCTCACATGACTGTCAGCCAAAATATGGAAAAAATATAGCTCTCAAAATGTGGTAATGCAAAAACTATTTTTTGCAATAAAAAGCGTCTTTTAGTGTGTGACAGCAGCCAAATATAAAAACCCAAAATAAATCATGTATGGCTGTAATCGCACCGACTAGAAGAATAAAGTCGCCTAATCACTTCTACCGCATGAGGAATGGCATAAAAAAATAAATAAAACCAATTCTACACATGCTGTTGATTTTTTCATTCTGCCTCCCAAAGATCGCGGTAAGGCTCGGCGCACATTTATCCTGTGCTTTGTGCTGAACGCTTACAAAGGGGTTTCAGTGTAAATCTCTGAAATACGTGATTCATACGGAACCTCTGGCAGAAGATTTCCTATAATGAGGCAGATGGAGGCACTGTGGATGCCGTCTGACCTGTGATCCGGTGGTGTCCGTCTTTTTAGGATTGCATAAAAGTGCCTTAGGCAACAGTTTTGTGCACTTCTGAAAGGAAGAACACCGCTGAACAGAGGCCAGATGGACTCGAGAGTAACTATGCTACCTCATTATAGTGAATGTGGTGTCAATATGATCACTGCACCTTTAGATCAATTCATTGGGGAGTGTCGTTTGTAAAATGAGTTCACATATAGAGGGTTTCTGTTCTGGTGCCTCAGGGGCTCTGCCAATGTGACATGGAACCCTCAAACCATTCCAGCAAAAGCTGAACTCTAATATAGCACCTCTTCCCTCCTGAGCTTTGCACTGTGCCTCAAAATAGAACAATAAAGATGGTGAACAGCAGCATCCTATACATCTAAATAATCAGAAAAGTTAGTCTTATTTATAACCTGCTTACTATCAATCATGGGCAATAATCGGATCAGTCACTCACAAATACATTGCAACGTGGAGACCACATATACGACCAAAGATCCATATAATAAAGCAAAAATTCTTTATTAATAAGGCATAAGACGGGATACACGGAGAACACGTGCAAAACGCAAGCAAAAAAGTGCAACAGTGCAAAGAGGATGTACTGACCCACAGATAACCACCATAGATATGTATGTATTTTTTTTACTAGAATGTATAATCAAATATCCCCCATAATACTTTCATATAGAAAAAATGAGGTAAGAACCTAGAGGGGAAACAAAACCAAAAGGTAGTGGGCAGTCAGTATGATGTGACCATCCCAAGTATGAGAATGCTGACTATAATTAGAGCAGCAAAAAACCAGTCTCTAAGCATGGTCAAAAAATGTATGTTCCTAGGTCGCATAACATCACATCTCCACTAGATGTCAGTATGCCCCTACCCCAATATAAAGTAATTGTCAACTGACCACTTATTCTAAAAGGGGAGAACATCCCGAGATCACAATTACCTCAGATGCGGTGGTGGTCTAAATGGCAGTCCAGATCAGCGCATCAACCCGATGCACGTTTCTGAGAAAGACTCCTTCGTCATGATGCACTGTTGCACTTTTTTGCTTGTGTTTTGCACATGTTCTCCATGTATCCTGTCTTATGCCCTATTTAATAAAGAATTTTTGCTTTATTCTATGGATCTTTGGTCATATATGTGGTCTCCACACCCCCGTTGCACTGTGCCTCAAAAGTAGTATTTTCCCACATATGGGGTATCGGCGTACTTTGGAGAAATTGCACAACAAAACGTATGGTGCAATTTCTCCTGTTATCCTTATCAGAATGCAATATTTTGTGCTAAAAACATCTTTGTGGGGAAAATTAGATTTTTTTTATTTTAACGGCTCAACGTCATAAACTTCTATGAAGCACCTGAGGGTTCAATGTGCTTACAACATACCTAGATCAGTTTCCTGAGGGGTGTAGTTTCCAAAATGGTGTCACTTATGGGGGTTTTCACTGTTTAAGCACATCAGAGGCTCCCCAAAAGCGACATGGCGTCCACTAATTGTTGCAGCAAATTTTGCATTCAAATGGCGCTCCTTCCATTCCAAGCTATGCCATGCACCCAAATAGTGGCTTTCTCCCTCATATGGGGTATCGGCATGTTCAAGAGAAATTGTACAACAAATTTTTTTCCTGTTACCCTTGTCAAAATAAAGAAAATTTGGAACTGAAGTAATTTTTTTGTTAAAAACAGTTAAATGTTCATTTTTTTTCCACATTCAAAAAATTCCTATGAAGCACCTGAATGGTTAGTAAACTTCTTGAATGTGCTTTTGAGCACCTTGAGGGGTGAAATTTTTAGAATGGTATCTCTTTTGGGTATATTCTATTATATAGACCCCTCAAAGTGTCAAAGTGACTTCAAATGTGATGTGGTCCCTAAAAAAGTAAAAATGAGAAATCGTTGGTCAACTTTTAGCCCTTATAACTTCCTAACAAAAAAAAAATTTGCTCCAAAATCCTGCTAATGTAAAGTAATCTAAAGTAGACATGTGGGAAATGTTACTTATTAAGTATTTTGCGTGACATACTGTAGCTCTGATTTAAGGGCATGAAAATTCAAAGTTGGAAAATTGCAAAATTTTTGCTAAATTTTTGCTTTTTTCACAAATGAATGCAAGTTATATAAAAGAAATGTTATCACTATCATGAAGTACAATATGTCACGAAAAAACAATCTCAGAATCACTGGGATCCATTGAAGCATTCCAGAGTTATTACCTCATCAAGGGACAGTTGTTAGAATTGTAAAAATTGGCCTGGTCATTAACGTTTGGTCCAAAACTTTTTTCATTAAAAAAAAGTTGCTGAAAAGTTATGTCTTCGTTTTAAGCTCTTGGATTCCAATGCAACATTTGTAGCATGTCCACATCTTCTACGGAAGTGTTTTCTCATGTAGGAAAGATGCCCAACTGTGCTTACGAGCTCTGCATCTTCTTTAACTTCTCCTCTGCTCATAGAACTTGTGATATTCCGTGAGTACATCACATTTTGTGGACACAGAAGAGTGTCAAGAACCAAACCTGGTCATTAGAAATTGGTATTGTTTTCTATTCTCAATGTTCTTGTTAATGCGTGCCCATATGTTTCTAAATCATTCTGACCAGACAGCCTAGATATCCAGATTTTGAGATAAAAGTTATTTAGACTGACATTTGCAAATGAGTCTTGATGAAGAAAGCACTGGTGTAAGATGCACTGTAACAGACAGGGCGGTGAACCACTGTGCCATGATCTGAGAAGAGCCTGAAGAGGCGTGACTAGATGGCTCACCAAATCTGACCTAGGGTGCACAGCGGCAGAGAATACAGTGATCCGACGAGGGAGGTGGGACCAGGTGCTACACTAGGACTGACCTCGGGTAGATGGCAGCTTAGCCCCAAGGGACAGGAGGCAGGAATGGCCCGGAATGGTAGACAGGCAGGCAGTCATGGCTGATAGGCAAGTATACATTGGCTGGGGACACTTTAAGAAGGTGCGCTTGTGGCTCCTTTAAGAATGTGGGAATGTGTGGGTTGCCCTCCCAGGGCTGTGGGATACTCGGTACCGGACCGGTCTCTCAGAGGGGATTATCACAGCAGCGGTGACCTGGTCCGTGGCCCTGGGCACCCATGTAAAAGGGGTTGAGTTGGGAATAAAGTTTATAAGTGATTCGTGATGCCACTTGTGGTGTTTGGCAAGGGAGGTGTTAAGCCGACGCTGCAAGCAGATCCTCTGGGACAGATGGTGTAGTGCAGCAATGATGTTGTAGCCCTCCACAGATAGGGCTGTTGGTCCCAGGGCAGTGTAGAGGAATGTTTAGGAAGAGGGTGCAGTGTCTGGCACAGAGATGTAGCAGTGCTGAGGATGTTGCAGGAAGGAGGCAAGGACACAACAGGGTGTAGTTTCTTTACCTTTACTTGGCAAACACAGTCCAGGGTCCTGGTTACAGATGGCACAGGAGCGGGCTAGCCTGGAAGCAACTGAGGAATCTCTCTATCAGATGGGTTGTGTAGTCTCCTTCCTAGCGCTGGCTTGAGGTACATCCAGTACTGTGTTACACTGAAGTTCCTCCTTCTTATCTTCTCTTAGAACTACCTCGTATGGCAGACAGCTTTAGCCCTCTATCTCTCTTGGCTCACCCGTCGCTGTTGTGCCTCCGAGTTTTAGTTGGGAATAGAGCATTTACAGCTTCCTATTCCTCTGGTTTCTGTTGCAGGACCTTCAGTATCCATACAACCGTGGAGACCAGTCTCCAGATCATGCGCTATCACTGGGAGGGAGCTCTCTCTCCTCAGCTCAACCTCCAGCCTCTCTCCACATATCTACACTCGTTGCCCTCCTCACACTAACTAACTAATTTCCCTTCCTGGCCCTCAGAGAGCACTCCTCCCCCAATTCTGGTTCAGAGCTCCCTCTGCTGGCCTGGAGTGGGAACTGTGTTGCATGAAAATGATTAACTGTTAGAGAGTCCCTTCATTGCCTCCAAGCCTGACATCACCCTCCCTGGAGGAAGGCAATGCCACTGTGGCAACCATACTCCTGGGGGCACCACATGTGCTCACCCTAAGCACAGTGCCTGGGTACCTGTGTGCTGTGTACGTACCACAGACAACAACAGCAGGAGAGGAGGGAGGAAGTGCAGGACCGTGGTGGGTGAGTGAGTCGACAACTCTGTCATGGAATGGAGGTAGAGATGCACCAATTTCTTTAAGTAACACCACTTAATGAATTTGCAGCATTTTTCAGCAGGACATGTGCCACCACCAGAAATGCACATCAGTGAGCAATTCAAGTACATTTATTTTGTAATTTATACAACTTTTGTGATTAAATTTGATGTTTGTGCTTTCCTTGCTATGCAACTAGGCTCAGCCCACTTTTTAAAAAGTTGGGAGAGTCTGTTAGGACTGGTGTAAAAAGGCCATAGTTACAAAATGTTTAAAATGTTTGGAGAACTACAGGAGGTGGAAAGATTTTGCAACATTTTTAGACAATTTTATGCCAGAATTCTGGTAAACTGTTTCATGAATTGGAGCTTCAGTGTTGCAGACTGATTTCATCTCTGGTTTTCGGTCATACCATTTATATCCTAAAATCAAATCCAACAAGTTTCAAAAATGCAGACAAGCCTTCACTCAAATGTATATATACAACCTCTTTGTTTTACAGTCTTTACAGTCTTTGTTGTTCTTTTAATTTTTTTAATTTTTTTTTTGCTGAAGATTACAACTAGGGATGAGTGAGTAGTGAAATACTCAGACTTGCTGTACTCGTTACGAGTAGCTCCTAATAAATACTCGGGTACTTGTAACGACTAGTGAGTCCAATGTAAGTCTATGGGAAATGCGAGTAATGGGCTGTGTGTGTGTGCTGGGCTGGGCGGAGACTGTGCAAAGACTGTACCAGGCTGTGCAGGACTCTGCTAGGCTCTGCAGGTATTGTGCGGGGACTGTGCCGGGCTGTGCAGGTACTGTTTTGGGACTGTGCCGGGCTGTGTGGGGACTGTGCTGGGCTGTGCTGAATATTGCGAGGCGAGAAGTGAAATACTCGCCAGGATTCGAGTACCGCATTACTCGCCGAGTACCGAATCCTAACGAGTATACTCGCTCATCCCTAATTACAAATCCTCTTTAACATGTTCCTTTATATTACAGGTTCTCGTAAAATGGAGTATAAGGGCTGTAACTGGCATGAGACATGCTTTGTATGCCAAGGCTGTCAGCAGCCTATAGGATCTAAATCATTTGTGCCCAAGCACTCTAGCCTATATTGTGTCGATTGCTATGAGAAAGACTTTGCACAGCACTGTGCCGCCTGCCAAAAGGTACTTTAGATCCATTTTAACTTTAACTAATTATCCAATAACATGTTATGCTTACATACACAAAAAATATATTAGTACTAAAGTATCAATATTCCATGAGATAGGAGGTTCATAGCCTTCTTCAGGATTAATAGTGAAGCATAATAGGATCTTCTGTCTATTTTAAATCCTGCTTTGTTACTATATTCAGTATGTTACTATGTCTCTCGCATGAAAACCTGGCACTGCCGCCGGCACTAGGACTGGAGCATGCGGCTACATGTGTTTCTATGCAGCCGCACGCTTCGGTCCAAGTGAAGTGCCGGCGACAGTGCCAGCTTTTCATGCGAGAGACTGTTTATGAGACAGATCTAGCTGTTTACAACAAATGGAAGAGTAAATTATTCATAAAACTATGGGCATATTTTAGAATGTAGAGGGCTCAATAAAAGGTAGCATAATTTAAAATACCGCATCATGTTTCTACAGTTCTTGTCTTATTATCATCCAATACCTCCACATCGCTTCCTTTCTTTTCCTGTAAGGCTAGTTTCACACTAGCGCTTTTGAGAGCAGCGACGGCCTGCGCACGGCCGCCGCTAAGCCCCGCCCCCTGCCGCGCCTCCGCCGGTAGCTCCGCCTACCGGCGCATGACGCTGCATGCGTCCTGCGTCCCCTATCTTTATCACTGGGGTGCAGGCCGTGCGCAGTATGCGTTTGGCGGCGCATGCGTCCTTTTGACGGTGCGCCGACCTGCGCCAAACGCAACCTGCTGCAGTTTGGTTGCGCTCGGCGCACCGTCAAAAAGGCGCATGCGCCGCCAAACGCATTTTGCGCACGGCCTGCGCCCCCAGTGATAAAGATAGGGGACGCAGGACGCATGCAGCGTCATGCGCCGGAAGGCGGAGCTACCGGCGGAGGCGCGGCAGGGGGCGGGGCTTAGCGGCGGCCGTGCGCAGGCCGTCACTGCGCTCAAAAGCGCTAGTGTGAAACTAGCCTAAATGATGTAGATAGTACTGTCGTACAGATAGTACTGTTTTCTTGTCTCTTACTGGAAATGATGCATGCACAGATAGTACTGCCTTCCTGTCTCTTTCTGAAATGTATGTATGCACAGAAAGATCTACCTTCCTGTCTCTCCCTGTAAATGGTTTATGCACAGAGAGCACTACATTTCTGTCTTTCCCTTTAAAATATTTTTGCAAAGTACGCTAGCAGCCTATAAAGCAATAGAAGTGCACAACACTAAGCCATGAAAGCAGGGGTTTTCTGATGCCAATGAAAATGCTGCTTGTCATGGAAAATATAAAATAATTGTCAGTTATAGGTTTTATTGGGAAAGAGTCCTACGTGGATTAGGTTTGTTTTTCACATTGGGCCTATAATTTACATTTCATTGAATCTATCACCTAGAGACGATGAGGACAGCTTCAAAAATAGCCATAGAATGCAATTATCCTAACCACGACCATGTCAGTGACAAAACAGGATAAGGAGATGAGCACCAAAGAAACAGATACTAAAATGTGTGTTAGGCCACGTTCACATGTTCAGTATTTTATATCAGTATTTGTAAGCCAAAACCAGAAGTGAGGAAAAATCCAGAAGTGGTGACGTGTTTCTATTTTACTTTTCCTCTGATTGTTCCACTCCTGCTTTACGCTTACAGATACTGAGGTAAAAAAATGACCAAATACTGACCGTGTGCACATGGCCTTAGACTTTGGATGTTGGCAATTTCTTGTGGGTGAATCGAATTGAAGGTTTGTCATGGTTTCTGAGTACTTTGACCCTATACATGTTAGGGACGGCGGAACGCACTAAATATTAAATAACAGAAAGTGCGTTCGCCGCCCGGGGTCCACCGTGCAGAGGTGTTAAACTGCTGCTATATAATGGCAGACGCACAATATGGCGGTATGGCATATGCGGGTTGAACGTCACCCGGCGTGCGCTGGCGAGCTCTGTTAATATCACAGAGGCGCTTAAGGTATAAACATAAATGCCGAGCCAGTTGACCTCACAGGTCTCAGCGGTGTGCACGCATGGTATATGGTCACAGGACTAGGCCCAAGACTCAGGGTAGATGTCCGTCTAGACCTACCGTGCGTGCGGCATCCCTACCGCGGACGCCAACTAGTGCTGCAGACTGCAGCATGGCGACTGACCCAGCCGCAATGCAACAATGCCCAAGAGTGGGCGCACTGTCGGACGCTAGCACTGTGGAGGATGTGCTGTGTGGCCTGTAGCTTGCCACTGACTGGCGCTGACTCTATTACTAGATCCCTATACACACTTGTAATGTCAGAAGGAGGGGAATCTTAATGAGTCATTTGCAGTCCATATATCCATCACCATTCACACAGTAGCAATTAGAGTCTATACAACGCATGGCCGAGCGGCCATGCGGACCTTTTATAGCCGTGCGCTTCCTGGACCTTCCAGATCTCTGGGAAGGACCAATCAGATCAGGAGAGGACCTGAGCACGTGACTCCCGATCTCCAATGGGAGATCGTCTCGTGAGCATGCCCAGTAGCTCGCCGAGAGGACTTAGCCTCTGGAGTGGCTTGCTTGCAGGACAGCTTGTGCTGCTATTACTGGCCCAGAGGTGGCAGCAGCAACCAGTCCTACAGAGCTGGTCTGAGCAGAGTGTCTGGAACGCCGAGCTTGCTGTGCAGGCTCTGGAGCGGTCGGTGGAGAATGGGAGACCGCTGGATGCAAGGCTCTGGATTCCTGCTGTGCAGTTGCAGGAACCTGATACCTAACATTACCCCCCTCCTAGGGCCCCCTACCCCCTGAGCCTTGCTACACTCAAAAGCAGCGATCAGGAGCCGGGCATGGATGTTCTCCACTGGCTCCCAGGTCTGGGCCTCTGGACCATGACCCTTCCAGTCCACCAAATAAAATTCTTTGCCACGCACAATCCTGCATCCCACAATGGCATTGACCTCAAACTCATCCGAAGACAAGTCTGATGTCCCGTCAGATGACTCGGAGAACCGTGCCATGTGAACAGGCTTGAGAAGGGACACGTGGAAGACATCAGAGATGGCCAAGTGTGGTGTGGTGGAAGAGCCTTGCGGTAGACCACCGAGCTGATCCGCTTGAGGTCTTTGAAGGGACCAATGTATCACGGTGTGAACTTGGTTGACTCGGCCTGCAGCTTAATATTTCGGGCAGAAAGCCACACCAAGTCGCCAGGGGAATAGGTTAGAGCGGGGTGCCGATGTGTGTCGGCGGACGCCCTCATTCTTTCCTTAGAAGCTTGAATGGCATCCTGGGTGTGATCCCAAATGTCGCGAGCCTCCACTGCCCAGTCTGCCACCCTGGAGTCAGTGGAAGACACTGGCATCAGGACGGGGACATGTGGGTGCTGACGGTAATTAAGCAGAAACGGCGTCTGACCAGTGGAATCAGCCACCGCATTATTCAGGGCAAATTCGGCCCACGGCAGTAAGGATGCCCAGTCATCCTGCCTGGCCGAAACAAAATGTCGCAAGTAGGTGACCAGAGTTTGGTTGGCTCTCTCAACCAACCCTTTCGTCTCGGGATGATAGGCGGAGGATAGATTTAGCTCGATACTGAGTAGACTGCAGAGCTCCCTCCAAAACCAGGATGCGAATTGGGGACCTCGGTCACTAAGAATTTTGTCCGGCATGCCATGCAAATGAAATACATGTTTTATGAACAGTGTGGCGAGACCACGAGCGGAAGGCAGATGCGCGAGTGGCACCAGATGCACCATTTTAGAAAAATAATCGGTGACCACCCAGATGACCATACTGCCACCAGACTGGGGCAGGCCGACCACAAAATCGATGCCAACTATCTCCCAAGGTCTGTCTGCCATCGGCAGAGGACACAGTAACCCAGCCGGCCTCTGTCTAGAGGACCTGTTCCGAGCATGCGACACGCATGCTTGAATGTATTCTTTCGGGTCCCGGGCCATGTGCGGCCACCAATAAGACCTTGCCAGGAGTTCTGTGGTCCGCTTAATGCCAAAGTGACCACCCACCCTGGACGCGTGTGCACACGCAAGGACCTCCGGCCGCAGGCGAGGAGGGACAAAGGTCTTGCCCGGTGGCACTGACTCGAAAGCAACTGGGGCCACGGTCCTGAGACTCTCAGTGGGGAGAATTAGCCAAGGCTCAGCCTCCTCTTCCTCTGCTGAAACCACCGAGCACGAGAGAGCATCCGCACGGACATTCTTCTCTCCAGACAGGTAGTGCATTGCCAGCAACTCTCTGTCCCCGATGGAGTAGTTTTTCTCCGCCGGTGAGAAGGACTTAGAGAAGAAGAAGCAGGGATGCTTCCGACCTTCTGGAAAAGGACTGCTCCTGCACCGACGGATGAGGCATCCAACTCGAGGATAAAAAGTTTATCCACATCGGGACGATGTAGGATGGGAGCGTTGGCAAAATGGGTTTTCAAAGACGAGAAGGCCTTGGAGATCTGTTCAGACCAAACCATGGGATTACCTCCTTTTTAGTGAGGGCAACCAGAGGAGCTACCAGTGTGCAGAAGTGGGGGATGAACTGACGGTAATAATTAACGAACCCCAAAAAGTGCTGCACCACTTTGAGAGAATGGGGCTCCTGCCAGTCCATTACCGCCTGCAGTTTGGCAGGATCCATAGCCAACCCCTGGACCGAGATGATATAGCCCAGAAACGGCAAGGACTCCTGCTCAAACTGACACTTCTCCAACTTGGCGAAGAGAGAATTCGCCCACAAACGGTCAAAGACCTTGCAGAGGTCGAAGGGCATGACCAGATATTCATAGTGGCCATCCCTGGTATTAAAGGCTCTCTTCCACTCGTCTCCTTCGCGAATGCGGATCAGGTTGTACGCCCCCCGTAGATCCAATTTCGTAAAGATCCGGGCCCCTCGCAACCTGTCAAACAACTCAGAGATCAACAGAAGAGGGTATTTGTTTTTTACTGTAATGGCGTTGAGACCTCTGTAGTCAATGCAGGGACGTAACTCTCCACTCTTCTTCTGCACAAAGAAGAACCCTGCACCAGCCGGCGACACCAACTTTCTGATAAACCCTCTTACATAGTAACATAGTAACATAGTTATTAAGGTTGAAGGGAGACTTTAAGTCCATCTAGTTCAACCCATATCCTATCCTAACTTGCCCTAACATGTTGATACAGAGGAAGGCAAAAAAAACCCATGTGGCAAACAGTAAGCTTCACATTGGGGAAGAAAATTCCTTCCCGACTCCACATACGGCAATCAGACTAGCTCCCTGGATCAACGCAATATTAAGGAAACTAGTGTATATACTCTGTAATATTATACTTTTCAAGAAAGGCATCCAGTCCCTTCTTACTTTTAGTAGGGAATCACTCATTACAACATCATATGGCAGAGAGTTCCATAGTCTCACTGCTCTTGCAGTAAAGAATCCGCGTCTGTGAGTATGCTTAAACCTTCTTTCCTCCAGACGTAGAGGATGCCCCCTTGTCCCCGTCACAGGTCTAAGAGTAAAAAGATCATTAGAAAGGTCTTAGTATTGTCCCCGCATATATTTATACATTGTAATAAGATCACCCCTAAGCCTTCGATTCTCCAAACTAAATAACCCCAAGTGTAATAACCTGTCTTGGTATTGCAGACCCCCTAGTTCCCTCATAACCTTGGTCGCTCTTCTCTGCACCCGCTCCAGTTCAGCTATGTCTTTCTTATACACCGGAGACCAGAACTGTACACAGTATTCTAAGTGTGGTCGCACTAGTGACTTATATAGAGGTAAAATTATGTTCTCCTCATGAGCATCTATGCCTATTTTAATGCATCCCATTATTTTATTTGCCTTTGGAGCAGCTGCCTGACACTGGCCACTAAATGTGAGCTTGTCGTCCACCCATACACCCAGGTCTTTTTCAGTGACTGTTTTGCCCAGTGTTTTACAATTAAGCACATAATTATACATCTTGTTCGTTCTACCCAAGTGCATGACCTTACATTTATCCCCATTAAAGCTCATTTGCCATTTATCAGCCCAAGCTTCTAGTTTACATAAATCCTCCTGTAATATAAAATTGTCCTCCTCTGTATTGATTACCCTGCAGAGTTTAGTGTCATCTGCAAATATTGAAATTCTACTCTCTATGCCCCCTACAAGGTCATTAATAAATATGTTAAAAAGAAGCGGGCCCAAAACTGACTCCTGTGGTACCCCACTGCTAACCGTGACCCAGTCCGAGTGTGCTCCATTAATAACCACCCTTTGTTTCCTATCCCTGAGCCAGCTCTTAACCCACCTACACATATTTTCCCCTATCCCCATTGTTCTCATTTTATGTATCAACCTTTTGTGTGGCACCGTATCAAAAGCTTTTGAAAAGTCCATGTACACCATGTCCACTGCATTCCCTTGGTCCAGTCCGGAACATACCTCTTCATAAAAGCTTATCAGATTAGTCTGACAGGAACGGTCCCTTGTAAACCCATGTTGATCTTGGGTTCTCCCGAATATATTGAGACATAGCCTTCGTCTCGGGGAGTGATAGAGGATACACGCAGCCTCTAGGAGATTCCGTGCCTGGCAATAGGTCTATCGGGCAATCGTAAGGACGGTGCAGCGGAAGCGTCTCCGCAGATTTTTTGGAAAAGACTTCCGCTTACTGGTGGTATTGTCTGGGAAGCGCGGAGAGATCCGCGGGCACTTCCGTGGAGGCTACTTGAACACTGCCCCTCAGGCACCTTCCCTCACAGTCCTTGCTCAAAAACCAAGTATACTCCCCGAAGACCAATCTATATGAGGGGAATGGCAACGGAGCCAGGGAACTCCGAGAAGCACCTGGTCGATGCCATCTGGCAAAATGAACAGGGAAAAATTTCACGGTGGGATGGTGAGATTGAGAGCCCTAGGGGTGCTGTCTGGTGGGTAACCTGAGATGGTAAAGGTGCACCATTAACCACCCTGATGGTCAAGGGTTGGGACAGTAACACCAGTGGAATAGCGTGCTTTTGGGCGAAGGCCGAGGACATAAAGTTCCCTTCTGCCCCAGAATCCACCGTGACCTCTATCTCCCAGGTGGAAGCCCCGCTATCTAAGGTCCCTCGGAATACCAGTTTGGGGGAGAATGGTTTCATATCAGATAGACCCCCCACCTATGACCACTGGATGTGATCGTTTTTTTAACCGCAGTGGACACGTGTTAGCAGAGTGACCAAACTGCCAGCACTGGTAGCAGAGTGCAGAGCTTCGCACTACACGCGGCTTGGGACCGGCGCGAGACACTTCCAGGGGTTCAGAAGGTATAAGCTCCTAAGCGGGAAACTCTAGCGGCTTAGAGAAGGTGGGAGCCAACTTAACCCTTTGTCTGGATTGTGCATGCTCCAACCCGCGCTCTGTAAACCGGAGATCAATGCGGGTGGAAATGGCAATCAACTCCTCCAGACTTGTGGGGACATCTCTGGTTGCTAGAGCATCCTTAACATGCTCTGCTAACCCTCTCCAAAACACAGGGACGAGTGTCTTATCAGGCCACTACAGCTCGGAAGCCAGTGTCCAGAATCGGACGGCATAATGACTGACTGAGAGGGACCCCTGTGTTAGGGCTAATAGCTGGAGAGAGGTGTCGTGAGTGACCCGGGGTCCCAAAAAGACCTGCTTTAAGGACGTGAGAAACTGAGCAGCGCTCAGAACCATGGGGTCATCACGCTCCCACAATGGCGTAGCCCACTCTAACGCCATGCCCGACAGGAGGGAGACAATAAACCTCACCTTAGCCCGCTCTGTAGGGAACCGTGTGGCCAGTAGCTCAAGCTGAATAGAGCACTGGCTCACAAAACCCCTACAGGTGGCGCTGTCGCCCGAAAACTTGTCTGGCAACGGGAGACGGGAAAATGTCGGTGCAGGCGTGGGCATGGGCATATGAGAGACAGCCTCTGCGACTGCCTGTGCAGCGGCCGCAGTAACCTTCACAGCTGAGGTGGGACTCTCGAGAGCCACCAACCTGCCCTCCAGCTGCCGAATGTACTGCAGTAGTTGCTGCTGATCTGCCATTACTAGCCAGACCATGGCGCAAGTATAATGTTAGGTATGGCGGAACGCACTAAATATTAAATAACAGAAAGTGCGTTCGCCGCCCGGGGTTTACCGTGCAGAGGTGTTAAACTGCTGCTATATAATGGCAGACGCACAATATGGCGGTATGGCACACGCAGGTTGAACGTCACCCGGTGTGCGCTGGCGAGCTCTGTTAATATCACAGAGGCGCCTAAGGCATAAACATAAATACCGAGCCTGTTGACCTCACAGGTCTCAGCGGTGTGCACGCACGGTATATGGTCACAGGACTAGGCACAAGACTCAGGGTAGATGTCCGTCTAGACCTACCGTGCGTGAGGCGTCGCTACCGCAGACGCCAACTAGTGCTGCTGACTGCAGCGTGGTGACTGACCCAGCTGCAATGCGACAATGCCCAAGAGGGGGCACACTGTTGGACGTTAGCACTGTGGAGGATGTGCCGTACTAGATCCCTATACACACTCGTAATGTCAGAAGGAGGGGAATCTTAATGAGTCATTTGCAGTCCATACATCCATCACCATTCACACAGTAGCAATTAGAGTCTATACTAGCGCATGGCCGAGCGGCCATGCGGATGTTTTATAGCCGTGCGCTTCCGGGACCTTCCAGATCTCTGGGAAGGACCAATCAGATCAGGAGAGGACCTGAGCACGTGACTCCCGATCTCCAATGGGAGATCATCTCGTGAGCATGCGACGAGAGGACTTAGCCTCTGGAGTGGCTTGCTGCAGGACAGCCTGCGCTGCTGTTGCTGGCCCAGAGGCAGCAGCAGCAACCAGTTCTACAGAGCTGGTCTGAGCAGAGTGTCTGGAACGCCAAGATTGCTGTGCAAACTCCTGAGAGGTCGGTGAAGAATGGGAGACTGCTGGATACAAGGCTCTGGATTCCTGCTGTGCAGTTGCAGGAACCTGACACCTAACAATACATAAGACGCAAGTGTTATCAATTAAGCATTTTCATAGGTTTTGTCATTTTAAACTACATTTAATAAGTTCTAGCTTGTGTTTTTAAACAAATCCATGTCTTGAGCTCAATTATGTGGAGAGAAGTGAGGGAATAACTGCAGGCTTCCTGAAAAAGTGCAAGCTCTTGAACCAAACCTGAATGGAGGCAGTTCTATATGAACATTTGTGAGTGTGTGTTAGATATTGGGGGCTTATAATGATTTTAGACAGATTAGGTTGTCTTATAGTGGTCACCTGAGGTCACACACACACATCAAAGTGTGGGTAGTCACGACACTACTTATTTCAGAAAGATTACATAAAATCAATTGTAGCAGAAGGAAGAAATGTTGAAGTTCTTGGTTTCGGCTTTTACATACAATCCAATGACAAAGTCAAAACCAGAACTTGATGAACGCGTGATTTGCTAAATGGAAATGCAAAAGTTAGACTTTACAGTTTTAACATGTGCTAGATTTTTTACATTGACTCATGCTGCATAATAAATTTGTTGGATCTATGAACACTCTTAAGGGGGTTTTACACATAGCGATATCGCTAGCAATATCGCTATAGCATCACCGATTTTGTGACGTAGCAGCGATATTGCTAGCGATATCGCTATGTATGATACTTACCTCCGACCGGCTCCCCCGCTGTCTGTCGCTGATCGCGCGAGATCGGCCGGCTCCATTTCTCATCAGGCACTTCCTGCTGGGCTTCCTGTGGCACCGACAAGCGACGTGTGGAGGCGGGCGGGAGGACGTCTTCATCGCCGCGTCTGAAAGGTAAGTATCGTCCGCTGTATTGCTGCTGCATCGCTGTGAGATCTGCCTGTGTGGCAGCTCACTAGCGATCATTTAGCGATGCACCAGCGATCCTGACTGGGTCGTATCGTGGTCGGGTGCATCGCTAAATGTAAAAGGGCCTTTAAGGGGCTTTTTCACATAGCAATATCGCTAGCAATATCGCTATAGCATCACCGATTTTGTGACGTTATAGCGATATTGCTAGCGATATCGCTATGTGTGATACTTACCTCCGACCGGCTCCCCCGCTGTCTGTCGCTGATCGCGTGAGATCGGCCGGCTCCATTTCTCGTCAAGCGCTTCCTTTGGCGCCGACGAGCGACGTGTGGAGGCGGGCGGGAGGACGTCTTCATCGCCGCGTCTAAAAGGTAAGTATCGTCCGCTGTATCGCTGCTGCATCGCTGTGAGATCTGCCTGTGTGGCAGCTCACTAGCGACCGGGTCGTATCGTGGTCGGGATCGCTGGTGCATCGCTAAATGTAAAAGGGCCTTTAACTAACTTTTACACCACCTATTGTTTGACTTCTTTTTTTGTGCAAACATTTTGGTGCATATTGCTCAATGCCCATTTTCAAGTAAGCCACACAATTCATCACTTATCCCTATAGCTTAAAAGATAGGTGTGGATATCATAAATACAGTAGATTTAGAAATATACCTACAGTGTGCAGCTTGGGGGCATTTTTTGTGACAGTCAGGGTGTACTGAAAATAGTAAATCTGCCTCGAAGTGTCCATAAGAAACAAAAATATTCCAGTGTCATTATTCCCAATGTGGGTTGATGTGACTGGGGCACATTTCTAATTACATTTGTTTCCTTTTATGCTGTTTGGTATTGAGTTAATAATTTTGATCTTTTTTTATTTAAATGATTTATATACCGTACTTTGTTAAACTTCACATTCATAATGTCTTCCTTGAACAGGCGATCACCAAGGACGGAATCTCGTTCGAAGAACAGCCTTTTCACCGTGAATGCTTTTTATGTACCGGATGTAAGAAGAAACTGGCTGGAGAAAAGTTTACTTCGCAGGATGATATGCCATACTGCATGGATTGCTTTGGTAATCTTTTTGCACAAAAATGCAGCGCCTGTGAACAACCCATCACCGGTACGTGTTATACTGCGCTCTTTAGGCACAGAATTATGTGATGGTTAACTCAGTGTGCAGCAAACGGATATTAACTACTGACTAGTGATCAGAAAATAAGGAACCTGTGTTTTTTTAACCTATGAAAACTATGTAACTTTATAGTTATAGTATATAGTTATATAGGTTGAATAAAATCATGGGTCCATCAAGTTCAGCCTTTCTCCACCAGTTATACATTCTCTATCACTAGATTATTTATTGCCCACAATGCCATTTGGCGTGAGGAAATCATCCAGCCCTTATTAAAATGCTGTTATAATATCTACCATTAGGCTATGTACCCACGTTGCTTTTTTGAAGCAGAATATTCCTGAGCGGAAACGCCCACCCTCTTCCCGGGAAAAAGCATGCATTTTATGAAGCGCTTTTGTAAGTGTTTTTGACGCTTTTTTTAAGCGTTTTAGCATGAGTTTTTCTAAGTGTTTTTGCAATACAATTGTATGTATGTGGAAACGCACGCGTTTCTGCAAAATTAATGAACATGGTGCGTTTTTTTCTGCTAAGCGTTTCTGCAGCGGAAAAAAAACACACCATTAGCACAACATGTGCGGATTCAATTATGATTACATGGGATGCTTTTCTTAAGCGTTTCTGCAGCAGAAACGCGCGTCTAAAAGCTCTGCGGAAACGCTTCAAAAATGCAACGTGAGCACACAGCATTACTGACGCTTGTGATAGAGCAGTCAGACTGCCGAACACCCTAACTGTAAAGAATCCTTTCCTATTTAGCCACTAGAATCGCCTTTCCTCCTCACCTAGTGAATGTCTCCTGGTTCTTTGTAAGGTTTTTGTAAGGAACAAATCATGTACCAGCCCTTATCTTTGTCCAGATATGTATTTACACATATAAATGAGATCACCTCTAAGGTGTATTTTTTTCTAAGCCATATATAAAGAATGACTCGTCCAGAAATAAAATAATGCAATATTCTTGATTGCAAAACAAAAATAGATTTTAAAAAAATCTTTGCATTGGAACAGGTTCTCATGATGGCCATAAAAGATTAACGTGTTGCAGCCATAAAAATAAAATTACACATGGTGATTAGTAAGCACGTTATTGTTAGGCCAGAAACATGTCAGTCTTTCATGGCTATCATGTGAACCTTTTCCACTGCAAGTTTTCTAATTTATTAGGAGAAACCCTCCATCCCATGTAATAATCCAGCTACTCACTACTGAACTGACTGTAACTTTCGAACACTTTAAAAAAAAATAAAAATCTTGAGCCCAAAACTGGATCCCATATTCTACATGTGGCCTTATACGTGATTTATTGTGGGGGTAATACATTGGGATCACAGGATTTTTTTTCTCACTTTTTTTACACCTTAAAATATTGTATGGTTTTGCGGCTGCTGCTTGACATTGAGTGCTGCTGCTCAGCTTACTTGTAACCAGAATACACAAGTCCTTCTGTTCTGTAGTCCAAAGTATATATTCATTTTAATTATATGAGGCAGCTCCAGTGTAGGTGTGTTAAACTACTTTTATCAACGTTTAACTTCATCTGACATATCTAATTGTTCAGAAACAATTTTATAGGGAATGGATAAATTATATAGTTTGAAGCAAAAAATGTATATCATGTGGTTAACTATCAAATAGGCAAGTTTCATAAATGTGAGAGTCATAAAACAATGTTTTCAGATATGTGCAGATGTGATAAAGTGGTTATTAAAATGCATGTTTTTTGAGATGTGAGAACTCTAATAAAAATGGTTATAAAGAGCTGTCATGCTGCATTCACACATGGTAGATTTGAGGAAGTCAAGTTCCATAAAAAAATAGAGGGAAAGGTTATGAAAAGATATGGCACTGTTAATCCTACACAAAAATGGGGCCTATTTTCTAACGAGAGGAATCACATGCTTAATGCAATAATGGACAACTCATTAGTCTGTGGCTGCCATCCTTCTTTGGCAGGGGTCAGACTTGCGAGAAACTCACACGAGTCTCACGTCTCAATACCCGGCACTGCCGCCGGCACTTGGACCGGAGCGCTCAGCTGCATAGAAATACATGCAGCCGCACACTCCGGTCCAGAGTGCCGGCGGCAGTGCCGGGTATTGAGACGTGAGACTCATGCGACCCCAACCTTATGATTAGGTGCACTTGATCTTGAACGTGTTGGCCAAACCCTGTGTCACGATGACACAATTTTCTTTGATATAGAAAAAAAACTAATTTAGATCCCTGTTGTCCATAGATTTGATAATTTTAAGAAAGCTCAAAAAGTATAATTTATGGTGAGACATGTCACTGTGTATAATAATATTTAGAATCATCCAGTAACTACAGGGGTTAAAATGATTATAGCAGACAGGCAGCAGTTATCTCAGCCCCAGGGAATATTGGGAAAGTTGTTATTGTGTCCTGGACATCCAAGAGTAAAGGCCCCATCTCAAATAACGAGATTGTTAGCAAGATCGCTGAAATGTCACAGGTTTTGTGATGCAACAGCGACCTCGCCAGCGATCTCGCTACGTGTGACACATAGCGGCGACCGCCCCCCCCCCCCACTGGATATTGCTGATTGTGCTTGAATGTCCTAGGCCCTTTTTTGATTGTTGGCGCCCCGCTGGCCAGCATGCATCACTGTGTTTGACGCCGACGAGTGACCTCGGCGACGCAGAACTCGGGGACGCAGGCTGGAGTCATCAGAATAGCTACTGTGTGACAAGGTCCCAACAACCGCCGAGGTCGTTATACGGATCTCCATATCGTTGCTGCGTCGTTGAATAGATCTGCCTGTTTGACAGCTTACTAGCGACCATGTAGCGACGTACCAGCGATCCTTACCAGGTCCTATCGTTGTCGGGATCGCTGGAGCGTCGTTATGTGTAACGGGACCTTTACGTGTGTGCTAGAGAGTCTCCTGTCAGACTGAAATATCCTGAGTGGCGTGCATTCAACAACAAGCATCTGCTGCCGCAAGGTGGGAGAAGATGTCTCTTAAAGTAAGCATTCGTCATTTTAGCCAATTTATTGGCCAATTCAAATACGTGATAATATTCACACACATTAAAAGTATTGTGATATTGTACTAGAACCAGAAAACTATAGCAGAAATTAGCACATAATTAATGAAAGTGAGCCATAATCGAGGCAAAATGGCATTTTGGCATAATATCAACTACATTGACCCTGAAAAAAATGGGGAATTGCATGTGACAACTTTATCACACCTTGTGTAATATCTGCCATCTGCTGTAACATCTTTGCTTTATCTGGCACCTGTATTCTCCCCGCTATGATCGGCTCATGGAGTCTTGAATGAAGGCTGGGGGTCATATTCTTTGTGACTCACTGCTGATGCTAAAACAAGCCCGGAGCCGAATATTATGTTGCTATGTAACAGCTATTTATTTTGCACACAAATTAAGATAGAGGCTGCCTCCTGCCTTTATGCGGATAAGGAGCTAGGCCGATGTCAGATGGCACTTTGTTTGCATTAATGTATTATTTCTCACATTTTCCTCTATTTTCCTCCTGCACAGGTCAAGGAGGTGGACAGTACATCTCATTTGAGGACTGCCAGTGGCACCGTGATTGCTTCGCCTGTTCAAAGTGCAAAGTTTCCCTTATTGGCCAAAAATTCCTCTCACAGCAAAGCCAAGTATTCTGCACCGAGTGTGGTCAGGACATGTAGATAGACGTATCTGACAGCGACAATTAATAGGGCATTTTTTTTACTTTAGATAATGCTAACACTAACCCTATGCACTGAATGCTTAATGTGTGAAATGTGAATCTAATATATGTAGGCAACATATGGAAACTGCATAGAGAACTCAAAATAATGCATTTAATATCAATACATATTACATAACATTTGTTTTTTTTTGCTGCCAGATCCTATAGGTCATGATGATCACTGAAGTAAAGAATGAAAGGATCTCATTTGGCGTTAGTTTGGCAACAGTCAAGAGTAGATGAACTTCTTTTTGTGCCCTACACGTGCCAGGCGTAGGTAGTCACCAGCCTCTATACTAGAGCCTGATGATATGGCCAATTTAACTGACTGTCCTGGTAGTCAATGTAAAGTATATGCTTTTTGGCTGAAAATTCTTATAGAGAGAGTCATGATTAGACGTTATTGCTTTGTACATACTGGTAAAAGCTACACCAATTAGCCATAACATTAAAACACCTGTCTAATCATATACAGTAGGTCCCATCCCTGACGCTCTATCAGCTCTGATTCATAAAGGCATGGACTCCACAAGACCTCTTAGAGTAAGTGCTCTCCAGCATCTTTTTCAGGCAGCTTCCAACAGTAATCCGCAAAAGCGTGCCAAAAAAGGAATAGAATCCACAGCAATGAAAAAGCAACATTGCTGTGCACAAGTTCTGTCTACCCTGAAGTAGTTAAAAGATGTAATATGTTTATTCTTCAGGCAGCTTCCTCTTCAAATCTGCCTCTCTCTACACTTCAACGTATAGTGTAAGAGACTGTCAAGGTGCTTTGTGCAGCAGCCAAACACGCCACTTTAGGAAACAGCAAATATTTTCCTGAAGCAACTTTTAAACCTTAAAGAATTCGACTGGTGCACCAACCTCAAAAAGATGCAGTGAGCACATACCCATAACGGAGTATTAGCCCTAAGATTAGCAGCAGATCAATTAAGGCTATGTTGCCATGATGAGTTTTTGGTGAATTTTTGATGTTGTAGATTTTCCGCATCTATTAAGTAAAATTTGTTATTTGCTTTTTTCTGAAAATGCACAGCATAAAAAAACTCTCCAAAAGCTCATCATGGGAACATAGCCTTAAGGCCGCATTACACACAACGATATTGTAAACGATATCGTTGCAACGTCACCATTTTGGTGACGTTGCAGCGATGTCGAAACGACATTGTTGCATGTGACATGTAGCAACGATCAATGATCAGTTTGATGATCATTAACCGTTGCCTAATGGTCTGGGCCATAATTCTATTGTTCAGCAACACTGGGAGCTGGTATCCAGGGTAAACAGCGGGTAACTAAGAGCCGAGCGGCTCTTAGATACCTGCTGTTTACATTGGAAACCAGCTTGCTCGCTAGTCCTGATGGCTGGTGAGTCTGTCTATGTGACAGCTCACCAGCGATCAGCTAACTATGTCCCAGTGATCCCATCCACGTCAGATTGTTGGTGGGATCGCTGGGACATTGAAGCGTGTAACGGGGCCCTTAGTCCCGTAAGTAGCAAGGTCAATTCTCCATGAATCGAACTTGTTTTTTTTTTGTTTTGTGTTGGATTGCAGGATGTCTCTTGCTGAAAGATGCTAATGAAATTTTTAGCTTATTGTTGACATAAGGGAGTATACTTAGTCAGCAAAAATGTTTATAGTAAGTGTCTAAATAACTTCGACATGAATGCCAACAGCCAAGGTTTTTTTCGCCGACGATTGTACAGAACATGACACTGCCTCAGCCAGCTTGCAATCTTACTAGAGTGCATGTTGGTGCTATACGTGCCCCACATAAGCCATGCACATGTATCCACGCATCCACATTGTGTAAACAGTGGTTTACAACTCCAGTCTTCTATTATGTTCCAGTTCTGATGCTCTTACGCCCATTGTTGGCACTTACACCTTCCAGCAGGGGAATGGAGTCAACTTGAAAGTATGTTAGGAACAATATTGTATGTGTAATAGGTGGAACGATTGCAAATAAAATAGGAGATAAATCCTACTTTGATCTGTGATATGGATCAATGGCCCCATGAAAAAAAAACGGTGGCACAAGGAGAAACTAAAATGTTCTTCATACGAGAAACAAAATAAAGTGACAAACTAAAAAGGGTCCACATATTGGGCACAGACAAAAGCACAGACCATTTCTCCCATGAGAATAAAAGCTGGTATAATAGAGAACGAGTATATAGACTTAAAATAATAACATCCAACAAAATAGAAGGAGGCAGACAATGGACAAATATATATATACTAGATTATGGCCCGATGCTATCGCATCGGGAGGATGCGATAGCATCACACCTCTTGCCAGGTTAACCCTCAACACACACACTCCTTTCACCTTTCACCATCTCCACTCACTCCTTCACTCCACATACGACCCCTTCTCTCACTCCGTCTCTCATACTCACGCCGTCATCGCCGCTGCTCCACGATCCCCGACATCTTCTTGCGCCGGCGCCATCCTGGATCCAGACGTTGTCCACGCTGGCGACATGTTCTTGCGGCCACGCCATCTTGAGTATCGTGAAATCCCGCGATAGTCAAGATGGCGTCGCCACAAGAACATGTCGCCGGCGTGGACGACGTCGGGATCCAAAATGGCGTCGGCAAAATCTCGCGAGTTTTCGCCGACGCCATTTTGGATCCCGACGTCCTCCACGCCGGCGACATGTTCTTGCGGCGACGCCATCTTGACTATCACGGGATTTCGCCGATCCAAAATGGCGTCGCCGCAAGAACATGTCGCCGGCGTGGAGGACGTCTGGATCCAGGATGGCGCCGGCGGAAGAAGATGTCGGGGATCGTGGATCAGCGGCGATGACGGCGTGAGTATGAGAGACGGAGTGAGAGAAAGGGTCGTATGTGGAGTGAAAGAGTGAGTGGACGTGAGTGGAGATGGTGAAAGGTGAGAGGAGAGTGTGTGTTGAGGGTTAACATGGAAAGAGGTGCGCGGTGACGTCACCGGTTACAACTGGACGGAAGTTGTTACAACCGGAAGCTGCTTAGGGCAATTATATATATAGATATATGTCTTTATATTTCATACAGATATACATAGAAGATTAGCCCGTAATTGATTTGTCAACTTCTGTAAAGTCAATGCAGGAGCCGACAGGATAGAAGACATGGTTTATATACAGTAAACACATGCAAAATAGCTAGATATGTATATGTCAGTGACCAATCCAATTAGTATAGTGTGTGTGCAAATTATGGGACATGTATGTAGTCAATAAATGTTTTTTTTGGGGAAAAAAATTGGCGTGGGCTCCCGCGCAATTTTCTGCACCAGAAAGGGAAAGCCAGCGACTGTGGGCAGATATTCATAGACGTAATCCATATCTGGGGGATAAACAGTTTGCGATCGGAGCGGTGCTAAAATGCGACTGCCCCGGCTGTAAACCACTGATGAATGAATGAGATGATGCCAGCGCTTGCTTCAGAGACAAGCGCTGACATCACTGAGTCTGCCCTCCCTGCCGGCCTGACCCGCACTGAACTCTGCAGCGTGGGAAAATGAATAGGCATTTTCCCACGCCCAAGAGTTCAGAGCTGGTCAGGTTGTGAGGCAGCACAATCATCAGTGACATCACCGCTAGTCACTGAAGCAAGCACCGGCAGCTTCTCATTCATGCATCAGTGGTTTACAGCCGGGGCGGTCGCATTTAGCACCACTCCAGGTTGTGTAAACTGTATATGGCCCAGGTATGGATTACGGTGTGGGACTGAACGCCGGAGAGGTATGGTATATTGTTGGTTTATTATGTTTTCTTTTATTACAGGAGAACGAGGGCTTCGGGGATATAAAATATGCAACACGCACGTCTGAATGAGGCCATAAAATGATTCAAGTTAACATATGGGACAAACTTCTGTTGAAAAAAAGCTTTGGGGAAAAATAAATAAAATATTTGCGCAAAAAATGAGACTTCTGGCAGTTTCACAGCATTCTCACTGGTAAAGCAGGGGTGGGACTGGGTGTGGCCACTCCACTCGTCAAATTCATGATGAATGGCAGAGTTTGCACCTTGCTACAAATCTTACTTCAGCCTCTGCTATTGTAGCAAATAGAGTCGCTCGCCACTATGCACCTGATTCTCTGCTCCAAAACACCCCATCAAGACCAGCGAGAGAATCACTGGCCATGATAAATTGAAGAAAAAAAAGGATGTAAAAAAAGAAAGGTCAAAGTAAGAAAAATGCTTGAAAGTGAGAAGGCTTTAAAAAATAGAAGTGCACAAACAGGTTTTGGAGTAACTCGGCAGTGAGGTTGTTCCAAACTTCTTGGAGGAGAAGAACACAATAGGGTAAACGGGCACCATCTCAAATGATATCGTATGTGTGATCTCCCAATGCATATAAAACTATATAGAAGCAGACCAAGAAAAAGTATATGGAACAACTATAGGGATCACCACCAATATTTATAATACAAAAATATGTTTTATTTAATTCCAGCAAACACTACATACAAACACATGGTTAAAAACAATTAAAAGAGTCTGTGCAAAAGCAGACATTAGAAAGTGAATGTCACGCCCGCGCCTTGGCTGAATGGCGCGAGTCGGGGGTTGTGGCCCCACTGTGCCACAGACCAGACTACCCTGGAAGGGGCGTGACTGCGACAGCTACCTTGGTCTTCACTGGAGCCTCTGATGGTGAGGTCAGGCTTGTGCGGCAGATAGCTGTCAGGTGCCACTCCAGGGTGGTGTCTGGCTGTGGCTGCTGATCCCACTTGGAGACAAGTCACTTGGACAGATGTGACTGACAGGCAGACTGAGACACAGGGCAAGAAGGTAAAGGTACGACAGATACAGGGCAAGCAGGTGTGGCTTGGAGACACAGGGAAAACAGGCGTGGCTTGGAGACACAGATTTAGGCGGGCACGGCTTGAGACACAGGACAGGCGGGCACGGCTTGAGACACAGGACAGGCGGGCACTGCTTGAGACACAGGACAGGCGGGCATGGCTTGAGACACAGGACAGGCGGGCACGGCTTGAGAAGGAACAGTTAGGGATCTGTTCACACAGCAGGTGCAGGTATGGATGCAGGCAGGCAGGTGTGGAATATGAAGGAACAGGTTTGGACCTGTTCACACAGGAGGTGCAGGTATGGATGCAGGCAGACAGGCGTGAAATAAGAAGGAACATGTTTGGACCTGTTCACACAGGGGGTGCAGGTGAAGGCAGGAGTGGAGAGAGAAGCTGCAGAAAGAGGTTCTGCAGTGGCAGCAGGAGTGGAGCAAAGCTGAACCACAAGGTCTGTGGAGAGAAGCTGCATCAAGAGGTTCCGCAGCGGCAGCAGGAATGGCGCAAAGCAGAACCACAAGGTCTGTGGAGAGAAGCTGCATCAAGAGGTTCCGCAGCGGCAGCAGGAATGGAGCAAAGCAGAACCACAAAGTCTGTGGAGAGAAGCTGCAGCAAGAGGTTCTGCAGCGGCAGCAGGACAGGAGCAAAGCAGAACCACAAGGTCTGTGGAGGGAAGCTGCAGCAAGGGGTTCTACAGCGGCAGCAGGAATGGAGCAAAGCTGAACCACAAGGTCTGTGGAGAGAAGCTGCAGCAAGAGGTTCTGCAGCGGCAGCAGGACTGGAGCAAAGCGGAACCACAAGGTCTGTGGAGAGAAGCTGCAGCAAGGGGTTCTGCAGCGGCAGCAGGAATTGAGCAAAGCAGAACCACAAGGTCTGTGGAGAGAAGCTGCAGCAAGAGGTTCTGCAGCGGCATCAAGAGCCATGCAGGCAGAGCGGCTAAGGAGCCGTGCAGACAGAGCGGCTAAGGAGCCGACGCACAGATAGGGAGGACACAAGGAAAGACACGGCAGAGAAGGAACCACAGACAAGGAGACCGACAGACAGAGGTAAGACTGAGTTCAGACAGAGACACCGGGACAAAGACACAAGGACCAGGATATACTGCCTCCTGGCAGGCGGACAGAGAACAGACAAGGCACTGGGAACAAGACTCAAGGGCCAGGATATTCAGCCTCCTGGCAGGCAGACAAGGTACAAAGCAAGACTAGGAGTAAACCTCCAGAGAAGGAGATACACAGAACAGGGCCTGGCTTCCTCAGCAGCAAGAATGTCATGGTCACGTGTGTCAGGACGCAGATGATACCGCAAGGCGGACCCATAACACACGTGACCCTGGATACACCGCCTCCAGTGGGGCGCATTTAAATAATAAAACGTGCAGGTGGATACGCCGCCTCCACCTGGCGAATTTAGGTATTACACGTTATACAATAAATCAAATGATAAAGGGGGAACCTGGGAAACTTTAACAATGGTGGGCCCTGCGATAGGGAATGGGGACATGGAGACCTCCTAAGCTCCCCTGAGCTAGTGTCCCTGCACTCCTTACATTCCCTAAACAGGCTCCGCACCTGTCGCTGCACGCGTACCTTAACGCCCTTGCTCACCCTGACCCTAAACCCTCACTAGGGAATGGGTCGGTGCGGAGACTAATCCCACCACTGCACTAATAACACACATGAGGAAAGAGACAATACAGGGGAAACACCACTTAGCTTTGCTCTGTTGCGTGCGCTCCTAGCAACAGAGCCCTCCACCTGAGTGCATCTTCTCCTCCACCTGGATCCATCACCATAACAGGATCCTTCACCTTAGTGCAGCCTTGGAGCAGAGTCCAACACCAGTTGCAGCTGCTTAGTACCAGAGTCCCAAGGAAGTGTTCAGCTTCTGCCACGAAGTCAAGCATGCTTGAGTCCAGCTCAGCGGCTAAGTCCCACATGGTGAGTGCCACTCTCCATAGTAGCCACTCCACCAGACCATGCAGACACTTCCCGCTGACTCCATCACTGCGACCCCACCACGCCATGCCAGCCCTTCGTCCAGACACCATAGCTGCAACACGTCCCCCCTGGCTAAGCTGCGCAGGACTCCTCACCAGCTCCATCCTTCCTCCAGGCTCTCCACTTCAAAGTGAAAGCAATCTCACAATATCACAGGCAGTGATTGCACACCCCTAGCACACCTTTATAGGGTGTCACACCTGATACATAAATAAGTGCACAAAAACCTAAAGTGCAATACCGCTAACCACCACCAGGGACAGTCAAGACACCTTGGAACTTTCCAAAGTAAAAAAAGTTCACCCAGTGCTATTTAATACTGCCAGATCCAACAATGGATCATGACAGTACCCCCTCCTTAATGAGGGGCCTCTGGACCCTCAAGACCACCCCTCATTAGGGAAACACCCACAGTGGGGACGCCCAGACCCTGAGTTCACCCCACCATTACCTGACACTTCAGGTTTATGACAAACGCACCGCTGGTATTGGCAATAAAGTTCATTTTGGAGGCACCACTCATCTCCACAGCGCCGACCTGGGGAACGAGTTTTTGTATGTGTATGTTTGTTTGTTATGAGCTGATCAGGCTCCACAACACACTTCCACAAGATGTTTTATGGTGGCACACATACACGCTCGTTCACACACAGGTCCGGACCTGAACGTTTATTATACACATTCGTTTGTCAAAAAATTGGTGAACTCATTCAGGACCTGATCACAGAGGCGTCCCCCTGTGTCACCACACTCACACCCCCGCTATTCACCAAGGGATCACCACCCTCCAACCCTCTTCACCATGAGGTCTGCGCCTCCCAGGGTTGGTTTAATGGCGAGGGTTGAGATTTGTCCCTACTCCCCCGCAGCACACCTGCTGCTCACACCAGGAGGAGAGAGAACGCATATGGAGGAAATATACACTCACTGGCCGCCTCCACACGGCCAGGAGGGGCGGCTTCTACGGTGGTATTTGAAGATTTGGCGTAAACCCCGCGGACTCTACATCAGTCTGCTCATCACTGGAACGCACCCCTTCACCTCGGGGAACACCAAGCAGCTCCGTGGGGCACCATTCCTCCCACCTGCCTGGGTACGCCCACGTGCATGAGCAAGTCCCGCTCCCCAGCAGCGACTCCAGGGGCTTTTGCCAGACCCGCAATTTGCCAAAGCCACCATTTTAATTTCCTGGTTACCTGAGCAGAGGCCCCAGACCGTGATAACTGCTGCTGCAGCGGCTCTAAACACCTTGCCGCTCCCCACTCACATCAGTGAGGCCCAGCAGCAATTACTCAGCGGTCTCCACATGGCCAAAGCTCACCAGAAAAAAAAAACTGAATGGCCTGTGATAATGTCATGATCACGTGTGTCTTCTCCTCCACCCGGATCCATCACCATAACAGGATCCTTCACCTTAGTGCAGCCATGGAGCAGAGTCCAACACCAGTTGCAGCTGCTTAGTACCAGAGTCCCAAGGAAGTGTTCAGCTTCTGCCACGAAGTCAAGCATGCTTGAGTCCAGCTCAGCGGCCAAGTCCCACATGGTGAGTGCCACTCTCCATAGTAGCCACTCCACCAGACCATGCAGACACTTCCCGCTGACTCCATCACTGCGACCCCACCACGCCATGCCAGCCCTTCGTCCAGACACCATAGCTGCAACACGTCCCCCCTGGCTAAGCTGCGCAGGACTCCTCACCAGCTCCATCCTTCCTCCAGGCTCTCCACTTCAAAGTGAAAGCAATCTCACAATATCACAGGCAGTGATTGCACACCCCTAGCACACCTTTATAGGGTGTCACACCTGATACATAATTAAGTGCACAAAAACCTAAAGTGCAATACCGCTAACCACCACCGGGGACAGTCAAGACACCTTGGAACTTTCCAAAGTAAAAAAAGTTCACCCAGTGCTATTTAATACCGCCAGATCCAACACTGGATCATGACAAAGATATTAACTGAGAGACATTGCACAGGCAATGTTTCAGTGGGAGTGGTGAAACTAAATAGTCAAGGGCTCCAGGTGATTGGTCAGGGACAGATTACACAGGTGCGCCCTGACTGCATAAGAACCAGAGAGTTCAGGCGCCGCCCCCCTATACACACAGTCTGGAAACATAGAGAGCAGAGGCACAGAGCTGGCAACAGACATAATTCACAGCATGGCTTGAAGCAGAAAGTAAGTTGGTGTGCGGGGGATGGGAGGCCATGTAGTGATGCCAGCAGGGTTGTTACAGTGAACATAAGAAAATTGGGTCATAATCACATACAATTCAATATTTAAGGTTCCAAAACCCCAGACAAAATAAAGAGAAGTGCAATTGTTCATTAGTTAATGAGGTCCCATTACATAGAGATATATATTACTATATTTCAAGTACTGATACCTGTATGCATGCTGTTTACAAATAAATACTGTCATAGACATACAAAATGTACTAGGCGCACGCTTACACAGGAGACCATCAGCAAATATTATTAATGGTACTTCAAGTTCTATTAACATACACCCTGGGACATTCAAATTGCTGCAGCCAAATTTAACTCACAGCAGATAGTCAGAGCATATTACCAGCACAGGAGCCCTGGAGGCATAGACAGAAATCTCCCCTGCCTCCAACCATGATACCTGGCAGACCCAAAGTGGAAGCACACAGCTGGGTTTTGTGGAACCTAAGACCTTCCACAAAACCCTGTTTTACTTCTGGAACTTGTGGCTCTGGCCTGGCCAGTCCTCAAGCTTTGGGTTGTATCCTAGCTAGTTTATCTTTTTCCTCAAATCCATTTTCCTGAAATGCAGCTGAAAGATTCAAGGAACCTCCACCATGTTTCACTGTTGCTTGCAGACACTCATTATTGCACAGCTCTCTAACCTTTTGGTGAACAAATTGCCTTCTGTTACAGCCTAAAAATTCTAAATTTTGATTAATCAGCATAGAGCACCTACTACCAGTTTCTGCACCCCAGTTTTGTTTTTGTGCATTAAGTCACTTGGCCTTGGTTCCAAGTTGAAGGTATAGTTTCTGGACACAATTATTCCATGAAGAACACTTCTGGACAGAATTATTTGAACACTAGATAGATGTAGCTTGGAACCACTGGTTTCTGGCAGTTCTGAGCTGATGGTTCTGCTGGACTACTTTCAATTTTGAAGTAAGCATGATGGATGTGTCTTTCATCTGCAGCACTAAGTTTGCTTGGCCGACTACTATGTTTGTGGTGCTCAAGATTACCTTTTTTTGACTCCTCAATGATAAGCAATTCAGGAAGATACTTATCCATCATGCAATACCATCAAAAAAAATCTCACTAGTTCCCAATTTATTCTGCAGAAGCACAACGACGCCAAACGTACAGAAAATATCATTTAGAACTATCTTCAGAGTAAAGAACAAGGAATCCTAGAAGTGATGATGTGCCCCCCACAAAGCCCTGATCTCATCATCAAGTCTTTCTGGGATTACCTGAAACAATGAAGGATTTGGAGGAGCCTACGCCACAGTAGATCTGTGGTTTGTTCTCCGAAATGTTTTGAACTAACTTCCTGCCAGTCCCTTCAAAATCTGTGTGAAACTGTAGCTAGAAGAATTGAAGCTTTGAGGCAGTTTTGGAGGCAAATGGTTGTCACATCAAATATCTAGTTGATTTAGATTTCTCTTTTGTTCATCCACTCTGAATTTGTGGTAGATATCTATAATAATGTAGGCAAATTGCCACGTGCAAAAAAAATTATGAACCACTATAAACATTATCGAATAAATACTGAAACTATATAACACGTCTATTTACAGCAAAAAATCTGAATAGTAAAACTAACCAAAATAGTTCTATGCACAGTGGGTACACAGGCAGTTACGAAGATGTGGTCCTTCCTCAAAAAGTGAGTGAGCAAACAAAAACACAGAAATTATGATAACCTCCAAGAACTGATGAGGCAAGATTGGGTTGCTATTAGAGAGAATTTAGCCCAGAAATAAAGATGGGCAAATAGCTTCATGCAACCTTGGTCCCACGGTCCAGGTTAGTTCTCTCTGTGTATGGACCGGAGCTGCGAGAATTTCCTTACTATCAGGCATCCCTGGCTCAGTTTATTATTTGCCAGGCTGGCGCCAGCACATGTGCACCGCACACTGCACAAATGACTTCCCACCAGGCTAGTGAATCTAACGACACTCCGGGAAACACAAGCTTAGGAAATGTCCATGGCCTGAGCGCACTAACCTGGACTGTGAGTTCATCTCTACCCAGGAGCTGATATCCAGCATGACAGGGCAAATTGCAGAAGTCTTGAAAAACTGGGGGCTAACACTGTTAATATTGAGTCTTTGCATGAACTCGATGTATCAGTAAAAGTCTAAAACCTTATGAAATGCTTATAATTGTAATTCATAAATTAAAAAAAAGAAATACGCCCAAACTCAAAGGGCATCATCAGTCATGATATCAGGGATAAGTGAAATTAGAGAAAAGGTAATCTGAGGTCGTTTTATTATTTAAATTAAATAATTAACTTTTTATTTATACCACTCGTGGTCAGTGGATCCTTGACACGCTATCAAATATTAAAGCAGCAAACTGTGAAAACCAAAATTTGTGTTAGTCTCAATACTTTTGGCCAAAACTATATAACACACACATCTATCTGTCATCAATATTATGTATACTTGTCTCTGATCTATTTACTGTCTATCATATCTGTGTGGATATATAAAATTACTCTAATAAAAGTACTCTGACTTTGATGAAATGTTTTTGGTAGTTATATAAATTTAAATTGATATCTGAATGTAATATAAAGCCATATAAAATATATTGCAGCAAGTATCTGTAATCTCATGTTATTTTACTATGTTACTGCAGTTGTGCACAACTTTTCGGGTCTGAAGGCCATGGTCAGACTGTTGTACTTGAATGGGCCACAATAAAAAACTGTCCTACAGTAAAACTCGTATCAGTATACTAAAGGAACATTTTCTGTCAGTCAAAATGAACAATATAGAGATATATAAAGATATAGAAATATATCCACACACAGCTGCTGTAATGAGATGCTGTGTGACCTTCCCCCGATGCCTTATTGTATCACAGGCAAATCAAGCATGCGACTAACAGAATAATAATATACTGATTTAGCATCTTGTGTTCCTGCAAGGTCGTACACGACCACAAATGTCCCCAAATAATCCTAGCTAAAAGTTATTATAAGTTTGTATTCTGGCATATACTGTAGGATTGGGGATCATTTTCAGGAACCAGAACATAAGTGAACCATAGATATACACAGACTCAAACACAAAATTGTGACACCATGCTACTCTCAAAATATCTTTTTTATTGCAAGAAAAAGTACAACACATCAGACATTGGACAATTACTGAGCAAATGTAATACCAATATATTTTAAGAAAGCATTGCATATACTGTAGTATAGTCCTTCTAGCACAAGCAACAATTTTACTAGAAATAATATATTTTTGGGCTCCATTTTTAACATGTTCATGTCAACAACTAAAGAAACTGGATACAGAAAGTTGTGCTTTCCAAAACACACAACAGATTGCAAAAATGGATAAAAAAAGACACCAAAACATAGAATGGTTTGTAAAGCGGTTTTTTCCATAGACTCATTTGATTGCAATGTTTTTGGGCATAGCAAAAAAAAACACATGGGAAAAAATATCAGGAAAAATTCAGTTTATAAAACCACCCTTAAGAGAACTGTTTACTTCCCCCGGTTTCAGATGCCTGCTGTAATAAATTGGGCTGATCCCACCATTGAAATGAAGGTTTGCTTTATTCCTCGCTGTATACCTGTGTTTTGCTAGGATTATGTGTAGTTAATATTTACATGCATACATTGTCACCATCTGTATTCTCTATTCTCATCTAATAAATGGTATAACAGTCTATTATGTTCAGTGTCTTCTTGTAATGACAATCTTTCCCCTATATTTTTTCGCTATAATTCTGTCCACCCATAAAACAGACTTACATGACCACAAATGGATAAGTCAAAATTATAGTTTTTTCCCCCTTCCACACTGCAAAACATTTTTAAAATATTTCATTTTTTGATAAACTAAATGATGCTGTTCTCATGGGGCTAGGAACTAAGAACTGAGCGGCATCAGCCCAGGGCGATCGCAGACCGCTCCTGACAGCGATTCTACTGATTCCAATCAGAGCAGTTCTTCCTCTTCCGGGCTGCTCTGTTGATAAGCGTGACTGCCGAAGTCATGCAGATTGACAGCCAGCCCCCTACAGTTATGCAGGGAAGAACCGGCTGTTAATCAGCATGAGGTCAGCAATCAAGCTCCATCAACAGAGCAACGCACAAAAAAAAAGAAGATTCTGCTCTGTTAACATGATGTCAGCAAAAACAGCAGAATCCTCGGCAGAAGCAGTCTGACGGCTCTGAGCCAGTAGGGATCAGCATCGGGCACAACAGGCGACTATCTGCCTTTAAGATATTGGGCCCATAAGAAAAAAAAAACACCAAGATAACCCCTTTAAGCTTTTAGTATAGTCTATAGCCTAAACTTCAGGCTCTACATGAAATAAAGATCTGGTCCCATCCGTGAGCTACATAAGTCCACATGACTAGTGTTGAGCATTCCGATACCGCAAGTATCGGGTATCGGCCGATACTTGCTGTATCGGAATTCCGATACCGACATCCGATATTTTTTCAATATCGGAATCGGAAGTTCAAAGTTGATTGACAGCCGAAATGACGTCATCATGATGCGCGGTGTGTGCGCATCATGATGCGCCGTCATTTCGGGCCTTCCGGGGGTCTCTGCCGGCCTGCCGGGGGGCTGTGCCGGTCTGCCGGGGGGCTGTGTGGACTGCCCGGCGTCTGTACCGGCCTGCCGGGGGGCTGTGCCGGCCTGCCGGTGGTCTGTGCACCCTGTGGGGGTCTGTACCGGCCTGCCGGGGGCTGTGCCGGCCTGCCGGTGGTCTGTGCAGGCTCCGGTGGTCTGTGCAGGCTCCGGGGGGCTGTGCAGGCATCGTCCGATGGGACTACAAGTCCCATCGGGCGATGCCTGCTACCATGACAGTGATTGACACATTAGCCAATGATGGGACAGTAGTAGTCCCATCATCCGGCTAATGTGTTAAATGTAAAAAAAAAAAAAAAAAAAAAAAAAAAAAAAAAATACTACATACATACATACTACATGCATGCTACATACATACTACATGCTACATACATAGTACATATATACTACATGCATGCTACATACATACTACATGCTACATACATAGTACATATATACTACATGCATGCTACATACATACTACATGCTACATACATACTACATATATACTACATGCATGCTACATGCTACATATATACTACATACATACTACATATATACTACATGCATGCTACATACATACTACATGCTACATACATACTACATGCTACATACATACTACATACATACTACATATATACTACATGCATGCTACATACATACTACATGCTACATACATACTACATACATACTACATATATGCTACATACATACTACATGCTACATACATACTACATGCATGCTACATACATACTACATGCTACATACATACTACATGCATGCTACATACATACTACATGCTACATATATACTACATACATGCTACATACATACTACATGCTGCATACATACTACATATATACTACATGCATGCTACATGCTACATATATACTACATACATACTACATATATACTACATGCATGCTACATACATACTACATGCTACATACATACTACATGCATGCTACATACATACTACATGCTACATACATACTACATACATACTACATATATGCTACATGCTACATATATACTACATACATACTACATATATACTACATGCATGCTACATACATACTACATGCATGCTACATTCATACTACATACATACTACATGCTACATACATACTACATACATACTACATATATACTACATGCATGCTACATACATACTACATTCTACATACATACTACATGCATGCTACATACATACTACATGCTACATACATACTACATGCTACATACATACTACATGCATGCTACATACATACTGCATGCTACATACTTACTACATGCTACATACATACTACATACATACTACATATATACTACATGCATGCTACATACATACTACATGCTACATACATACTACATGCTACATACATACTACATGCTACATACATACTACATGCATGCTACATACATACTACATGCTACATATATACTACATACATGCTACATACATACTACATGCTACATACATACTACATGCTACATACATACTACATACATACTACATATATACTACATGCATGCTACATGCTACATATATACTACATACATACTACATATATACTACATGCATGCTACATACATACTACATGCTACATACATACTACATGCATGTTACATACATACTACATGCTACATACATACTACATACATACTACATATATGCTACATGCTACATATATACTACATACATGCTACATATATACTACATGCATGCTACATACATACTACATGCATGCTACATACATACTACATACATACTACATGCTACATACATACTACATATATACTACATGCATGCTACATACATACTACATGCTACATACATACTACATGCATGCTACATACAACATACTACATGCTACATACATACTACATGCATGCTACATACATTCTACATGCTGCATACATACTACATACATACTACATGCATGCTACATACATACTACATGCTACATACATACTACATGCTACATATATACTACATACATACTACATACATACTACATGCATGCTACATACATACTACATACATGCTACATACAATACATTCATACAATACATACATAGACATACAGTACATATAACATAGAGTAACATACTTACCAATACTTGTCACATTGTTCCCGAAGCCATTGTCTTTTACGGAATAAATATTAACATAACAAACCACAAAAATACTCACCCATGATCCGAAGCAGTCTACGAGTGTGTCCCATGACGATCTTGGGTAGAGAACTGCAGCATCAGCTGATGCTGCCGCTCTCTACGGGCTGCAGGAATCCAATGACGGAAGGTAGGTATCCTTCCGCACTGTATTCCTCCGCCACTTGAAAAAAAAAGTCCCTAGTCTCACTTTATGGTAAAAGCAGCTTTTACCATAAAGTGAAACTAGGGACTTTTTTTTTTCAAGTGGCGGAGGAATACAGTACGGAAGGATACCTACCTTCCGTCATTGGATTCCTGCAGCCCGTAGAGAGCGGCAGCATCAGCTGATGCTGCAGTTCTCTACCCAAGATTGTCGTGGGACACACTCGTGGACTGCTTCGGATCATGGGTGAGTATTTTTGTGGTTTGTTATGTTAATATTTAATCCGTAAAAGACAATGGCTTCGGGGAACAATGTGACAAGTATTGGTAAGTATGTTACTCTATGTTATATGTACTGTATGTCTATGTATGTATTGTATGAATGTATTGTATGTAGCATGCATGTAGTATGTATGTTGTATGTATGTAGCATGTATGTAGTATGTATGTAGCATGTAGTATGTATGTAGCATGTAGTATGTATGTAGCATGCATGTAGTATATATGTAGTATGTATGTAGCATGCATGTAGTATGTATGTAGCATGTAGTATGTATGTAGCATGCATGTAGTATGTATGTAGCATGCATGTAGTATGTATGTAGTATGCATGTAGTATGTATGTAGCATGCATGTAGTATATATGTAGTATGTATGTAGTATATATGTAGCATGTAGTATGTATGTAGCATGCATGTAGTATGTATGTAGTATGTATGTAGCATGTAGCATGCATGTAGTATGTATGTAGCATGCATGTAGTATGTATGTAGCATGCATGTGGTATGTATGTAGTATGTATGTAGCATGTAGTATGTATGTAGCATGCATGTAGTATGTATGTAGTATGTATGTAGCATGCATGTAGTATATATGTAGTATGTATGTAGTATGTATGTAGCATGCATATAGTATGTATGTAGCATGCATGTAGTATGTATGTAGCATGCATGTAGTATGTATGTAGTATGTATGTAGCATGTAGTATGTATGTAGCATGCATGTAGTATATATGTAGTATGTATGTAGTATATATGTAGCATGTAGTATGTATGTAGCATGCATGTAGTATGTATGTAGTATGTATGTAGCATGTAGCATGCATGTAGTATGTATGTAGCATGCATGTAGTATGTATGTAGCATGCATGTAGTATGTATGTAGCATGCATGTAGTATGTATGTAGTATGTATGTAGCATGTAGTATGCATGTAGTATGTATGTAGTATGTATGTAGCATGCATGTAGTATATATGTAGTATGTATGTAGTATGTATGTAGCATGTATGTAGCATGCATGTAGTATGTATGTAGTATATATGTAGTATGTATGTAGTATGTATGTAGTATGTATGTAGCATGTAGTATGTATGTAGCATGTAGTATGTATGTAGCATGCATGTAGTATGTATGTATGTAGTATTTTTTTTTTTTTTACATTTAACACATTAGCCGGATGATGGGACTACTACTGTCCCATCATTGGCTAATGTGTCAATCACTGTCATGGTAGCAGGCATCGCCCGATGGGACTTGTAGTCCCATCGGACGATGCCTGCACAGCCCCCCGGAGCCTGCACAGCCCCCCGGCAGGCCGGCACAGACCACCGGCAGGCCGGTACAGACCCCCACAGGGTGCACAGACCACCGGCAGGCCAGCACAGCCCCCCGGCAGGCCGGTACAGACCCCGGGCAGTCCGCACAGCCCACCGGCAGGCCGGCACAGCCCCCCGGCAGGCCGGCAGAGACCCCCGGAAGGCCCGTACAGAGCCCCGAGAGGCTGTACAAGGGCAGGAAAGGGTTTTTCCAATTCCGATACAGGAAGTCTCAGACTTGAATGGGACTTCCGGTATCGGCATCGGCGATACCGATACTTTTTTTAAAGATCGGCCGATCCATTCCGATCCGATATTTTGAAGTATCGGATGGTATCGCTCAACTCTACACATGACATATAAGGCCTAGTTAGCAGCTATGTTCATGCTTCTAGTGATTTTTCCATCCAGGTTTTCTTTCATTTTGACTGTTACACATACAGTATTCTGTTCTGATCGGAAAGCTTTTTACTAATAAAACTTATATAAATATAATAATAGTAGCAAATAAATCTCAACCAAACCACATGGAAAATCCAACTTTCTGCACCACAGTTTGTTAAAAGAGCACTTTGGTGATTTTGTATTTATTTCTCCCTTTGGCAGCAATGTGTATGTGTAATGAATGCAGTAATATTCTCACCAGTCACTCCGGTCCACTACGGCATCACGTGACAACATTTGTGCCCTGCTGGATCACACTGTCTGCTGTTAGGGGCAGCAGTTACTTTATCAATGCAAGTTTATGAGACTCAGAACCAGACTACAGAGCCTTGTCCTGAAGTTCTTAGACTTACATTAAGAAAATTTAAAAAGTGATATGGTACTGAAACAGACCAGCGTGCCAAGGAAAATGGCAGAAGATGGCGACCAGTGAATACATTACTACGCTCAATACCAGGGCCAGCGTTGGGGGGAGGGAGGGTGGGTAATGGGCAATTGCCCTGGCTCCTTCCACCTCCAGGGCCCCTAGGGTTTACAGCAGGAGCTACACTGAGAATATCATTATCAATGTGGCTTGTGATGTGGAAACTGCTTCAGGACCTTTGGTGACATCACAATCATGTGATTTATTATGTGACCGTGATAGTCACCAAAGGTCCTGTGCTCTGTGGAATCAGAAGAACTGAAGCGGAAGTGGACTAATGGTAAGTCTCCTATTGTCTATGTTTGTGTGTGTCTTTGCACAGTGGCTTGCAAAAATATTCAGGCTTTAAAATAGGCTTTTTACCTATTTTGTTACATTACAACTTGGAAATAGCAACTAGCTTTGGATAACTCCTTATCCGAATAGCTGCATCGGGAATCTGGATGCCTGGAGCACTCCAGATGATTAGCTGTTCGGCACTGCAGCTGCATGTGTCCCCCCAGCCTAAAAATAGCAGCCTGCAGCTGCCCAGAAAGGGAGCATCTTTTTTTGCCCAGCTCTTCCCACTTGCCCTCTAGCGGTGGCAAGTGGAGTTCATATTTGTGGGGTTGATGTCACCTTTGTATTGTCAGGTGACATCAAGCCCACGGATTACTAATGTAGAGGCAACTCTAAGACACCTATCCATTATGAATCCTATAGTTGTATTGTAAATAAACACACAGCCATTTGAAATAAAACAAAACACTTTTTTATTTAAAAATAACAAACACAGTTATGCTCACCTAATGCCTAATTCCACTGAATCCCTCATCTCCAGTAATAAAACAAAAATAAAAAACAATATCCCTCAGCTGTCCGACATTCTGTCCCACGCCATAATCCATGTCTGGGGGATAAATATGTCACGATGTGACTTGGCCCTGTGTAACGCGACCCGACGATCGGTCGGTCACTAAATCAACCAAGACAGACAAGGGGACACCGGGAGCACAATTACAACGGTGGGCCCTGCAATTGGAAAGGGGAAAGGGACACCTCCTTCTCTCTCCTGAGGCTGTGTCCCTGAACTAGCCTGACATCCCTATATGGCTTCTTTCAAACCGCCGCCAACCAGGATACCTGAGCCCTCACTCACCCTGCACCTATACATCAGTAGAGAATTAGTAAGTGTGGACACTGGTCCCACCACTGCACTAATACAACACAAGGGAAAATAACGGACAGGAAAAACAAACAACTTAGCTTTCTCTGTTGCCAATGCTCCGAGGCAGCAGAGTAAGGCACCAAAACTCAGCTTTCAGCAGAAACACCACTGCTTCAGATAAGCTGCAAAAAGCACTGCTCCAGATAGCTCCTCTCTTCTCAAAGGTTGGTTTGCAAAGGACCTGCTATTACCAACAGTCAGCTCGTGTACCAGGTGTCCTTATATAGGAAGGTGGGAGTGGTCTCCACCAGCAGACTAAACATTTAGTAACACCAGCGGCCACAGGGTGCAAAAACTGATATTAATACCGATGGCCTGAAAGGAAAAAAGTTTATATCAGAGAATCCAGAATGTGACAGATCCAAAAATGGATCGTGACAAAATAGTTTTGAATCTGGATGGTGCCAAGATGCGACTGTCCAAGATAAGTGCCAGAATTTGCACATCTTATGGATGTGCCTTTTCTGGGGCGCCTGAGAGCTGATGTTTTTAGCCAATGGGGGGAGGGCAGTATCCATGGCCCCTTCGTAGGCTATTAATATCATCCCGCAGCTGTCTGCATAGTTTTTGCTGGTTATTTATTATAGGGGGACCCTACGTCATTTTTTTGGGTCCCCCTATTAATAGCCAGTAAAGGCTAAGTATACAACTGTGAGCTGATATTAATAGCCCGGGAAGCTACATGATTATTACCCCCTTCCCAGGCTATAAACATCTACTCCCAGCTGTTGGATTTCCCATCTGCTGGTTACGAAAATTACTTGGCAGCCCATGCCATTTTTTTCAGACAAATAATCTTTTAATAATTAAATACATGTACAGTAAGCTGCACACATACACACACACACACACACACACACACACACTGTACTAATTGTATATGTCACTGACATATATATATCTACCTATTCTATGTGTATATACTGTATGTAATCCACCTCTCCTATTCTGTCAGGTCCTGCTGTGATTTTACTGTATGCGGCAGATGAATTGCCAACTTTTAAGGATCTAAAGGTATGGTTCTACAGGAAGTAGTTTTTTTCTTCTGGGGCACTCAACTTTATTAGCATGCACAAAGACAAGTTAGCCCCAAAAATGCATGAAAAAAAACGCACCAAAACCGCAACAAAAACATCAAATTGCGCATCAAAAAAGCACCAAAACACGCATTTTTGCCGCAGCTTCTTTCCTGCCAAAAAGTCAGGTTTTGCTGCAGAAAAAAACACAGCAAAAATGCGCAGTGTGAACTGACCCTTAGACTCCGATGAGATGGTTTTTGGTTACCAAAAGAAAAAGTGGAAAAGCTTTTGCACATGATTTTACATTTTTGTGCTGTCAAAAAAAGCACAAATACAATCTCTGCTTGGTTTTTGTCTGTCAGGTTATGCCCATGGGTAGAGTTTTTTTTACCAGCAGCTGTCTCTGGCCACCAGGGGCATTCTAGACCTGGACAGCATACATGGTTAACCAGATCCATGAAGAAGGATTTGAACATTTGGAGAATTTTACTCCTGAACTACAATGGTCATAACTGTTGTCGGTCAATCAAAGTTTCCAATGCAGGGCTCATACTCATTGGCGAGAAATACGGATGAGTGCAATCCGATAAGAAAATCGGATTGCACTCAGACCAATGTTATTCAGTAGGTGACATCTCTTTTGCGATTTTTTTTTCTCAGCCGAAATCGGACTGAGAAAAAAAATCGCAGCATGCTGCGTATTACTGCGTATCTCGGAGGAGACTCGCCAATATAAGACAATGAGTGCGAGAAAAAATTTATACACACCAGTATCCTTTGAAAAGCCGGCAATTCTTGTCCGGCTACTGTAAAATCACACTGACAGCTCACAAAACACTAGAAATATACACATAGAATACATACATATGTATATACACATGTCAGTGACACACAAACACACACACACACACACATATATATAATATATCTAATATCTAATATATATATACATAATATATATGCTATATACATGTAATATATATCAAATATATATGATATATATAATATATGTATATATATAGATACATATAATAACTATGTGTAATATATATATATATATACACATAAAATAATATATATAGTTTATATGTAATATATATAATATATATATATGATATATATAGAATATATACACATTACATATGCACATAAAATAATATATATATAATTTATATGTAATATTTAATATATATATATATATATATATACTGCTCAAAAGAATAAAGGGAACACTAAAATACCACATACTAGATATCTCTGAATGAAATATTCCAGTTGCAAATTTTTATTCATTGCATATGAGTATGAGCCCTTAGAGTTGTTTACAGATTGTGCCAGGTCAGCCGGTTTTGGTGCCATTTTCAGCAATGAGTGGTGTGCAGATTCTTGGCCGGTTGCCTGGAGCAGCTCCGGTCTTTCTGCACAGCAACATCTCCTGTCTGCACAGCAGCATCTCCTAACTGGAGCTATTCCCCATTGTGGTAGCTGTTGAGCTCTGGGTCTCCAGCCTTGCAAACCGGAGGGTGTGTTTCTGCACGGACAATTCTGAAGAGGCTTTTGCCAATCTTAGTATTGCTTAGGCATTTGATTCGTTGGTGCTTTTAATTTTACATTTGGTTCAGATCCCGTCATATTCCTGGAGTTAAGAATGTTGTTAAACTGTAAAACTAAAGCGCTGCGGAATATGTTGGGGCTATATGAATAAAGATTATTATTATTATTAATGTTTGTGTTGATGGTGTGTCAAGCTTTCATTGGCCGGAATTCAGGGAACTTATGCAGGAAGCTTTCAAGGATGGCGCACCTGGCCATTCTGGTGCTATGGCAGGTACTGACTAGTTATGAGCGAGTATACTCTTTACTCGAGATTTCCAGAGCCTGCTCGGGTGATCTCTGAGTATTTGGATGTGCTAGGAGATTTAGTTTCGGTCACCGTAGCTGCATGATTTGCAGCTGCTAGACAGCCTGAATACATGTGGGGATTTCCTAACAAACAGGCAATCCCCACATGTATTCAGGCTGGCTAGCAGCCACAAATCATGCAGCTACGGTGGCAGAAACTAAATCTCCGAGCACATCCAAATACTCAGAGATCACCCGAGCATGCTCGGGAAATCTCGGGTAACAAGTGTACTCACTCATCACTAGTACTGAGTGGATGTGGTCTTTGATCAAGTCTTATTTGGCTCCTGCTACATGGAACAACTATGGTAAGGCATGGGATGAGTGGTGTCATTTTGCAGGACAGAAATTTTGTGAAAAATGTGTTTCTTCACTTCTAGGCAACATGGTTGAGCATTTTTTTATACCTTATGGACAAGATATCCGCTTCTGTAGCACAGAGAAAATCAGCAGTTTTCATTTTCACATGCGGGGCATTATTGACCCTACTAAGTCCTTCCTTATTCGCTAAGTGTTGAAGAAAGTGCTGGAGAAAGGAGCTAGTTAGAAAGGAATGTCGGCGCCCCATTTCCTATTAATTGCTTGGCCGTTTGATTGTTGCTACTCATACCATCCGTAAGGATAAATAAGAAACTGTTTTACACAGTGCAGCTTTTTCTTTAGCTTTTTTCGGGGGCCCTCTTGGTTGGTGAGCTTGTGGCATCGTCAAAAGAGAAGTTAGGGGTCTTATTAAAAGACATCATAGTCAGTAATTTGTCTATTTATCTACGTATTTGTCACTTTAAAACAGATAAGTTTGGTCGTGGCATTTGGAATCTGTTAGAGAAAAAAAAATCAAATTTTTGGTATGCCCCATCCATTTATTTGTCGTTTTTATCTTTCTTTTAAAATCATTCTGACTGTAATTTTGACCTGTTTTCAATTTCAATCCATTTTTAAGCGCTGTTTAACTCTCATGGGTGTTTCCCCCAGTGATTTTGGCACTCATTTATTTAGGATTGGCTCGGCTAGAGAAGCGTCCAGGGCAGGTTTGTCAAATATGGATGTTCAAAGAATTGGTTGCTGGAAATCAAAATGCTTTGCGAGCTATATTTGCCCTGAACTGTTAAAGTAACATTTATCTTTTATGTTCTCAGAGACCAACAGTATGTTTTTTGGGCCATTCTTATGTATTTTGGGTGGCACAGAAGGCTGAAGTCAGACCTGGTGGCAAAAATCTTTGGAGATCAGCAATTTATCGGGTTCTCCAGTGGTTTTGATTATACATGCCAGGTGCATCGACCTCTGCTTTCTAAAAAGGGCTCAACTAATGACTGATACACTCTAATCTAGAGTGCATTGTTGTTTTTCTCCCTGAAAATCTTGGGTTGGTAATAAATTATTCCTTGGGTCATTTGGGAAGGCGTCAAGAATGCTTTAGCTGTAGAGAGGGCCCTTAGAACAGTTAATTGCTGGGTTTTGCATTTTGTCAGGTACAAGGGCGGATTTGGTAATTCGGCACAGGCAGCTTGGTGGCGGGTAATAGTCACCTGATGTCTCAACCTGACCGATATAGATTTGGACATATTTTTTTCCGGCCTTCAGGATGGAGTCAAACAGACTTTATTTTTGTTAAGTGGGGGTCGGGGCTCGGTGAAGGTTTGCACGAGCCCCTCCATGGCGGTAAAATTATATGGTTTTGAGCTCTAAACAAACTGAAGACAGACTTGCTCACCAGGAGACCACTGGTTCATACCGTTTCTGCTCTATGATGGTCAGAAAAATACATGCAGTTTGGATAAATATGTGCTAATAAAGCTATGGCCGACTCCGTCATAAAGAAATTATATATGTGTCATTGCACTTTCTACATTGGAGGAGTTAAGTTTATGAGGCACATGTTTTTTATATCAGTGTGGAAAATTACTTGGTATTGCTGCTGTAAATACATGTAGCCTTGTTGTTTTAAACTTGTATTTCGAATTACATGGTGAATATTTTTTCTATTTATAGACAGATAATACTTTTGCATATCTACCAGCTGCACTAAAAAGGATGGGCATGCTACTGGGCACACAACCATGCACAAGTTATTATAGAACAGGATGTTTCATAAACCTTCATCAATCATACATTTTAAAAGGAGTTGTCCAGGGAAGATAACATATCACCTACCATTCAGCTGGATGCGAAACGCGCATTGGGGTGAGGAGGGACGCTTAGATTTTTGTATGACTGCAACTTCCACCATTTGATCTTCTATTGTGGTAGTATGTATTGTTGTTTTCTATATAATTTTGTTTAACAAAGATCATTTGATTTATTGTATAGCTACATGCCATTGACTTGATTGCCAGGACTATTTAGTATTGGTGTTTGTGTTGCCGTATATTTAACACACATCTTAGTGTCTCCCCTAGTTTTGGGCTCTTTATTAATTGTCCTTCCTTTTTTAGGGTTTTACCTTGTTATAGTTTTTAATATTATCTACAATAAAGTTTTGCAAATTTTTTTAATGTTATTTTCTGGATCTCTTCATTCGGCTATCCTTGGTTTGTAAGTCTGATTTTTTGATGTTATTGAACAAATGACCAAGTATGGGATTGACAAGGCTACGGTTAGGTGGATTCCTAAATGGCTCAGTGATCAAACTCAAAAAGTTGTAAATGGTTGCACATCCAATTGGAAAAGTGTTGTACCACAAGGCTGTGTCCTGGCCTCAGTGTTCAACATTTTTATAAATGATCTAGATAAAGGAATTAAAGGTAAACAAATCAAATTTGCAGATGATGCAAAGCTAGGAGGGATAGCTAACAGTAGAGAAAACCAAAAGGATTCAGCACAGCAGGATCTAGATAAGTTTGAACAATGGGCAGCGACTAATAGAATGGCATTTAACAGGGAGAAATGCAAATTTCTACATTTGGGAAAGAAAAACAAAAATTACATCTATAGAATAGGAGGAATAGAACTAAGCAGCAGGATGTGTTAAAAGACTTGGGTATGCTAATAGATCACAGACTGCACATGAGTCAACATTGTGATGCAGCAGCCAAGAAAAGGCAAACAGTTCTAGGATGTATTAAGAGAAGCATAAAGTCTAGATCACATGAAGTAATTATCCCCCTCTACTCCACCTTGGTCAGGGCTCATCAGAATACTGTGTGCGGTTCTGGGCACCACATTTCAAAAAAGACATTGAAAAACTGAAGCAAGTTCAGAGAAGAGCTACCAGTGTGGTATGCAGACTGCAAAGTATATACTACAAGGAACGGTTAAAGGATCTGGGGATGTTTAGCTTGCAAAAAAAAAAGGCCAAGAGGAGACCTTATAGTGGTCTACAAATATCTGAAGGGATGTCACAGTGTAGTGGGATCATCCTTATCATTTGCACATGGAAACACGAGAAACAATGGACGAGAAGATAGAGATTAGATATTAGAAAGAACTTTTTGACAGTGAGGGTGATCAATGCCACGAGAGTTGGCAAGTTCTCCTTCAACTGGGAGTCTTCAAACAGAGGCTGGACAGACATGTTTCTGAGATGGTTTAGTGAATCCTGTATTGAGCAGTGGGGTTGGACATAATGACCATGGAGGTCCCTTCCAACCTCTAACATTCTATTATTCTATGTATACAGAGCAAATGCATATACAGTATATACTCGAGTATAAGCCGAGATTTTCAGCCCATTTTTTTGGGCTGAAAGTCCCCCTCTTGGCTTATACTCGTGTCCTATATGTCAGGGGGTCGGCGGGGAGGAGCGGGGGTGTCAGATCATACTTACCCCCTCCTGGCACGTCTCTGCAGCCCCCCTTATGCGAAATACACCTGTCCCCGTTCCACCGCCGTGCGCCGCTCCATCCTCTGAGTCCTCTGTGACGTTCAGGTCATAGGGTAAGATGATGTGGTTAGTGCGCGCCCTCTGCCTGAACAGTCAATGACAGCAGCAGCATATGGGGCCATAACCTTTATGGAGCAGCATATGGGGCATAATCTATGGAGCAGCATATGGGGCAGCATATGGGGCATAATCTATGGAGCAGCATATGGGGCATAATCTATGGAGCATTTTATGGGGCAGCATATGGGGCATAATCTATGGAGCATTTTATGGGGCAGCATATGGGGCATAATCTATGGAGCATCTTATGGGCCAGCATATGGGACATAATCTATGGAGCAGCATATGGGGCATAATCTATGGAGCAGCTTATTGGGCAGCATATGGGACATAATCCATGGAGCATCTTATGGGGCCATAACCTTTATGGAGCAGCATATGGGGCATATTATTCTATGGAGCATCATATGGGGCCATTATTAACTTTTGTGCAGCATTATATGGGGCATATTTTGTATGGAGTATCTTATGGGACCATCATGAACTGTATGGTGCATTATATGTGGCTCCTGATTCAATATGAATATTCAAAAACATTTAACCTACTGATGTCTCAATTAATTTTACTTTTACTGGTATTTATTTTTATTTTTGAAATTTACCAGTAGCTGCTGCATTTTCCACACTAGGCTTATACTCGATTCAATAAGTTTTCCCAGTTTTTTTGTGGCAAAATTAGGGGGTCGGCTTATACTCTTGTTGGTTTATACTCGAGTATATACGGTATATGTGTTCTGCATGTGCTGTGTGTATGTGATCTATGTATACTTATATACTGTATGTGTCTATGTGATCAGTGTATACATGCGTGTGTAACATACAGTGTCACGTACTGTGTATATAGCATCCATTCATAGGTGTAATTAGGTTGGCAATCACCCAACAAAATGCTGCTCATTCATCAGGTGATTGGATTGTTTATAGCCAAGCAAAAATCATTGTTCTCAGCAGCAAATTGCCCACTGTAAATTTCAGATGTAACTCTGATAATATGATACTGTATGGGGACAGATGGCTCTTCTAGTGATCACTATGTGCCCATCATTCTTCATTTACCTTGTTAAAGAGGCCGTGAAACCAGCGCAAAATGACTAATATTGTCGATCGCACTGAACTCAGCATATGTAAATGCAACCTAAATGTTTGAGTGTGATGGTACAATATATGAACATTTAGGGTTTTATTTTTACCCAGGGTCCCACTTTGTCAAAACCAGCCCTGCTCACTACACATTCACAGATCATTGATACCAAAGAGACAAATAAATCACCAGAGTTCTCTTTTAACTCCCTTCCCAACATGCTCTGTTTATGTACAGCTCTATGGGAGCTGCATTACTGCAAACCGCCGAACAGATACTGGGTTACAGATACAGCGATCAAATGCAGGTGTCTGTTCTACATCAGAACTGACACCCTGCAGCAACCCCCACTGATTGCAGGCGTTTTACCCCTCTGATGCCACTCAACAGTGACAGCAACATAGATGAGAATCGCAGATGGAGGGAACTCCCTCTTTCCTTCCATCAGCACAACGCAATTGGGCTGTGGGGCCTTGGTATAGTGCCAGAATCCTACCCAGCATGTCAGGTCCCAAACCAAGCTGTGTCAAGGCAGATCTCATAAAGGTCCATCCTAGATGATCAAACGCCTTTTCCGCATCAATGGACAATAGACATGCTGGAATTTTATGTTAACGCATATGAGAGGCAAGGAGCAATGTTTTTACAGTATTATCTCTAGCCTCCCTGCGTTGTACAAAACCAGCCTGATCCGTGTGAATGGAGCCAGGGAGTAGAGGGCTTAGTCTTTTTGCAATTGCTTTGGCGTATACTTTTACATCAACATTAATTAAGGAGATAGGCAGATAATTAGCGCATAATAAGGGGTCCTTTCCTGGCTTGGGAATAACGACAATCGTGGCAGCTAAAGTTTGGGGGGCAAAAGGGCATTTCTCAGAGATAGAGTTGAAGAGTTTCGTCATAGATGGAATTAATTTTGATGCAAATATCTTAAAAAAGTTAGCCGGGAATCCAATCGGACCGGGGCTTTTACCATTTGCCAGAGACCTGACTGTATCCAGTATCTCCTGTTCTGAGAACGGGGTCTCAAGGGCCATTTCATCCTCAGATGGAAGAGGAGGAATCGGAGTGCTATTTACATAGTTATCCACTCTTTCCTGGAAGTCGGACACAGCCATGTCTGCCAAAGGTCCTCTAAGGTTGTAAAGGGAGTTGTAATAGCCTCTAAATGAGTCTGCAATCTGCAAAGGGGGAGTGGAGGGATTTACCTGACCCAGACTTAATGGTAGGTATATAGGTAGTAGGAATTCGTGGGTGTAAAAATCGTGCTAAGGCCCTACCAGGCTTGTCAGAGTATTCATATAGGTATCTGCGGAAGCGGTCTCTCTGTCTTGCTGTTGCTGTATCTAGCAATAAGCTTAAGTCAGTTCTAGCTTTCAACAGGTCAGTCATGACTTGTGGATTTTGTGACCTTTTGTCTTCCAACTCCAAAGCTTGGATGTGCGTCAACAAATTAAGAATGGCAGAAGCCCTTTCTCTCTTTAATCGTGCCCTCTGTTGGATGAATACTCCCCGTATAACTCCTTTTAAGGCCTCCCACTGATATGACAAAGCTGTGGGGTCATCTTTGTGAATATTGAAAAAATCTGTGATTGCCATCCTGATTGCCTCCTGACAAGAGGGATTTTTAAGAAGCACCGGGTGTAAAGACCAAGTCCATTCGTTCGATGTGAGTTCTGGAAGCGTCAAGGATAGTAAGACTGGGACATGGTCCGACCAAATCATTGTGTCAATTTGTGTCGTCGGGTGAAACGAAGCAGCCCGTGACTAATTAAAAAATAATCTATCCTACTATACGAATCATGTACCGCAGAATAGAAAGTATAGTCACGTGTAGTGGGGTGGATCAGTCTCCAAACGTCAACCAGTCTATATTCCGTTAGCTTAGATTTCAGACACTCCAACTGGGAGGGGGAGATGGCCGACCTACCCGAAGATGAGTCCAGGACTCGATCCAATCTAAAATTGAAGTCTCCTCCGACAATTACTGCACCCTCTGCGAATGCCGAGAGGTTGCGTAGGTAAGTTTTACAAGTTCTGATCTGATCCTGGTTAGGCAGATAAAAATTAGCAATGGTAAATACATCTCTGATAATTTTAATCTTTAAAAAAAAATATCTTCCTTGCGTATCAGATTTAGAGGCAATTACTTGAGCCTGTAGCGACTTGTGCAAGGCAATACTAACGCCTTTGGATTTTGAATCTGGGTTGCCGTTATTGAACCAGTGTGAGTAAAATTTATGGTTAAGTGAAGGAATCCGATCTGATCTAAAGTGGCTCTCCTGCAGAAGCAGCACATGAACCCGTTTCTTGTGCATGTGGTAAAGAACCTGCAAGCGTTTTTCAGGAGTATTAAACCCTCTGATGTTCAAAGAACAAAGGTTCAAGGTGGCCATTGTAAACTAGTACAAGAATCAGTAGTAGGACTAGGTGGTGATAGGAGGGGAAGAGGTGTTGGGTAAAGAAGAGAAAGCACTTAAGAAAAAGGATATAGAAGGAAGTTCTGAGGGAAGAATAGAAGAGAGCAGAATATAATGTATGAAGAAATATAAACAAAAATTTCAGATGGAGCAGAATATTCCGTCTTATTAGACCACAGGTAGCTACTCCTATGGGCTAAGAACTAAGCAGAGAAATTCTCTGAACGAAGTGTCAAAGACACACCCTAACTTGGGAGGTGACTGGACTCTAAAACAGAGCAAACAGCCAGGCCCCCAGAGCAAGTTAATTATACATGTTAAACAACCAAACAGATTCAGTGCCCCAGGCGCAATGCTCCAGTGTATAATGTGCCCCTTAGATGCTGCTCCAGTGTCTGATCTGCCCCATTTACATTGCTACAGTACATCATGGGCCTCATGGATGATGCTCCAGTGTATGATGGGCTCTAATAATGCTCCATATATAATGGGCCCCATTTGTAATGCTCCAGTGTATAATGTGCCCCTTAGATGCTGCTCCAGTGTCTGATCTGCCCCATTTACATTGCTCCAGTACATGATGGGCCCTATTTTTAATTAATCCAGGCATGGTATGTGAAAAGAGCTCCATGGAGTAATCTGAGGTGTGTGCTTCCACATCCTTCACTTTTGGTGTGGGTGAAGGACACAAGGAAAGGGGTTGCTCCTGGCCAGAAGCCTGCAGTTACGACTCAGTGCTTGCATTTTTTACAACTTCAGAATAGGAGGCGATAGAGCTGGAGGCTGTTTCAGCTATGAAAGCCACAAACAGTTCCTGATACTTCGGCTTTAAAAGCAGTCTACCCACTCCCAGAAAAGGGAGCCTTACAGGTCTTCCAGAGCAACACCATGACGCTGGCTCAACGCCTCCTGCCTTAGCTGCTATCGTGTTTTTGGCACTACCAGCAGATGCACCACCACTACCATCAGTACCAGGTGGCCCTCCACTCCCACAGCTGCGTCCTCTTCCACCATACTTCCTCATGTTTTTGAAAATAGACCCAAAATACCAGCAGATATATGGTACTGTATCATAAGCGTACAACTCTATACAGTCTATGGATAACAGTAAATCTCCGTATATATTTCATGAGGCATACACAGACGCTCACAGGCTCAGTATGGATTACACAATAAAATAACAAGTTGAAAAAGGGTACAGTATCACCAGATACATGGTATATATAGTATAGTGTAAACATTCTGATTCTCCGTATACATTTCAGGAGGCAGACACAAACGCTCTCAGGCCCAGTATGGATTACACAAGAATATGAAAAGCTGTAAATGGGTTATGTAACACAAGCGTACAGCTATATACAGTGTTGGGGTAATCTTAAAGGTCCAAATATATTGCCGGAGTAACAGACAGATGTTTACATGCTCATTATGGATTACACCAGAATCTAAATATCTAAAAAGGTTTCTGTATCAGAAGCGTTCTGCTGTATACAGAGTTGGCCAAATTGAAAATATCGGTATATATTTTCGTAGTCACCCTCAGACGCACACTCAGTTTGGTTTTGACCATAATAAAAATGTTGTAAAAAAGCTCCTGGATAACAAGATAGCAAGTGTATATTTTTTAAGGGGACAATTGAAATCTCCGTATAAATAGTCCCATAGTTACAGTACCAAAGGCACTGTATAACAAGATACAAGCTGTATCGAATATAGTGTAAAAATTTGTTTCTCTGATTCGCCATATATATAGAAGGCGTAACCCACAAACGCTCACTCACTATGGATGATGTAGGGAAGGTGGACTGACAGACAAACCAGCCTGTAGTGAGAAGCAGGGGTGTAGCGCAGTGTAGGTGTGAAACCGCTAAGATAAGGAGAAAGGGTGCAGTGTTTTAGCTTGCCCATTGGAGGGCAGTGGAGAGTGTAGGAGTGGGACTGAATAACTGCCATTGGTCAGAGAAACTGTTAGGTGATGGCGGGCGGAGTTACCAGAACTGGAAGTATAAAAGGCTGAGGGAAGGTTCTGGAAGAGTCAGTCAGCGAAGGGAGCACAGTAAAGATGAAGTTCTGCTGAGGAAATAGAGACAGTGGAAATGCTCCAGAGAGGACTGACAGTTGAGGCAGTCACGGGGGGTGGGCCAGAGGACGATAGCGGCAGACAAAGACGGCCTGGGGCTATCATATGGACGGTGTGCTTAGACTGGTGCAGCGCTGTGGTGGTTGGGCCTAGGCCAGCCACAGTGGAAGAGCCACAGAGGACGCCACGATTATAGTTACAAAGGAAGTGAAGGTACCGGGGACTGTGTACAGAGAAATGTGAAACGGCTGTGGAGAATTGCTGTTGTTGACAGAAGGACGGGCACTAAAAATGGACCTTGTCTGCGGCAAGAAGAGGTTCCCCCCCACAATTGGTTATCCTGCAAATGATACCTTAATACAAATTTTTGAAACAAGGTACTGTATCAGCACATACCAGGTGTGTCCAGTCTAGGGTTAAATTTCCATCTATACTTCCGGAGTGAGACACAGACACTCACATGCTCACTATGTATTACACCAGAATTAAAAAAGTAGAAAAAGGGAAAGGTATTCATAGCATACATCAGTATACAGTGTTGTGGTACTTTTAAATCTTCGTATACATTTCAATCTCAGTAAGCCAGTCAAGAATCTCCGCTACTGGAAACTACATGGATACAAGTATAGACGCAAAGTCGAGTGTTAGCAGAAATTTTTGAATTACTCATCGCAGGGAAACCTCCCGGTATATGTTGCAGAGACGATGCAGACCCTCAATTACTGTGTCTGTGGAGAAAGCGAAAAAGGTTCTTTGTGAAGAAAGGATTGCTTTATCGCAGTAGCGTGGATCACATCACCATTACTCGTCTCCATCAAATTGTGATCACAGGGAGAGATGTACCCATGGTCCTCACTGCCTATCATGATGTGTCTGGTCATTTTGGAGTGCAAAAGACTGAAGCCACAGGCCGTAGGCGATTCTATTGGATTGGCATGAGAGGAGACATTGAAAAATGGTGGCAGGAATGTCACAACTGTGAAAGGTGATCATAAACCACCATTGCATCCGCTTGTAAGTTGACGTCCATTTCAAATGGTAGCCATTGATCATCTGAAGGTAAAGGCCAGCAGGACAGGCCATAGCTACATCTTAACCATCATTGATCAATACACCAAATTTCGAGTGGCCGTCCCTGTGAAGGATTTAACTGCCCAGACTACACAGCGGTGGAGCAGGGAGAGGTAAGTATTGCAACTTGCAAGTGCTGTGGCCATGACCAAGCAGGGGGGCACAATCGTGGTCAACGGTACTGGCACAGGGCTCCTCATAGTACGCTGGTGTGTCTGATGGCGAGAGGGCCAATCCCACCATCTGAGACATTGCATTGTACTATGAGGGGCCCTGTGCCATTGCCGGCGGCCATCAGTGGGCCCATCCACCTGTTCAGAGCAACGGCACTTGCCGGGGTGCGCCAGGTCTTGACCCCAGCCGTTGGGGGAGGGGTGGGCAGCCCAGTTAGGGAGGTTCAAAAATTGGTATATGCAGATGTGTTGGCTGGACATTCAGCTGCTTCAAAGGGCGTAATTGGGCAAGTTCGAGTAAGAGGAAGAGGAGGAAGAGGAGGTGTGCTTAATGGTGGCGGTGGGTCATATAGTGGGGATAGCGATGGAGCGTTGTTGGCTACCTTCAGTCGGAGCAGGTGCACACGTTTTAGGACAGCTACGGGCCTGCTAGATAACCGCTGCTGCGATGTCAATGCCTGCTGCAGATCCTTCTCCTTATCTGAACTATTGCCAGCGCCACCCTCCTCCCCCAATGGATGCCAATCCGGGTCCAGAAATGGGTCATCCATCACCTCCTCTTCAAAGTCATCTGCACCTTTCTCTTTACCTTCCTCTGTGTCACCGTGTAAGGTGGTATGGTATGTGGGAAGGGGCACCTGGGTTTCATCAGAGTCAGATTCTGGCTCAATAGACTGCGAGGGCAATGTAGTGCTGTGGGTTAATGTACCAGCAGAATCATATAGCAGTGGCTGTGCATCAGTGCAGTCCATGTAAGATTCATCTTGGACTGGGGAATTCGAGATTTGACTGGATAACCCAGGCATGGTATGTGAAAAGAGTTCCATAGAGTAATCTGCAGTGTGGCCTGCCACATCCTTAACTTTTGGTGGGGGTGAAGGACACAAGGAAAGGGGTTTTTTCAGTTTCGTATATCTGCTGTTTGATTACAGTCAAAACTAGACAGAGACAGCGTGTGTCAGTCCGTATACAAATACACGGAGCTTGACAATTTTACATACACACACCGTATAGCGGTGTACACTCCTCACACACTACCGTGTATTCCTGCTGGTATCACGGACAAATAGAAGCTACCTGTGTGTGACTCTGGAAAAAAAAACGAGGAGTTTGTCCGTTTTTCCAGACCTACGCCTTAGAGTCGTGTCCGTTTTTCAAACAGTTTCGTATATCTGCTGCTTGATTACAGTCAAAACTAGACAGAGACAGAGTGTGTCAGTCCGTATACAAACACACGGAGCTTGACAATTTTACCTACACACACCATACAGCGGTGTACGCTCCTCACACACTACCGTGTACCACCTTCTAGCATGGAAAAATAGAAGCTACCTGTGTGTGACTCAGGAAAAAAAACTGAGTAGTTTTTCCAGACCCACACCTTAGAGTCGTATCCGTTTTTCAAACAGTTTTGTATATCTGCTGTTTGATAACGGTAAAAACTAGACAGAGACAGCATGTGTCAGTCTGTATACAAATACACGGAGCTTGACAATTTTACATACACACACCGTACAGCGGTGTACGCTCCTCACACACTACCATGTACCGCCTTCTAGCATGGACAAATAGAAGCTACCTGTATGTGACTCTGAAAAAAAAAACCGAGGAGTTTTTCCAGACCTACACTTTAGAGTCGTGTCCGTTTTTCAAACAGTTTCGTAGATCTGCTGTTTGATTACGGTAAAAACTAGACAGAGACAGCGTGTGTCAGTCTGTATACAAATACACGGAGCTTGACAATTTTACATACACACCGTACAGCGGTGTACGCTCCTCACACACTACCGTGTACCACTTTCTAGCATGGACAAATAGAAGCTACCTGTGTGTGACTCTGGAAAAAAAAAAGAGGAGTTTGTCCGTTTTTCCACACCTACACCTTAGAGTCGTGTCCGTTTTTCAAACAGTTTTGTATATCTGCTGTTTTATTACAGTCAAAACTAGACAGAGACAACGTGTGTCCGTCCGTATACAAATACACGGAGCTTGACAATTTTACATACACACACCGTACAGCGGTGTATGCTCCTCACACACTACCGTGTACCGCCTTCTAGCACGGACAAATAGAAGCTACCTGTGTTTGACTGTCGAAAAAAAAAAACGGGGAGTTTTTCCGTTTTTCCAGACCTACACCTTAGGGTCGTGTCTGTTTTTCAAACAGTTTCGTATATCTGCGGTTTGATAATGGTAAAAACTAGACAGAGAAAGCGTGTGTCAGTCCGTATACAAATACACGGAGCTTGACAATTTTACATACACACCGTACAGCAGTGTACGCTCCTCACACATTACCGCCTTCTAGCACGGACAAATAGAAGTTACCTCTGTGTGACTCTGGAAAAAAAAAGAGGTGTTTGTCCATTTTTCCACACCTACACCTTAGAGTCGTGTCCGTTTTTCAAACAGTTTCGTATATCTGCTTGTTGGATTACGGTCCAATACATACTGTGAGAGCGTCTGTGACTAACATAATATATACGTTGATTTAATTTGTTTAATACACCTTACACAGCTGGACGCTCCTCATACAGTACCATCTCTCTGCTGGCATTATAGTTACATTTTCCCAAAAATGAGGAAGTATGGTGGAACAGGCCGTAGACGTGGGCAGGGGGGCGCGGCTGGTACTGATGGTGGTGGTGCATCAGCTGGTTCTGGCAAAAGCACAACAGCAGCTAAGACAGGAGGTGCTGAGCCTGCGTCATCCTCTGGCCCAAGAAGGCCTGTAAGGTTGCCTTTTCTTGGAGTAGGAAAACCGCTTTTAAAGCTGGAGCATCAGGAACAGGTTTTGGCGTACATTGCTGAAACAGCCACCAGCTCTATTGCCTCCTCTTCTGAATGGTCGAAACCTGCAAGCACGGAGTCATCAGTGCAGGGTTCTGGTCATTAAAACCCCTTTCCTTGTGTCCTTCAACCCCACCAAAAGTTAAGAATGCGGCAGCCCACACTGCAGATTACTCTATGGAGCTCTTTTCACACACCATGCCTGGGTTATCCAGTCAAATCCTGAATTCCCCAGTCCAAGATGAATCTTACATGGACTGCACTGATGCAGAGCCACTGTTAGATGATTCTGCTGGTACATTGACCCACAGCACTACATTGCCCTCGCTGTCTATTGAGCCAGAATCTGACCGTGATGAAACCCAGGTGCCCCTTCCCGCATACCATACCACCTTACACGCTGACACATAGGAAGGTAAAGAGGAAGGTGCAGATGACTTTGAAGAGGAGGTGATGGATGACCCATTTCTGGACCCGGATTGGCATCCATTGGGGGAGGAGAGTGGCGCTGGCAATAGTTTAGATAAGGAGAAGGATCCACAGCAGGCATTGACATCGCAGCAGCGGTTATTTAGCAGGCCCGTAGCTGTCCTAAAACGTGGAACAAAGACTAAAAGAGTTGCAGGACAGCTTGACCAGACGGTCAACACAGCACAGCGTGCAAGGCCAGAAAATGTTTACCATAGTAGGAAGAGTGAAGTGTGACACTTCTTTGTCCAAAATCCTACTGAAGCGGCAAAGGTTACCTGTAAGAAGTGCGTAAGGACCTTTAGCCGAGGTAAACAACGCAGAAATTTGAATACCAGTTGCATGCTTAGACATTTAATCAACATGCACTTGCAAGCGTGGACGCACTACAAAACCTCAGGTAGCACATGTGCACCTGCTCCGACTGAAGGTAGCCAACAATGCTCCATCGCTACCCCCACTGTAAGACCCACCGCTACCATGAAGCACACCTCCACTTCCTCCTCTTCCTCGGACTTGCCCAATTACGCCCTTTGCAACAGCTGAATGTCCAGCCAACACATCTACATATGCCAATTTTTAAACCTCCCTAACTGGGCTGCCCACCCCTCCCTCAGCGGTTGGGGTCAAGACCTGGCGCACCCCAGCAATTGCTGTTGCTCTGAACAGGTGGATGGGCCCACTGATGGCCGCCAGCAATGGCACAGGGCCCCTCATAGTACAATGCAGTGTCTCAGACGGTGGGAGGGCCCACTCGCCGTCAGACACACCAGCGAACTATGAGTGGCCCTGTGCCAGTACCGTTGACCACGATTGTGCCCCCCCTGCTTGGTCATGGCCACAGCACTTGCAAGTTGCCATACTTACCTCTCCCTGCTCCACCGCTGTGTAGTCTGGGCAGTTAAATCCTTCACAGGGACGGCCACTCGAAATTTGGTGTATTGATTAATGATGGTTAAGATGTAGCTATGGCCTGTCATGCTGGCCTTTACCTTCAGATAATCAGTGGCTACCATTTGAAATGGACGTCAACTTACAAGCGGATGCAGTGGTGGTTTATCATCACCTTTCACAGTTGTGATAGTCACAGACGTGTGACATTCCTGCCACCATTTTTCAATGTCTCCTCTCATGCCAATCCAATAGAATCGCCTACGGCCTGTGGCTTCAGTCTTTTGCACTCCAAAATGACCAGACACATCATGATAGGCAGTGTGGACCATGGGTACATCTCTCCCTGTGATCACAATTTGATGGAGACAAGTAAAGGTGATGTGATCCACGCTACTACAATAAAGCAATCCTTTCTTCACAAAGAACCTTTTTCGCTTTCTCCACAGACACAGTAATTGAGGGTCTGCATCGTCTCTGCAACATATACCGGGAGGTTTCCCCGCAATGAGTAATTCCAAATTTTTGCTAACACTCGACTTTGCATCTATACTTGTATCCATGTAGTTTCCAGTAGCGGAGATTCATGACTGGCTTACTGAGATTGAAATGTATACGAAGATTTAAAAATACCACAACACTGTATACTGATGTACGCTATGAATACCTTTTCCTTTTTCTACTTTTTTAATTCTGGTGTAATACTTAGTGAGCCTGTGATTGTCTGTGTCTGACTCCGGAAGTATAGACGGAAATTTAACCCTAGACTGGACACACCTGGTATGTGCTGATACAGTACCTTGTTTCAAAAATTTGTATTAAGGTATCATCTGTAGGATAACCAACTGTGGGGGGGACCCTCTTCTTGCCGCATACAAACACGAGACTGAGAAAGAGTTTGTATTGAACAAGTCCGTTTTTAGTGCCCATCCTTCTGTCAACAACATCAATTCACCACAGCCGTTTCACATTTCTCTGTACACAGGCCCCGGTACCTTCACTTCCTTTGTAACTATAATCGTGGCGTCCTCTGTGGCTCTTCCACTGTGGCTGGCCTAGGCCCAACCACCACAGCACTGCACCAGTCTGAGCACACCATCCGTATGATAGCCCCAGGCCGTCTTCGTCTGCAGCTACCGTCCTCTGGCCCACCCCCCCATGACCGCCTCAACTGTCAGTCCTCTCTGGAGCCTTTCCACTGTCTCTATTTCCTCAGCAGAACTTCTTCTTTACTGTGCTCCCTTCACTAACTGACTCTTCCAGAACCTTCCCTCAGCCTTTTATACTTCCAGTTCTGGTAACTCCGCCCACCATCACCTAACAGTTTCTCTGACCAATGGCAGTTATTCAGTCCCACTCCTACACTGCGCTACACCTCTGCTTCTCACTACAGGCTGGTTTGTCTGTCAGTCCACCTTCCCTACATCATCCATAGTGAGTGAGTGTGTGTGGGTTACGCCTTCTATATATACGGTGAATCGGAGAAGCAAAATTTTTACACTATACTCGATACAGCGTGTATCTTGTTATACAGTACCTTTTTTTGACATTTAGCATTACGGTCCAATCCATACTGTGTAAGCATCTGAGAGTGACTTACGGGCCTATTTATACGGAGATTTCAATTGTCCCTTTAAGAAATATATACTTGCTATCTTGTTATCCAGGAACTTTTTTACAACATTTTTTATTATGGTCAAAACCAAACTGAGTGAGCGTCTGAAGGTGACTACGGAAATATATACCGATAGTTTCAATTTGGCCAACACTGTATACAGCAGAACGCTTCTGATACATTAACCTTTTTAGCTATTTAGATTCTGGTGTAATCCATAATGAGCCTGTAAACGTCTGTCTGTTACTCTGGCAATATATTTGGAACTTTAAGATTACCCCAACACTGTATATAGCTGTACGCTTGTGTTACATAACGCATTTACAGCTTTTCATATTCTTGTGTAATCCATACTGGGCCTGAGAGCGTTTGTGTCTGCCTCCTGAAATGTATACGGAGAATCAGAATGTTTACACTATACTATATATACCATGTATCTGGTGATACTGTACCCTTTTTCAACTTGTTATTTTATTGTGTAATCCATACTGAGCCTGTGAGCGTCTGTGTATGCCTCATGAAATATATACGGAGATTTACTGTTATCCATAGACTGTATAGAGCTGTACGCTTATGATACAGTACCATATATCTTCTGGTATTTTGGGTCCATTTTCAAAAACAAGAGGAAGTATGGTGGAAGAGGACGCAGATGCGGGCGTGGAGGGCCACCTGGTACTGATGGAGGTGGTGGTGCATCTGCTGGTAGTGCCAAAAACACAATAGCAGCTAAGGCAGGAAGTGTTGAGCCAGTGTCATGGTGTAGCTCTGGAAGGCCTGTAAGGCTCCCTTTTCTGGGAGTGGGTAGACTGCTTTTAAAGCCGGCGTATCAGGAACTGTTTGTGGCCTACATTGCTGAAACAGCCTCCAGCTCTATCGCCTCCTATTCTGAAGTTGTAAAAAATGCAAGCACTGAGTTGTAACTGCAGGCTTCTGGTCAGGAGCAACCCCTTTCCTTGTGTCCTTCACCCACACCAAAAGTGAAGGATGTGGAAGCACACACCTCAGATTACTCCATGGTGCTCTTTTCACATACCATGCCTGGGTTAATTAAAAATAGGGCCCATCATGTACTGCAATGTAAATGGGGCAGATCAGACACTGGAGCAGCATCTAAGGGGCACATTATACACTGGAGCATTACAAATGGGGCCCATTATATATGGAGCATTATTAGAGCCCATCATACACTGAAGCATCATCCATGAGGCCCATGATGTGCTGGAGCAGTGCAAATGGGGCAGATCGGACACTGGAGCAGCATCTAAGGGGCACATTATACACTGGAGCATTACAAATGGGGCCCATTATATATGGAGCATTATTGGAGCCCATCAGACACTGGAGCATCATCGATGAATCCATGAGGCCCATCATGTACTGGAGCAATGTAAATGGGGTAGATCAGACACTGGAGCAGCATCTAAGGGGCACATTATACACTGGAGCATCATCCATGTGGCCCATCATGTACTGGAGCAATGAAATGGGGCAGATCAGACACTGGAGCAGCATCTAAGGGGCACATTATACACTGGAGCATTACAAATGGGGCCCATTATATATAGAGTATTATTGGAGCCCATGAAACACTGGAGCATCATCCATGAGGCCCATGATGTACTGGAGCAATGTAAATGGGGCAGATCAGACACTGGAGCAGCATCTAAGGGGCACATTATACACTGGAGCATCATCCATGTGGCCCATCATGTATTGGAGCAATGTAAATGGGGCAGATCAGACACTGGAGCAGCATCTAAGGGGCACATTATACACTGGAGCATTACAAATGGGGCCCATTATATATGGAGCATTATTAGAGCCTATGATACACTGGAGCATCATCCATGTGGCCCATGATGTACTGGAGCAATGCAAATGGGGCAGATCAGACACTGGAGCAACATCTAAGGGGCACATTATACACTGGAGCATCATCCATGCGGCCCATCATGTACTGGAGCAATGTAAATGGGGCAGATCAGACACTGGAGCAGCATCTAAGGGGCACATTATAAACTGGAGCATTACAAATGGGGCCCATTATATTTGGAGCATTATTAGAGCCCATGATACACTGGAGCATCATCCATGAGGCCCATGATGTACTGGAGCAATGTAAATGGGGCAGATCAGACACAGGAGCAGCATCTAAGGGGCACATTATACACTGGAGCATTACAAATGGGGCCTATTATATATGGAGCATTATTGGAGCCCATAATACACTGGAGCATCATCCATGAGGCCCATGATGTACTGGAGCAAAGTAAATGGGGCAGATCAGACACTGGATCAGCATATAAGGGGCACATTATACACTGGGGCATTACAAATGGGGCCCATTATATATGGAGCATTATTAGAGCCCATCATTCACTGGAGCATCATCCATGAGGCCCATCAAGTACTGGAGCAATGTAAATGGGGAAGATTAGACACTGGAGCAGCATCTAAGGGGCACATTATACACTGGAGCATTACAAATGGGGCCCATTATATATGGAGCATTAATAGAGCCTATGATACACTGGAGCATCATCCATGTGGCCCATGATGTACTGGAGCAATGTAAATGGGGCAGATCAGACACTGGAGCGGCATCTTAGGGGCACATTATACACTGGAGCATTACAAATGGGGCCCATTATATATGGAGCATTATTAGAGCCCTTCAGACACTGGAGCATCATCCATGAATCCATGAGGCCCATCATGTACTGGAGCAATGTAAATGGGGCAGATCAGACACTGGAGCAGCATCTAAGTGGCACATTATACACTGGAGCATTACAAATGGGGCCCATTATATATGGAGCATTATTGGAGCCCATCAGACACTAGAGCATCATCCATGAATCCATGAGGCCCTTCATGTACTGGAGCAATGTAAATGGGGCAGATCAGACATTGAAACAGCATCTAAGTGGCACATTATACACTGGAGCATTACAAATGGGGCCCATTATATATGGAGCATTATTGGAGCCCATCAGACACTGGAGCATCATCCATGAATCCATGAGGCCCATCATGTACTGGAGCAATGTAAATGGGGCAGATCAGACACTGGAGCAGCATCTAAGGGGCACATTATACACTGGAGCATTACAAATGGGGCCTATTATATATGGAGCATTATTGGAGCCCATAATACACTGGAGCATCATCCATGAGGCCCATGATGTACTGGAGCAAAGTAAATGGGGCAGATCAGACACTGGAGCAGCATCTAAGGGGCACATTATACACTGTAGCATTACAAATGGGGCCTATTATATATGGAGCATTATTGGAGCCCATAATACACTGGAGCATCATCCATGAGGCCCATGATGTACTGGAGCAATGTAAATGGGGCAGATCAGACACTGGAGCAGCATCTAAGGGGCACATTATACACTGGAGCATTACAAATGGGGCCTATTATATATGGAGCATTATTGGAGCCCATAATACACTGGAGCATCATCCATGAGGCCCATGATGTACTGGAGCAAAGTAAATGGGGCAGATCAGACACTGGAGCAGCATCAAAGGGGCACATTATACACTGGGGCATTACAAATGGGGCCCATTATATATGGAGCATTATTGGAGCCCATAATACACTGGAACATCATCCATGAGGCCCATGATGTACTGGAGCAATGTAAATGGGGCAGATCAGACACTGGAGCGGCATCTAAGGGGCACATTATACACTGGAGCATTACAAATGGGGCCCATTATATATGGAGCATTATTAGAGCCCTTCAGACACTGGAGCATCATCCATGAATCCATGAGGCCCATCATGTACTGGAGCAATGTAAATGGGGCAGATCAGACACTGGAGCAGCATCTAAGTGGCACATTATACACTGGAGCATTACAAATGGGGCCCATTATATATGGAGCATTATTGGAGCCCATCAGACACTAGAGCATCATCCATGAATCCATGAGGCCCTTCATGTACTGGAGCAATGTAAATGGGGCAGATCAGACATTGAAACAGCATCTAAGTGGCACATTATACACTGGAGCATTACAAATGGGGCCCATTATATATGGAGCATTATTGGAGCCCATCAGACACTGGAGCATCATCCATGAATCCATGAGGCCCATCATGTACTGGAGCAATGTAAATGGGGCAGATCAGACACTGGAGCAGCATCTAAGGGGCACATTATACACTGTAGCATTACAAATGGGGCCTGTTATATATGGAGCATTATGTGGAGCTCATCAGATACTGTATGGAACATTATATGTGACTAATTAATTATTTGGTATGGAGAAATATATGGGGCTCATTATTCTGTATGGTGCACAATGTGGTGGCCATAACACCGTATGGAGTAATTTACTGTCCTGTTTTGGAGCTATTGTACAATTCAAAATAGATCAGTCATGTCATGTAAGCAGTGAAGTATGTGTCATTGTACTATACCTATATTTCTGTGGTGTATCGGAGCATTATGAGTTGTGGTATGTGTTAAAGGGGCGTACTGACACTCTGGCCCAGGGCACACAAAAACCCGGAGCCAGCCCAACCCCCCCACAACTTTAGCCAAATAACCCCCAGTTTTCAATGTGTAATTATTATTTGGAAGAAAATTAAGGTTGACAAGCTTCAGTTATAAGAATTGATGTTTTTGGCATTGAAATGGGCACTGTACGTGTGTTTACTGTCCTCCACTCTCTGCCAACTTTGCTTCTCCATTGACTTGCATTGGGTTTCGTGTTTCAGTCGGCCTCCGACTTTTCCCTATAGTCGGCCGATTTCGTTTGACCCGACTTTTGCGAAAGTTGGGTTTCATGAAACCCGACTCGACCCGAAAAAAGGCAAAGTCGCTCATCTCTAGTCACTACACATGTAGATAAATTCCCAGATGTGTGTAGTTTCCAAAGCAGGGTCCCTCTGTATATGGAGCCCCCAAACTATTCTACAATAATTTGTTCTCCAAGAGTCAAATAGCTCTCTTTCCCTCCTGAGTCTCGCCGTGTGGCTAAGCAGTACAGTACCTCCACATACGGCGTATTGCCACATTCACCCATTTCCCACTGTGTCAATGTAAAATTTGAGGCTAAAACAACTTTTTTTTAATGAAAACTTATTTTTTCTTTGCTGCCCCATGGTGTAAGGTTCTGTGATACACCCGTGATGTAAATGTGATCACTGCACCCCTAGATGAATTGAGAGGTGTAGATCGCAAAATTACATCACTTATGGAGGGGTTCTCTTTTGGCACATCAGGGGCTCTACCAATGTGACAAGGCACCCTCCAATCATTCCAGAAAAATGTGCACTACAATATGGCGCTTCTTCCCTCATGCCTCAATAGTAGTTTTTGATCACATATGAGCTATTGTCATACTCAGGAGAAATTGCATAACATACTTTGTGGTCAATTATCTCCCATTATCCCTTTTGAAAACTTGAGGCCAAAGTAACATTTTAGTAAAAAAAATGGTAATTTTCCATTGACTCAGCCCAATGTTGTACAATTCTGTGACTTGCTTAAGGATTAATAGTTCTCACTACACTGCTACATGAATTCCTCAAGATGTGTAGTCTCCAAAATGCCATCACTTGCGGGGGGTTTCTGCTGTTTTGGCAGGTCAGGGGCATTCACAATCTGTGTCAGCCAAAATTGCACTTCAGAAATCAATTGACGCTCCTTCCCTTCCAATCCCTAACATGTGCACAAACAATAGTTTTTCACCATATATGGGGTATCTGTGTACTCAGCAAAAATTCCAGAACAAACTGAATGGTCTATTTTCTCCTGTTATCCTTGTGAAAACAAAAAATTTTGGGCTCAATATATAAAATTGTGTGACGCACCTGTGGATTCATGGTGCTCAGCAAACACGACATGGCATCTGCTAACGATTCCAGACAATTTTGAATTCAAGAACTCAAATGGTGCTCCTTCCCTTCGAGACCTGCCATTCACCCAAAGTGTAGTTTTCCATCATATGGGGTATCTGTGTACTCAGGAGAAAAATGGATCCAAAAATATGCTGTGCAACTTCTGTTACCCTGGTAAAAACAAAAAAATTGGGGATAAAGTGAAATTTTTGCGAAAAAAGTAAAATGTAATTTTTTTTCCTTCCATGTTGCTTTATTTTCTGTTAGGCACTAGAAGGGTTAATAAACTTCTTAAATGTGGTTTTGAGGACTTTGAGGGTACGGTTTTTAGAATAGTGTCACTTTTGGGCTTTTGTCATATAAGTCACTTAAATGGAATGTGGGCCCTAAAAAAAAATGGTTTTGTAATTTCTTTGGGGGAAAAAATGAGAAATTGCTGATAAACTTTTAAAGCCTCTAACTTCCTAACAAGAAAAATATGTTTCAAAAATTGTGCTGATGTAAAGTAGACATGTGCGAAATGTTATTTTTTAACCACTTTGTGTGACATAACTGGCTAAAGGGCATAAATTAAAATTAGAAAATTGTGAAATGTTCAAAATTTCCCAAATTTCCGATTTTTTCACCAATAAACGCAAGTTGTATAGAACAAATTTTACAACTATCATGACGGACAATATGCCATGAGAAAACAGGCAAAATCACTAGGATTCGTTGAAGCGTTCCAGAGTTATTACCTCAAAGTTACTGGTCAGAATTGAAAAAATTGGCTTGGTCAGGAAGGTGAAAACAGGCTTCAGGGTGAAGGGGTTAAGCTGTTAAAATGGTGATCGTTAAATATTTTCACCTTTGTGGAATAGAGATGAGCGAACCTTTCAATAGCCCAGAAGTTCGCCAAACTGTTAGTCAAACACACCAGAACCCCATTGAATTCATTGGGAGGCAAAACCAAAATGCATACACATCTTCAAGGGGGCCAAAACAGCTCAAATTAGGAGCAGACACCAGGAAAAGTGATGTCAATTGACCTAGAGTACAAATAGTATAATTGGGGCAGGGCTTGGACCAGCATTTCTAGCTTAAAGGGAACCTGTCACCTCCCCTGGGCATTTTTAACTAAAAGAGCCACGTTCAGCAGCACTAAGACTGCATTCTGTGAAGGTGGCTCTTCCGTTTCTGACTCCTAGTATCGCCAAAATATTAACTTTTATAAATCGGTCCTCATATCTGTAATGCGTCCCACAGGTATTGAATCTCCCCTTGAAGCAGCCGCCTCCCCACCGTCAATCATGTCTCAGCAGAGTCTGGGCCTCGCCTCCCATAGCTGTCCATCATGCCCCTGTGCTGCCATCTGGGCCCCGCCTCCTTCTGTCTCCTATGCTGGCGCCTGCTCTGTGAAACAGTTCTCGGGCATGCGCAGTGCTGCCCGTGAACTGATATCAGGCGATCACGCCTGCGTGTTGTGGAGGCCCCAGATCCTGCCCCGCAGTGTGTGTGTTATGATGTATTCACACTGCGGGGCAGGATCTGGGGCCTCCACAACATGCCATGCAGGTGTGATCGCCTGATGTCAGTTCACGGTCAGTGCGCAGTGCACATGCCCGAGAACTATTTTCACAGAGCAGGCGCCGGCTTAGGAGACAGAAGGAGGAGGGGCCCAGACTGAGGAAAAATGCTTGGAATCTGAACATTAATCCGAATGTGCTACGTTGTTGCCAAATTTGAGATTGGAGAATGTTTTCTCAACAAGTTCACTCATCTCTAGTCTGGAAGATGTTTATACTCCTACATCTGTTGGAGTTGGAATATAAAAAGACCTTTTAATTAAACTAGGTTCATACAGATCAGGTTTGCTGTGAATTATATACAGGGCTGCCACTAGAAATTTTGGAGCCCAATACTGTTAAAATTTTCGGGGCCCTCTTGAGACTCTGCCCCGCCACTGCCCCTCGAACCTTCCACAGTCCCCCCACCCTCTCTTGGAAAAACTCCACTTCTGCACCATGTCCTACCCATCACACATTAAGGCTATGTACCCATGTATGCCGAAAATTCCTGACTGAAAACCGGACTCCTTCCCAGAAAACGCGCATTTTTCCACGAGTTTTTGCACAAAAAGTCTCATAGAAAATAGTTAGAAATGCGGATTTTTCAGCGAAATTAATGAGCATGCTGTGTTTTTTACTGCGATGCGATTTTTTTCGCAGGGAAAAAGCGCATCAATATGCACAAAAAGTGCAGAATTCATTAAAATGAATGGGATGCTTCTTGTAAGCGTTTTTTAAGCGTTTTTGCAAGTAAAAACGCTTAAAAAACGTGAAAAAAAACGCCTACGTGTGCACACACCCTAAGAATTCCCATCACTGGATCACAAACATAGCCAGCAGCTTTTGTTTTAGCCAAAATATTTTTTAATCTGCCACAACGACAAGGTAGACTCTTCTGACCGGGCTCTACTCTACTGTAACATATTAAACATTTGTTAAAATATCCAATACAATTTTACGTATATTTTTATTTATTTTTGTTTATTAATTTTTGAGATGACCAACTATATCACATGAGCTCTGTACATAGAGTCTGTTTATAGGTAAAACAGTGATCACCAGTCTTACACAGGAGCTATGTATATAGTGTCAGAGTACAGGTAATACCATGATCACTAGTGACTTTATACACAGGGCTCTGTATATAGTATACAGCATATAGTGTATTTTCACAGGTAGCACACTGACTCACTGGTGACATCTCTAGTTGAAGTCCTTCATCTTCGCTTTTCATCTTCATCCAGCTCAGACTGCCATCACTTCTTCCAGCCAGGACTGGTCTCTGCAGAAAATTACACAGTTATCTAGAGCACATTCCCCAACCTCTATACTATGCCAGATGAAAAAAAAGCTACCGCGTCGACCTGCACAGTAGCAGGACCTCTACTATCCCTCACTGAAAACAGTATCCTCAAAAAGAATATCCTTTAATTAGCCCCTACAGTTATAATATCCCACATTCTGGACCCCACATGTCCTCCCATTCTGGATCCCACATGTCCTCCTATTCTGGACCCCACGTATCCTCCCATTCTGCCTCATGTCTTTCCATATTGCCCCATAGTCATCCATAATAGTATAATGCAGCCCCCATAGGGGTGTATGCAGCCCCCATAGGGGTATAATGCTCCACCATAGGGGTATAATGCTCCCCCATAGGGGTATAATGCACCCCATAGTAAAATGCACTCCCATAGTGGTATAATGCAGCCCCATAGGGGTACAATGCAACCCCATAGGGGTATAATGCTCCCGCATTGGGGTAAAATACACCACATAGTATAATGCACTCCCCTAGGGGTATAATGCTCCCTCATAGGGGTCTAATGCACCCCATAGTATAATGCACCCCTATAGGAGTATAATGCTCCCCCATAGGAGTAAAATGCTACCTATAGGGGTATAATGCTCCCCCATTTTGCGGCTTTGCAAAAAAATAAAAAAAAGGTCCTCCTTACCTGGCCGAGCTCCAGCGATGTCAGCGGCAGCTTGATACATATGAGGCATGCAGAGTTGTTCCAGCTTATGACAGTGATGTCATACGCCGGTGATATGCCCGCTGACGTCAGTTGCCGGCCTGTGATTGGCCGGTGGTGTTAACTGTTGCCGTGCGGGGACGCATGGGCAGTTACTGAGCCCAGCAGAATCCTGTCGCTAGGGTCCAGTGAGCAGATGACAGGGGGCTTGCTTCGTGCCCCTTCTGCTCATCAGGCCCCTTACACTAGTAAGGGCAGTAATGCCCTGATGGCGGCCCTGATTATATACACATCAGAAAACCTCCAAACTGCGTGGAATTGGTACTGACTTGCTACTGTGGACATCTTAAGAATGCAATATTTAAAAATCCATACTGCAGGGTGCTTTCCTTTTGAAAAATCAATATTTGTATAATATCTAAAAATCCACAAATAAAGTTCACAGATTTCCAAGAGATTACCATTAAAGCAAATTTTGACGCTTTGCAAAGTTTAAATAGTCTGTTGTAACTTTTTTCAATGCTTCTTGAGAGGATCAGAAAATCCAACAGGAATCTGAAGTGGTGAAAGCGAGTATCCAAGGGGCCAGAGAGGTGAGCTGTGAGGTGAGTATAAGGTTTATTTAAATTTATATATTATGTTTTCTATGCTTTTGTGATCTGGAGAGTGTAATAAGGGAAATTAAATTTGAGAATAGCTTCTTCGCAATTGAATTTCGCCACCAAAATATGCACAGTCAAATTAAAATTTCGCCTGATCTGCTCATATCAAGTAAAAAGTCATTCACAAGCATATACCAGAAACAAAATATTCCACCTTTGACCACTAGGTAGCAGCAATGATGAAGAATTACTATATGCTTCCCTTCAATGAAATATTGCAGATTTCTAGTAAATTCAAAAACAATAACGTGCCATTAAATTTTGTAGAATTTAATCCCTTTACCCCCAAGGGTGGTTTGCACGTTCATGACCGGGCCAATTTTTACAATTCTGACCACTGTCCCTTTATGAGGTTATAACTCTGAAACGCTTCCATGGATCCCACTGATTCTGACATTGTTTTCTCATGACATATTGTACTTCATGTCAGTGGTAAAATTTCATTCAAATAACGTGCATTTATTTGTGAAAAAAACAGAAATTTGGCGAAAATTTTGCAATTTTCCAACTTTGAATTTTTATGCCCTTAAATCACAGAGATATGGCACACAAAAAACTTAATAAGTAACATTTCACATATGTTTATTTTACATCAGAACAATTTTGGAACCAAAATTTTTTTCATTAGGAAGTTATAAGGGTTAAAAGTTGACCAGCGATCTCTCATTTTTGCAACACCATTTTATTTTTACGGACCACAACACATTTGAAGTCACTTTGAGGGGTCTATATGATAGAATATACCCAAAAATAACACCATTCTAAAAACTGCACCCCTCAAGGTGCTCAAAACCACACTCAAGAAGTTTATTAATCCTTCAGGGCCTTCACAGGAATTTTTTGAATGTTTTAAAAAAAATGAACATTTAACTTTTTTTCACAAAAAAATAACTTCAGGACCAATTTTTTTTTTATTTTACCAAAGGTAACAGGAGAAATTGGACTTCAAAAGTTATTGTGCAATTTCTCCTGAGTACACTGATACCTAACATGTGGGGGGAACCACTCTTTCGGCGCATGGCAGAGCTCAGAAGGGAAGGAGCGCCGCTTGACTTTTTCAGTGCAAAACTGGCTGGAATTCAGATTGGACGCCATGTCACGTTTGGAGAGCCCCTGATGTGCCTAAACAGTGGAACCCCCCACAAATGACCCCATTTTGGAAACTAGACCCCCCCAAGGAACATATCTAGATATGTGGTGAGAACTTTGAACCCACAAGGGCTTCACAGAAGTTTATAACGTACAGCCGTACAATTAAAAAATCATATTTTTTTATTTTCCCAAGGGTAACAGGACCCTAAAAGTTATTGTGCAATTTGTCCTGAGCATGCTGAATCCCCATATGTGGAAGTAAACCACTGTTTGGATGCATGGCAGAGCTCAGAAGGGAAGCACCGCCATTTGACTTTTTTGGCTGGAATTGAGATCGGACACCATGTCGCGTTTGGAAAGCCCCTGATGTGCCAAAACAGTGGAAACCCCCCACAAATGACACCATTTTGGAAACTAGACCCCCCAAGGAACTTATCTAGATGTTTGGTGAGAACTTTGAACCCCCAAGGGCTTCACAGAAGTTTATAACGTACAGCCCTACAATTAAAAAATCATATTTTTTACACAAAAATGATCTTTTCACCCTCAATTTTTATTTTTCCAAGGGTAACAGGACCCCAAAAGTTATTGTGCAATGTGTCCTGAGTACGCTGATACCCCATATGTAGGGGTAAACCACTATTTGGGTACATGGCAGAGCTCGGAAGGGAAGCAGCGCCATTTGACTTTAATGGCTGGAATTGAGATCGGACGCCATGTCACGCTTGGAAAGGCCCTGATGTGCCAAAATAGTGGAAACCCCCCACAAATGACACCAATTTGGAAAATTGACCCCCTATGGAACTTATCTAGATGTGTGGTGAGAACTTTAAACCTCCCAGGGCTTCACAGAAGTTTATAACATACAGTAGTAAAATTAAAAAATCACATTTTTTCCACAAAAATGATCTTTTCAACCCCAATTTTTATTTTTCCAAGGGTAACAGGAGAAATTGGACACCACAAGTTGTTGTCCAATTTGTCCTGAGTACGCTGACACCCCATATGTGGGAGAAAACTGCTGTATGGGCACACGTCGGGGCTCGGAAGGGAAGTAGTGACGTTTTGGAATGCAGACTTTGATGGAATGGTGTTATGATTGGGTCACCGAGGAGGAAAGCAAGACCAAGCTGAGCCACAGAAAACCAGAGAGGTTGGTAACCAAGCAGATTGCAGACCCCTGATCCTATCCACACAACTAGCAGTAGCCGTGGAGCGTACCTACGATGATCCTAGACGCCTCGACACAGCCGGAGAACTAAATAAGCCTAAAGCAAGAAAGGGGAAATCTAAACTGCCCCAGAGCAGACCCCAAAGGAATAGATACCCCCAAACATATATTGTCGGTGAGACAAGATGAAAACACAAACGCAGATAGGAAAATAGACTGAGCAAACGATGGAGCCCACACTAACTAGACAAGACAGGAAAGGAAAGACTCTGTCTGCAATCACGCAAAAAACCCTGCAAAAAATGCCCAACATGTCTAATAGAAAAATACTGAAGTCTCTAGACTTCGCCCACTATATCAGCACTCTGGTATATTCTAAAAGCAGAGCAAAAAGAAGTCAATCTAATAAGGGACAAAAACAAACTGGCACAACCAGTAACATAAGAATGGAAATTCAGCACAGCCCCAGCTGGAGCTGGCTGAACACACAAAACTGAAATAGACAAAACCAGATCAAATGTGAACAATAGGAAAAGAACACTTAGCTGAGCATGCAGGGACTGAGCTGGAAACTAAGACCTCAGGAGGCAGGAGAAAATCACCACATCACAGATCGCTGTGACAGATCAGCGATCTGACACCAGCAGTGCTGGAGGCTTCCTCATGCCGGCGCTCTGCAGGCACTGAGGAAGCCGGCTCCCTGCAGGCCCCCGAAGGTCCCCGCTGCCATATTGGATCCGGGAACCTGCAGGGAAGGAGGCCCCCGCAGCAGCGCTGCACATCGCGTTGCTTCGGGGGTCGCAGGGAAGCATGGAGGGAGCCCCGTCCCTGCCGATGCTTCCCTAAACCCCTGGTACACTGTGATCGTGTTTAATCGCAGTGTGCCAAGGGTTAACGTGTCGGGGGCAGTCCGTGACTGCCCCTGACACATAGTGCCGGGTGTCAGCTGTGATAATCAGCTGACACCCAGCCGCGATCAACGGCGCTCCCCCCGTGAGTGCCGCTGATCGCGCTAGACGTACTATCCCGTCCATGGGTATAGGGGCCCGGGTCCCATGGACGGGATAGTACCTCAGATGTCAGAAAGGGGTTAAAGAGTTGCTTCAGGCAAAGTAAACTTTGCCATGGGGACGAGATATGTAAAAAATAGCAAACTCAGCCATACTCACTGGCACCCACTTGGACACATGACAGGCATTTCCGTGATCTGCTCAGTAACAGGAAGCAGAAATGTCACCATTCCACCAGCTGTCAGAATGTTGCAGCCTGTGATTGGCTACCGCGGTCATGTGACTTGAGTATGGCATTATCAGATGTTATTGGCTGCAGCGGTTCGGCAGCTTGTGAAATGGGGACATCAGCATTTCCTCCCTGTGCACAGACCATGACGTGGCCTATGCTGTATCCAGGTGGATGTCGGTAGGGGAGTATGACAGTTTGTTATGATTAAATATCTAGTCACCTGAGAAATGTTTTATTTTGCAAACATCCCTTTTAGTTTTTACTCTTTGATATATTGGAAGAGAATAGTGATGGGCGAACATACTCGGATAATATCTTATCCGAGCATGCTTGGGTGTTATCTGAGCACGCTCAGGTGTTATCCGAGTATCTTAGGCGTGCTCGTATATTATGTTAGAGTCCCAGAAGCTCCATGATTGGCAGTTGTTAGACAGCCTGAACACACATGGTGATTCTCTAACAAACAGGCAATCCCTGGATGTGTTCAGACCGTCTAGAATCTGCAAATCATGCGGCCACGGAAACTCGAACATAATAGACGAACATGCCCAAGATACTCTGATAACAAGACATTATCTAAGCACTTTCACTCATCATTAGAATAAGGACCAGCATCAGCACCTGGTGCACCCTGAGCAGGCGGGGGCCCACTAGCCGTCAGGGACACCGGCACGCTATGTTGGCCCGGTATCTGCTCCAGGCCCCCTCCCATTTGCTCAGAGTACCAGCACTTGCTATACTTACTCCTAGCCCCACTGCTGTAACATCTTCATCATCTTCTGACTGACATTTTAGGTCAGAGGTCGTGAGGACATAACGTACATGTGCCCTCTGCTCGAGCAGTCACAGTGCAGAGAGCCGGAAGAAGGCCATACTGAGGAATCCAGAGCAGAGCAGCAGCCATAGAGGAGAGGCATGTACTTCATTTTTTTTTTAATGTTTGGAGCCATATATGGGAACATATCATGCACTGGAGCATCATATATGGGGCCTATTATATATGGAGCATTATATGGGCGAGCCTGCAACAGAGCACACTGTCAGTGCACAGTGTAAGTAAAGAACATGAGAGAAGAGACCAGGGCCACCCCAGCAAATTATGTAAGCTTGATAGTTATACAATTTTATATTAATGCAACATGCAGGCTTACATTCTGACTAGGTGAGTTTTCCCAAAATGGGCTATTGTGAGGCAGTGAGGGGGATCATATGCGTCCCCCAGGATGCGAATGGAGTCTTATTAAACCTACTGGAGTGCCTTGGGTTCACAGCTTGATGCCTGTGGATCACAAGGCAAAATAAAAGAAAGTGTGGATTGGATCCAAGTAGTGACCCAGTCAGACTCTTAGGAAAACCTGTTAAGGGCTTTTATTTTTGGAGTGAACTACAGGATGTTAGTGGGATGGTTCACTCTCTCCAGCTGGGTTTTGGAAGTGGATCTATGGCCACAATTCCATTTAAATCTGTCAGTTTTTGCCTTGGATGTGTTAGTTTGGGGTCTGCAAGCTGCAGAGCAGGTGTCTCTGTGCTTGTGTGAAGCTAGCACAAGGCCACGGAATACAGGCGGCTGACGCACACAAAAGACACGGTGGTGAAATCGTCCACGGTAATGGGTTTTGAGTTCTGGACTGTGTTTATGGAAACCCCTCTGCGATCCGGAGGACAGCACTCCTATGTGTGAGTGTTGGACATTAAAAAAAATTTGCTTTGAACTTTTCTGTGGTCCCTGCCTGTTGCACTGTGTTGGAATATGTTTGGTGCAACAACTCCATTCCTGTCTATGAGTGTTCATTTGCTAGATTTGTATGCTGTTTATAAAGTTTAAAAAAATCTCCCAGAGGCTCACAAGATGCTGCTCATAAGAGAAGGTAAGTGAAATATACTAAGGAACAAGTGCCTCATCCATTACCAGATGATTGGCTAGAGAAGGATCAGAAAGCACAAAGCATGATCTCCCTCAGTGTGGATGATAATCAGATTGTGCATATATGCAAGTGTGCAACTGCAAAGGAGATGTGGGATGAGTTACAGAAAGTGCATTAAAATCAAATCTCAGCAATAAGCTTTATCTCATGAGAAAGCTGTATCAGTTTAAGCTAAGTGATGGACAGAATATGCAGGACCATAAAAGAAACACCCTAGAGATTGTGGAGCGTCTTCTATTAAGTGGTCTTCCAGAAAGTTATGACACACTTGTGACTTCTCTAGATGCACAGCCAGATGATGAGCTGATACTAGACTATGCTAAAAGCAAACTTGCGGATGAATTCAAGAGAAAAACACAGCATGTAATCAGCAGTAATGAATCCAGAGCAGAAACAGCATTAAAGACACAGGATTTCCCTAAATATAAGAGCAATCTAAGAGAAACTAGTGAATGTTTTGTCTGTAAAAAGCCGAGCCACCTTAAAGCAGACTGGACTGCAGAATTTGGAAAGCAAGAATGAGTCAGTTTAAAAAGCAGAACAGGGATCAAAGGGTTAAAATAGCTGTAAAGGAAGATTCTGCATGTGTTGAAGCTGCATCTAATGCCAATACAGGCCCATCTGCAAAGCATATATGGTGTATAAATTCTGGTGCAAGCAGTCATATGACAAATAACAAGGATTTCTTCACTGACCTTAATGAAAGCAAGTCAGAAAAGGTCATCTTAGCTAATGGTCACTATATGATTTCAAAAGGAGTAGTAGACAGGTATCTGCACTGTCCAGTTTCCTCAGCACAACACAGAAAGATCCCAATAAAGGATGTTCTCTATGTTCCCATGCCTAGAAAACAATCTTCTGTCAGTAAAGAAGCTCATGTAAAAAGGTGAATGTAGTTACTTTTAAAGATAACAGCTGCATCATCTCAGAGAAGGATCACACTCTTGCAGAAGGAAAGATCCAAGATTAACTTTATCAGCTAAAATGCAAAGAAAGAGTATACATTGCAAGACAAGATCTACAGAACTATTCTGACTCATGGATATGTAGAACGTATGGTGCCTGGATAGACCTCTCTTTCTGGGCCCCTTCCGTATCGACCTGTACTCACGTTCATACCGATTAATCAGACAGCTTAACTCAGCCACGATCTCATGTAAGAAGACTCCAGGAAAAGAGGGATGCTTTAACTGAAATTCTTGTATTATGATGAAAGCAGCAGATAAAAAGGAATATTCTTCAGAGGACATGTAACAGGATGCATACAGATGGAGGGACGATCACAAAATGGAGAATGAAGGAGGGAACAAACATACATCACAGGACTACAGGGAGAGAGTTGGAACAAAATACAGGGAAAGGCAAACTTCTGCCTAGCAACAGAGATGCAACACAAACAATGCAAATATTAAATGATTTCCCAAGTCGTGGGACATGACACTCCCCGTCTGAAATCCTTGGATTTCACGATGTCCGTAATTCTTCGAAGTCATTCGAACCTGAAAAACAAGAGAATAGAGAAAAACATGTATGCAATAATAAACATCAAACATTTTTAAAGTCCAACTCGTTGTTGTTGACCCGTAGATCGCACCGGAAGATAAGTCCAAGACTATAAACCCATCTTCGGATTGGGGAAGCCGGAAACATGCCAACTCTTCCACCAACCCAATGGAAAATGTCAATGTTCAATAAAAAACTGGGGAATGAGGAGGAATGCTCCCCGCCGTGAGCAACGTCCAGGAGCAATGTTCAGTTCATGTGACGTCCTCCTTTGGCAGTAGCAGCACGAGATCGGTGACCGGACGGAGGAAGGTTCGGGTAGAGCCCCCTTGTGTCACCTAAACTTCTGTCTTACGAGTCTTTCCGTCCTCGCTGGGCATGACCTCGGTGATAAGACCCATTGGCCAGTCGTTACGATGAGCCTCTTTGTCTTTTAAGAGAACAAGGTCTCCTTCTTGGAGATTGGGACTGGGTGTCTGCCATTTGTGACGGTTTTGAAGCAGGTGCAAGTATTCGGTCTTCATGGGCAGCACGGTGGCTCAGTGGTTAGCGCTGTAGCCTTGCAGCACTGGGGTCCTGGGTTCGAATCCCACCAAGGACAACATCTGCAAGGAGTTTGTATGTTCTCCCCGTGTTTGCGTGGGTTTCCTCCGGGTACTCCGGTTTCCTCCCACACTCCAAAGACATACTGATAGGGAATTTAGATTGTGAGCCCCATCGGGGACAGTGATGAAAAATGTGTGCAAACTGTAAAGCGCTGCGGAATATGTTAGCGCTATATAAAAATAAAGATTATTATTATTCCATCGGTGCCAAAACACGCTATGTGTTGTACTTGCTTCCACTGACGTTTGTAAATGTCCTTGTTATCGAAATTCCCGGGAGGAACTGTAGCAGCTCCAATCTTCTGTGTAAGAAGTGTAGCTGGGGTAAGAATCATTGGAGAATAACAACGTGGGACTTGGAGTTGCTCTAAGAACTTCAAGGACTTCTTCCATGTCTCCCACCTTTGCTGTTTCTGAGTCGGAAGCGGGGTGTCCCAATCAGTGTTCTCGGCAGTGAGCTGTCTTAACAGTATCTTGCCTTGAATAGTGATGGATGCTACAAACCCGAGAGGATCGTAGATGCTGTTTATGACAGATAGGACTCCTCGTTTGGTAAAGGGTTTGTCACAGGGCGACACTTGGAAGGTGAAGGTGTCCTGTTTGATATCCCACAGTAGACCAAGGCTGCGCTGTGTGGGAGGAACATCAGAACCTAGGTTGAGGTCCTTTAGGTTCGTGGCATGGTCCTCAGATGGAAACGCGCTCATTACTTCTTGACTGTTAGAGATGATCTTGTGGAGTCTGAGGTTTGATGTGGATAGCATTTCCTGTGTCCTGGAGAGTAGGTCAATTGCCTCTTCACTTGTGGGCAAGGACTTGAGCCCGTCGTCTACGTAGAAGTTCTTCTCTACGAATTGACGAGCATCGGATCCGTACTCTCTCTCACCTTCCTGGGCTGTCCGTCTCAGTCCGTAGATCGCCACAGCAGGTGAAGGACTGTTGCCGAAGACATGGACCTTCATCCGGTAGTCTATGACTTGATTGTTGACATTGTTGTCTTTGTGCCATAGGAACCTAAGATAGTTTCTGCTGTCTTCCTTCATGATGAAGCAATGAAACATCTGCTGGATGTCGGCCATTATAGCAACAGGTTCTTGTCTGAAGCGGATCAATACTCCAAGGAGGCTGTTGTTCAGGTTGGGTCCAGTTAGTAGCAGGTTGTTGAGAGAGAGGCCTTCATACTGAGCACTGGAGTCAAACACCACTCTGATCTGGTTAGGCTTGCGAGGATGATAGACACCAAAGGATGGAAGGTACCAACATTCTTCTCCTTCCTTCAGTGGTGGCGCAGGTTCAGCATTATCTTTGTCAAAGATGTTCTGCATAAAGTCAATGACATGCTTCTCCATTTCTGGTTTCCTCTTTAGGGTATGTTTTAAGGATGAGAACCTTGCAGTTGCTTGCTGCAGGTTGATTGGCAACCTCGCTCTTGCGAAACGAAAGGGTAAAGGAGCTACCCAACTGTTGGAGTCATCTTGAACAAATTCTTTGTCCATAACCTTTATGAATTCTTTATCTTCCCTTGTGGTGCTATCTTGTTGTCTTCACTTGTGGAATTGAACACTGTTGACCCGAGGTTTTCGTCCCAGGGCTGGAGCATGTTCATGTTGTTGAAGGATTCCTGTTGCCTCTTGGTGTTGCTCACTTTCTCTTTCACCCAGTAATGATGTGGGCATGGCTGAAAATGAGTGCTGCGACCATTTGGCAAGATGTGTGTTTTGTAAGAGGAGATGTTATTAGGTCTCTTCATCTTGTGTATGCAAACATCGCCTATAATTACCCAGCCTAGATCAAAGCGTTGGGCAAATGGTGCGTCGTGTGGTCCGTTAATTTGCTGACGTACCTTGTGCAGCCGGAGAATGTCTCTGCCAAGCAGAATCAGGATATCTGCGCTGTTGTTGAGGGCTGGTATCTTGTTTGCTATCCCCTTGAGATGTGGGTGATGAAGAGCAGCCTCTGGGGTTGGGATCTCTTCTCGATTGGATGGAATCTGGTTGCACTCGACAAGCGTGGGTAAGGGTATCTCCACGGTGTTGTCGAGGGATGTCGCTATAAGACCACTGGCCCTTCTCCCAGAGACCTCTGTAACACCGCTGCAGGTGCCCAAGGTGTAAGGGTAAGCATCTCCCTCCAAGTTAAACATATCAAAGAGTTCTGACCTTGCAAGTGATCGGTTGCTCTGATCATCCAAGAGGACGTACACCTTCGCGGCTTTCTCTGGGTGACCGTTGGGATATACGTTCACCAGGCAAATCTTCGCACAGGACTTGTCCCAGAGACCTTCTCCGCAGACTTCTGTGCATGAAGAAGATATTGTGGTATGACTTGCAGTTTGAGCTGCGTCCTCCCTGCCATGGCTCGTGGTGGGGGATGGAGTACGTGTAGAGTCAGGACGGTATGGGTGGAGTGCTTGTACGTGATCCTCACTGTCACACTCCATACACTTAACTGTAGTTTTACAGTCTTTAGCAAGGTGTTCAGTAGAAGCACAACATCTGTAGCATACCCCGAACTTCTTTAGAAGTTCCTTGCGTTCTTGGAGCGGTTTCTTCCTGAAGCCGATGCACTTTTTTAAGGGATGTGGCTTCTTGTGGATGGGACACTCACGATTTGGGTTCTCTATCTTTTCACCCTTGTTGCTCTTGCCTGGGGCTGATGTTGGTAAGGGAAGAATATCCGTCTTCTTCACTGACACTGGACCCCTGCGGTTTCTGTCATTCGAGCGTGTGCTCACGTATTTAGAGGGAGGTGAAGCTGGGCCACTGGATTCTCCGTAGGAAAAGCTTGGGTCGTTCTTACGCTCTGCAATGTCTTTTATAAACTCACAGAAGTAGGAGAATGGAGGAAATGACACTTGATGGTCTTTCTTGTATTTTGACCCTATTGCAGTCCACTTCTCTTGTACATTGTATGGTAGCTTGGAGATAATGGGGTTTACTCCACGAGCAGTGTCCAGGTAGCTAAGGCCAGGTAGGTGGGTGTCTGCCTTGGCCAGCTGGAGCTCTAACAGCAGGTCACTGAGCTCTAGGAACTTTGAACTGTCCTTGCTGGATATCTTTGGAAAACTCTGTAGTCGCTTGAACAGTGCATCCTCTATGGCTTCTGGACTGCCAAAGTTTCTCTCTAGTCTTTCCCATGCAGCCATGAGACCAGCCGTTGGATTACTGATATGTACAGACCTGAGTCTCTTGACACGCTCTGTGGATTGTGGTCCTAACCATCTGATCAGCAGGTCCAGCTCTTCCGCAGCAGTGATGCCGAGGTCACCAGTTACGGTTCTAAAGGCACTTTTCCAACCTCTGTAATTTTCAGGTTGGTCGTCGAACCTTGTGAGACCGGTTTTAGTAAGTTCACGGCGAATCATGTACCTTGCGAAGTTGGACATGTCTATTCTTTCTGACTTAGGATGCACAATTGTAGGCTGAGCGGTGTTGTACATAGAGGTGGAGACGTCTTGGCCTTGAAACATGGGGAAGTATGGAGAGGCATATGCATTTAGTCCAGCAACTGGTTTGGTGGGTATAGTTTCTGCTACATGTGGAGGTGGCACTGTGTGGTTGTCGAGGGTATAATGACCTTGAATGCAGGATTCTGTAAGTGGATCGGCATCCTGGTGCTCTAGAGAAGCGTCAACACCATCAAGAGTGTTAGTGATGATCTGCGGTTCGCCATCTTGGCTTAGCACGTAGTCTCTTGTGCGTTCAATAGGGTCTTCTGCCTCCATTTCACACAAACTGACGCTGTCTCTTTGACTCCCACTGACAGCCTGCTCGAGTACCTTTAATTTTGCCATGGCTGTTGCATGCTCACATTCCTTCTCTAGAGCTTCCTTTTCCGCTTTCACGCATGCCGCTTCTGCATCCATTTCTGCTCTATTTTGTGCAGCAGCTGCATCCATTTCTGCTCTCTTTTGTGCAACAGCTGCATCCATTTCTGCTCTCTTTTGTGCAGCAGCTGCATCCATTTCTGCTCTCTTTTGTGCAGCAGCTGCATCCATTTCTGCTCTCTTTTGTGCAACAGCTGCATCCATTTCTGCTCTCTTTTGTGCAAAGGCAGCTTGTACCTTAGTAGTTTCAGCCTTAGCACGTGCTCTTATAAGCTGCTCAGTAAGAGTAGAATATTTTGATGAACTTGACCTAGATGAACGCTTTGAGTGCTTACACGATTTGGATGAGCGAGTTGATGCATCTGGTGTTCGTGCGATTCTAGCCTCTATCTTGGCCTTAATGTCACGTACAGTGCAGTCTCTTTCAGAATTAAGCTGCTGGAAACCTTGCAATTCGTTTAAAGTCTCTGGGAGATTCAGTTTCTTCAGGAGAATAATGTATTGGTCACTCTTCTCCATATACATTTGGTATGCTGTGCATAATTGTTCTAGGACTCCCTCTGGTGGTAACTCATGAGAAGCAGGCCTTGATGCAGTGTCTATATGACTCAGCACTTTCTTCCATACTGAAGACACATAACTATATAATTCACATTTTGCAGTCTCTAAATTCTCCATGACTTTCCATGTGGGTTTGACTGTACGTTTTCCCCTTTCGCTAGATGGTGGATGGGGGTCTGGGTCTCTTTCCTGTGCTTGTAAGTCTGGTAGGGACATTGTATTCCTTGCTTCAGACATGATTAGATTGCAGGCAGGAAGAGTTGATGATGGGGGTTATACTTCCCACTGTTCAGCAACAGGAAATACACAGAGACTCTGCACAGAGTTGATACTTTGTATCTAATGCTGGAGCAGCTGCAGGGTCCTGTGTAATGATGGGAGTTATATTCCTCTCTGTTCAGCTGCAGTGTGTGGCTTCTATGCACGCTGGGGTCTGGCTGGAATTGGGTTACAGTCTATCTGGGAAATGTCCTTTTCCACTGAGATTTAGCACAGACCTTGAGTTACTGTCTCTGAAGGCAGGTTATTCCTTTTTACTATTCTGACTCATGGATATGTAGAATGTATGGTGCCTGGATAGACCTCTCTTTCTGGGCCCCTTCCGTATCGACCTGTACTCATGTTCATACCGATTAATCAGACAGCTTAACTCAACCACGATCTCATGTAAGAAGACTCCAGGAAAAGAGGGATGCTTTAACTGAAATTCTTGTATTATGATGAAAGCAGCAGGTAAAAAGGAATATTCTTCAGAGGACATGTAACAGGATGCATACAGATGGAGGGACGATCACAAAATGGAGAATGAAGGAGGGAACAAACATACATCACAGGACTACAGGGAGAGAGTTGGAACAAAATACAGGGAAAAGCAAACTTCTGCCTAGCAACAGAGATGCAACACAAACAATGCAAATATTAAATGATTTCCCAAGTCGTGGGACATGACAAGAACTGTATCCATGTATCGCACAGACGTCTTGGGCACAGAGACCCAGAAGCAGTGAGGAAGTGCACTTTCCCTGGGAAAATGTCCAGAAAATCGTTTCCAAAAATAAGCACCACTAGATCTGCACAGACTCTGGATCTGATACATACAGATGTATGTGGTCCAATGAGTGTTCAAACTCCTGGCAAGAAGTAATATTTTCTCACATTAATTGATGACTACTCCAGATATACAGTTGCCTACCTGCTTCACAGTAAGGATGAAATTCCACAGAAGCTTGAAGAATATCTTGCTGTTGTGTTTAGCAAATTTGGAAGAATGCCAAAAGCCCCGCGTGCAGATAATGGAACCGAATATACAAGTGGTAAGGTACAAACATTTTGAAAAAGGATGGAATCGTGTTCCAGACTACCATTCCATACAACCCAGAACAAGATGACATTGCAGAGAGAAAGAAACGTACTCTCTGTGAAAGTGGAAGAAGTATGTTGTTTGATGCAAATCTATCTACAACGATTTGAGGAGAAGCCATCATGACAGCTTGCTATCTTCAAAACAGAGTGCCAGGTAAAGCCACAAAAAAATCTCCAGATGAGCTATGGAACTGCGAAAAGCTTAACCTGAAGCACCTCAGGATATTTGGAATCAAATGCCTGGTAATTGATGAGGCACTTGTTCCTGAGTATATTTCCACCTATGTTCTCTTATGAGCAGCATCTTCACCTTGAATTTCCAGGACTGGTAGTTCTGGTTAGTGAGGCTTGGCACTGAGATCTTGACAGAATTGCTGCTAGTGGACATCTTCTCTGTTGCTCTGTGCTGCTTTTGCTCTGGGCTTCTGTTGCTGTTACTCTGGGGTTCTGTATCACTCTGGGCCCATAACCTGTTGGCAGCGGATTATTCAGGATACTCTCCAAGCATGTGACAACAGAGCTTCTTTATTCAGGAACAATCAGGAACAATATGCTAAATAGATCAGGAATAAATCATTTGTGTGTCTCTATCTGTGCAGCATCTGCAGCAGGCTGCTTCTCTCATACACAGACACAGGAAAAACAGGAAGTACAGTCATATGCTCTTCCTGTGTGAGTCTCATACAAATCTAGCAACTAAACACTCATGGACAGGAATGGAGATGTTGCACCTAACATATTCCAACAATTTTTCACAACAGCAAGGCCAACAGAAAATTATAGCAACCATAAGAGAATGTATTGACAGTTTAGCAAGTACTGTATCAGTTCAGGTGGCAAGTTCTTAATATATGTAAGAGGGTGGCAGACCCATATTCAACTTTGCTCGAATCATTGTCAATAAAAAAAGCCAAGCGATGTACTGTGCTATCTCCATTTGTCCCCAGACTTAAATAGATTAGCAATGCACATGCAATACCACCCCTTCATTCAAATGGAGATTTGAGACCCCCATTCTTATTATCAGTTGGGGTCTCAGTGGTGAAACGCCCTAAAATCACACACTTACAATTGCAACTTATCACCTATTTGTAGTTGATGAAACAACCCCATTAATCTAAACTTTCATACAATTACATAATATAAAGAACAACTGAGGCATGCTCCTTAGCCGCTAAGTGCAGGGACGATGCCCACAGGCCACTTTAACTTGGCCAGGGTATTCAGATTTAGGGCTAGAAAATTAAACTAAATGTTTATACCAAGCCAAAATAAATCTTACCTACTAGTGATTGTAAGTGGCAAAATTCAAAATTAGCAGTTTGCTTGAATGTCTCATATCTCTCCATAATTATATATAATTATAGTATAAATACACAAGTACCATATTTTTCAGACTATAAGATGCACCGTACCATAAGACGCACCTCAAATTTTCAGAAAAATAGGGAAAAACATTAATGCGTCAAATGAGGGTCCGTCTTACAGTCTGAATTATTCAGCTTACCAGGTGGCAGGATGGAGATCGGGAGCGCTGGTGGAGCTGGGTCACATTAGGTGTTCGGTGGTCTGGTGATGATCTGACTCCTCCCAGGCTGGTGTGGCAGGCTCGGTGGTGCGGGGTCTCCGCCATTTTGTAAAGGCCCCCACACATCCATCCCAGGCTGATGCGTGGCAGTTTCGCAGATGCTCGGTGGTGCGGGGGCTCCGCCAACATTTTGTGAAAGCCCGAAGCCTCCGCAGTTCCATTGCTGTAATGCTGTGGTCTCCAAGAAAATGACTGCCGGAGGCGGCGCATGCACAGAATGTGATCTTGGGAGACGAGATCTTGGTGCTGAGATCTCAAGAGATGAGATCTTGCTGCCTAGATCTCGTCCCCCGAGATCTCAATCTGCACATGCACCGCCTCCGGTGGCCATTTTCCTGGAGACCAGCGCATTACAGCAATGGAAGTGCTCTGGGATTTTACAAAATGTTGGCGGCGTCCCCGCACCACCGAGCATCTGCAAAACTGCTGCTCATCAGCCTGGGATGAGACTCCAGGTAAGTATATCTAGACTATAAGACGCACCCCCATTTTCCTCCAAAATTTTGGAGGAAAAAAGTGCGTCTTATAGTCCAAAAAATACGGTGTATATATTAATGCTCACCTCTCCCCTGCACTTGTCTTGTCTGCACAGCTTCCTACTTGGGTGGCACGGTCTTCATCCACTTGCTACTGGTTTTCATGTCACAGGTTTTGTCGGCTATTGTTGCTTGAGGCCTAGTCAGTTTAGACCTCATGTGATGTCATGATGTGTCTAAGGTTACGCCATAATGATGTAGCATGGCTGAATGGGTACTAAAAGGGCAAAAGACCCAATGAGACCTGTGGTGTAAAGAAGTCCCAAGGCCTATGAATGAAGACCAGGCTGGGACAACAAAGGGAGAGTTGTACAGTCAAGGTGAAGGACAGGGAGTGGTGAATATTAAATTCAACCCTAATTTAACCCCTTTACCAATTTTGTCCTTAAATGACCAAGTCAAATTTTACAATTCTGATGCCATATTTTGCACTCTTAGAGGGGGTGAATTGTCAGAATGACAGAAGGCCCTTGTAACTCATCAAGGACTCGTCTACAGCCACATTTTTCTCTCTGGGGTATATGAATTTAGAAGTCTTTCAAGAGGGAAATTAGGGGTCTTTATCTGTTCAACCGATCGTAGTTGGGGGTCAGTACTTGGGGAGGCTTGGGAATTGTCACTAAAGTGAAGAACTCTCAATAGGGTTTCATAACGGGCTCAGGATATGACAGCTCCAATTACAGAGGTGCTGTGGACAGATTTTGTTGCCCAGTAGAAGCGGAGTGTGTTTTGTTTTGTTTTTTTATTAATACCATGTTCAGGGTAATGATTACAAAAAAAATATTTTGGGAACATTTGTGTGCATCCAGGAACAGCAATCAAAGGCAGTGTTTTTTGGGAAATATATTGAATAGCATATAAGTTGGTTTGGTGGGCAAACAATTGTAGGAATTGAGGGGTAATAAAAATTTTGAAAAAATCAAAAGGGGTAAAATTGGCTACTTCAACTTTTTTTGACAGCGGCATTTAACTCGCGCTTACCAGAAGCACCTCCTTTATCTTGTCCATTGGTGACCCCGTCACATGATCGCGGGTCGGCGATCACAGCAAGTGAGCATTTCTGCTACACACAGGTGAAGATCAGAAGCAGAGGTGATAAAAGTAGTGCAGCTTTAAGTTTTAAGTTTTTAAAAATATAAGAAAAAACAAGTTAAAATCACCCCCTTTTCGCCCCATTCAAAATAAAACAAAAAAAATCAAATATACACACATTTGGTATCGCCGAGATCAGAATCTCCTGATCTATTAATCTAAAAAAGAATTAACCTGATCGCTAAATGGCGTAACAAAAAAAAAGTCAAAACGCCAAAATTAAGGTTTTTTTTTGGTCGCCACAACATTGCATTAAAATGCAATAACAGACGTTCAAAAGATCGCATCTGCACCAAAATGGTATCAATAAAAACGTCAGCTCGGCATGAAAAAAATAACTCTCACCCAACCCCAGATCATAAAAAAATGGGGACGCTACAGGTATCGAAAATTTTTTTTAGCAACCTTTGGATTTTTTTTTCACCACTTAAAAAATAACCTAGACATATTTGGTGTCTGTGAACTCGTAATGACCTGAAGAATTATATTGGCAGGTTAGTTTAGTCAACATGGTAAAAAAAACAAAAAAAAAATTGTTGAGCTGCACTTTTTCTTGCAATTTCACCACATTTGGAATTTGTTTCCCGTTTTCCAGTACATGATATGTTAAAACCAATGGTGTCGTTCAAAAATACATCTTGTTCCACAAAAAGTAAGCCCTCAAATGGCCATATTGAGGAAAAATAAGAAAGTTATGTCTCTAGGAAGAAGGGGAGCAAAAAAACGAAAACTCAAAAACTGAAATACCCTTGGTCGTTAGGGGGTTAATTCCTTTTCAAATATGTTTATTGAGATTTTATATAAAATATAGGGAAGGAAGGAGTAACATAAAAAAAGGAAAGAAGGAGAAAAGTAAAAAATAGAGAACTCCACTCTGATACAGTTGTGGCCAAAAGTATTGACACCCCTGCAATTCTGTCAGATAATACTCAGTTTCTTCCTGAAAATGATTGCAAGCACAAATTCTTTGGTATTATTATCTTCATTTAATTTGTCTTAAATGAAAAAACACAAAAAGAATTGTCCTAAAGCCAAATTGGATATAATTCCACACCAAACATAAAAAAGAGGGTGGACAAAAGTATTGGCACTGTTCGAAAAATCATGTGATGCTTCTGTAATTTGTGTAATTAACAGCACCTGTAACTTACCTGTGGCACCTAACAGGTTTTGACAATAACTAAATCACACTTGCAGCCAGTTGACCTGGATTAAAGTTGACTCAACCTCTGTCCTGTGTCCTTGTGTGTACCACATTGAGCATGGAGAAAAGAAAGAAGACCAAAGAACTGTCTGAGGACTTGAGAAACCAAATTGTGAGGAAGCATGAGCAATCTCAAAGCTACAAGTCCATCTCCAAAGACCTGAATGTTCCTGTGTCTACCGTGCGCAGTGTCATCAAGAAGTTTAAAGCCCATGGCACTGTGGCTTACCTCCCTAGATGTGGATGGAAAACAAAAATTGACAAGAGATTTCAATGCAAGATTGTGCGGATGTTGGATAAAGAACCTCGACTAACATCTAAACAAGTTCAAGCTGCCCTGCAGTCCGAGGGTACAACAGTGTCAACCCGTACTATCCGTCGGCGCCTGAATGAAAAGGGACTGTATGGTAGGAGACCCAGGAAGACCCCACTTCTTACCCCGAGACATAAAAAAGCCAGGCTGGAGTTTGCCAAAACTTACCTGAAAAAGACTAAAACGTTTTGGAAGAATGTTCTCTGGTCAGATGAGACAAAAGTAGAGCTTTTTGGGCAAAGGCATCAACATAGAGTTTACAGGAGAAAAAAAGAGGCATTCAAAGAAAAAAAACACGGTCCCTACAGTCAAACATGGCGGAGGTTCCCTGATATTTTGGGGTTGTTTTGCTGCCTCTGGCACTGGACTGCTTGACCGTGTGCATGGCATTCTGAAGTCTGAAGACTACCAACAAATTTTGCAGCATAATGTAGGGCTCAGTGTGAGAAAGCTCGGTCTCCCTCAGAGGTCATGGGTCTTCCAGCAGGACAATGACCCAAAACACACTTCAAAAAGCACTAGAAAATGGTTTGAGAGAAAGCACTGGAGACTTCTAAGGTGGCCAGCAATGAGTCCAGACCTGAATCCCATAGAACATCTGTGGAGAGATCTAAAAATGGCAGTTTGGAGAAGGCACCCTTCAAATATCAGGGACCTGGAGCAGTTTGCCAAAGAAGAATGATCTAAAATTCCAGCAGAGCATTGTAAGAAACTCATTGATGGTTACCGGAAGCGGTTGGTCGCAGTTATTTTGGCTAAAGGTTGTGCAACCAAGTATTAGGCTGAGGGTGCCAATACTTTTGTCTGGCCCATTTTTGGAGTTTTATGTGAAATGATCAATGTTTTGCTTCATTCTCTTTTGTGTTTTTTTATTTAAGACAAATTAAATGAAGATAGTAATACCAAAGAATTTCTGTTTGCAATCATTTTCAGGAAGAACCTGAGTATTATCTGACAGAATTGCAGGGGTGTCAATACTTTTAGCCACAACTGTAGATAAATATACATAAAATTCAAACCTGACTCCAAGTGTACAACAAAGTTACCTACAAATATGAATGGCTTTACATAAATAAAGAGTTCCAAACAGCCCATTTAAGATGATATTTATGCAGTACATTGTTGTTAAATGCAAATCTAACTGGCTTTGTGAGCGCAGATTATCAAGGACGATTGAGAATGAAGGTGTTTCATTCTTCCTCCACCATAGCGCAATCAGATTTTTAACCACTGTGAATATATGTACTATTACATATTTTATGGAGGCATCAACCTGTTCCATGTCCAAGGACAAAATCGCCACCTGGGGAGTAACGACAATCGTATTTGACGATAATAGGGCAGCACGGTGGCTCAGTGGTTAGCGCTGGGGTCCTGGGTTCGAATCCCACCAAGGACAACATCTGCAAGGAGTTTGTATGTTCTCCCCGTGTTTGCGTGGGTTTCCTCCGGGTACTCCGGTTTCCTCCCACACTCCAAAGACATACTGATAGGGAATTTAGATTGTGAGCCCCATCGGGGACAGTGATGATAATGTGTGCAAACTGTAAAGCGCTGCGGAATATGTTAGCGCTATATAAAAAAAATAAAGAAGAAAGAAGAAGATAATAGGCCTAACATGTTCTTTAGCATTTGACCACAAAAGTTCATTCTTTGGGCAGCTCCAAAAAATATGATATAGGTTCCCAGGGAGAGTGCAACTCCTCCAACACAAAGGAGAAGCTTCACAATTTATATATGCTAGCCTCGTAGGTGTGTAGTACCAAAGGACCAACACTTTGTAATAAGTCTCCTGCAGTGTCATAGACGTGATGGCTCTGTATGAATGATCAATGGCATACTCTCATTGCTCAGGACTAAAAAATTTTCTCAAATCTGCCTCCCACCTTTCCATGTAAGTATGTTTTGTAAAGGTGACATCTCCATTGAGACGACAATATATATACTTTTAAGGGTCCAACTACAGTTAGGTCCATATATATTTGGACAGAGACATTTTTCTAATTTTGGTTCTAGACATTACCACAATGTCAGCTGCAGTTGAAGTTCAGACTTTCAGCTTTCATTTGAGGGTATCCACATTAAAATTGGATGAAGGGTTTAGGAGTTTCAGCTCCTTAACATGTGCCACCCTGTTTTTAAAGGGACCAAAAGTAATTGGACAATTGACTCCAAGGCTATTTCATGGACAGGTGTGGGCAATCCCTTCCTTATGTCATTCTCAATTAAGCAGATAAAAGGCCTGGAGTTGATTTGAGGTGATTGAAATATTACGTCAAATAATTTGAGAGGGAAATTTTTTAGAGTAGTTATTCTATTTTCTTTCCTCTTTAATTTGGAGAATGTCATCCAGGAGGCTAATGTGGCATTCAGAATCGGGTGATTATGGTGTCTAGTCTTAGGTTCTAAGATATAGCTAAAAAATACGCTTTGTAAAGGTTTATAATTGTTACTGGCTAGTTCTAGATCCAACCATGCTGGATGTTCACCCGTCTGAAACCATTGCTGACTGTTTTTGACAAGAGTCGCCTGATAATAGGCCCGAATATTAGGTAATGCTAGGCCACCGTGTTTCTTTCCTCTCAAGAGTATATTGTGCGATACTCTTGTTTTTTTTTTTGCTCCATACAAATAGTTTAATTAAATCCAGCAATTTGTTTAATAGTGTTAAATTTATTTTCAAAGGCAAAGAGCGGAAAATATATATTTTAGGTAATATGATTGACTTTTCTACCAATATGCGTCCCATTAGATTGAGGTCCAGAAGATCAAAATGAGTAAAATCCTTAGAAATAGCATTTATTAGGTTATCAATATTAGTGGGAATAATTTGTTTAAAATTTTTTGTTACATTAATGCCTAGATATGTTAAGTTCTGTGTTTCTAACAGAAAATTGAGTTTATGTCCAATACTGCATTAATTTCATTTTGAGGAATGTTGAATGGCATTATTTTAGATTTTCCTTTGTTGATTTTAAAGTAAGATACTCTGGAGAAGTGTCCTAATTCTATCATTAGGGCTTTAACCCAAATAACTGGATTAGTTAGTGAAACAAATAGATTGTCTGCAAAGAGACTTAAGGCCCCTTTACATTTAGTGATGCACCAGCGATCCCGACCACGATACAACCCGGTCAGGATCGCTGGTGCATCGCTAAATGGTCGCTAGTGAGCTGCCAAACAGGCAGATCTCACAGCAATGCAGCAACGCAGCAGCGGCTGTTACTTGCCTTTCAGACGCAGCGATCCTGACGTCCTCCCGCCCGCATCCACGCGTCGCTCGTCAGCGCCAGCAGGAAGCCCAGCAGAAAGCACCCAACGAGAAATGGAGCTGTACGATCTTGCGCGATCAGCAACAGACAGTGGGGGGAGCCGGTCGGAGGTAAGTATCACACATAGTGATATCGCTAGCAATATTGCTGCTGCGTCACAAAATCGGTGATGCTTTAGCGATATTGCTAGCGATATCGCTATTGTCATGATCCAGGTTGGATCTGACAGAGTAAATGCACAAAGTAACCTTTTTTTTTCCCTTGGCTGTGTGCCAGAGGTGGTTTTGCCCCCGGTGGCCATTAGGGTCATTGCACTGTGGTGATTTCAGTTGTAGTTTTCCACCCGGTGGCCATTAGGGTCATTGCACTTTGGTTACCTTAGTTTGTGCATGTAATTAGGTATCAGGTGTGGTAGCTCTATAAGAGAGTATCAGGTGTGTTAATCACTGTTGGTGATAAAGTATTCATTTGCAAGCAAGCCTGGGTGAAGGATGGAGCTAAAGGAGAGTCACGGGCAGCTCAGTGAGATTCCTAGAATGTCAGCTATGGTGTCTGCAAGGAGTGCTGGCATGGCGTGGTGGAGTCGCAGTTATGGTGTCAGCAAGGAGTTCGTGCATGGATTGGTGCAGTGGCAGCTGCGGTGTAGAGCTGCACTCAAAATGCTGGACTTGGTTGCTGAGAGCTGGACTCAAGCATGCTGGACTTTTTGGCAGAAAAGCTCGACTCATTTGCGGGACTCTGTTTCTGGACAGCTGTTTGCTCTAAGGCTGCACTATGATTCTGAGAAGGTCCGTTTTGGGACAGCGCACCCAGATGTCGGATACGGTGGAGGAAAAGATGCACGCAGGTGGTGGGCTCTGTTGCTAGGAGCGTAAGCAACAGAGCAAAGCTAAGTGGTGAGCCCCTGTTTTGTCACTTTTCCTTATGTGTGTTTAGTGCAGTGGTGGGATTAGTTTCTGCACCGACCAATTCCCTAGTGAGGGTTTAGGTGTAGGGCGAGTCAGGGTTTTGAGGTTTCTGATCGTCGCCCGGTGCGGAACCGGCCTAGGGAATGCTAGGAGTGTAGAGACACTGACTCAGGGGAGTGGAGGAGGTCTCCACTTCCCCATTCCCTATCGCAGGGCTACCATTGTTATTGTTACCCAGGTTTTCCCTATATCCCCTTGTCTGGTTGTATTAGTTACCGGCCTGTGGGCCGCATCACACTGGACAATTACACGTGCCGCGTCCTGTTGTATCAGTTACCGGCCTGCTGGCTGTGTTACTCAGGACGGGGCACGTGACATTATCACCAACCTTTTTTTTTTTTTCTCTGGTTAGTCTCAGGCCATGTTCAGACCTGTGAGTATTTGTTGCTGGGCCTCACTGAGGTGAGTGAGGAGCTGCATGGTGTGAAGCAGTTCAGCAGCAATTATCAGGGTCTGGGGCCTCCTGTTTGGCTCAACCAGGAAATCAAATAGCGGCTGGCAATGAAGCCCCTAGAGTCGCTGCTGGGGAGCGGGACTTGCTTTTACAGGTGGATGTACCCAGACAGGTGGGTGGAGTTGGTCCCCATGGTGCTGTCTGGGGTTCCCCGAGGTGAAGGGGTGCGTCCCTGTAGTTAGCAGACTGGTGTTATAGTCCACGGGTTTACGCCAAATCTTCCTTACCACTGAAGTAGCCGCTCCTCCTGGTTGTTCGGAGGAACGCGACCAGGGAGTGTATTTGTCCTCCATTTCTCAGGCCCCTCCCTCACTGGAACCCATGCCATTAGCCAACCCTGGGAGGCAGACCTCGTGGGGTAAAGGGTTTTGGGGGTGGTGTACCCCTTGGTGGAGTGCGGGGGGGTGTGAGTGTGGTGACACAGGGGGACGCCTCTGTTGTCTATCCTAGAATGAGTTCACCGAAATATGACAAACGAGTGTGTGGCAATAAACGTTCAGGTCCGGAACTGTGTGTGAATGAGTGCGTATGGGTTCCACCAAAAAACATCTTGGAAGTGTGTTGCGGAGTCTTACCAGCTCATACTGAACATACACATACATAACTCGTTCCCCAGGTCGACGCTTTGGAGATGAGTGGTGCCTCCAGAACACACTTTGCCAATACCAGTGGTGCGTTTGTCATAAACCTGAGGTGCAGGTAGTTGCAGGGGTGGACTCTGGATCTAGGCATCTCCACTGTAGCTGGTGCCTTGATGAGGAGTGGTCTTGAGGGTCCAGAGGCCCCTCATTAAGGGGAGGGTACTGTCATGATCCAGGTTGGATCTGACAGAGTAAATGCACAAAGTAACCTTTTTTTCCCCCTTGGCTGTGTGCCAAAGGTGGTTTTGCCCCCGGTGGCCATTAGGGTCATTGCACTGGGGTGATTTCAGTTGTAGTTTTCCCCCTGGTGGCCATTAGGGTCATTGCACTTTGGTTACCTTAGTTTGTGCACGTAATTAGGTATCAGGTGTGGTAGCTCTATAAAATAGTATCAGGTGTGTTAATCACTGTTGGTGATAAAGTATTCATTTGAAAGCAAGCCTGGGTGAAGGATGGAGCTAAAGGAGAGTCACGGGCAGCTCAGTGAGATGCCTAGAGTGTCAGCTATGGTGTCTGCAAGGAGTGCTGGCATGGCGTGGTGGAGTCGCAGTTATGGTGTCAGCAAGGAGTTCGTGCATGGATTGGTAGAGTGGCAGCTGCGGTGTAGAGCTGCACTCAAAATGCTGGACTTGGTTGCTGAGAGCTGGACTCAAGCATGCTGGACTTTTTGGCAGAAAAGCTGGACTCATTTGCGGGACTCTGTTTCTGGACAGCTGCACGCAGGTGTGGACTCTGTTTGCTCTAAGGCTCCACTATGATTCTGAGAAGGTCCGTTTCTGGACAGCGCACCCAGATGTCGGACACGGTGGAGGAAAAGATGCACGCAGCTGGTGGGCTCTGTTGCTGGGAGCGTAAGCAACAGAGCAAAGCTAAGTGGTGTTCCCATGTTTTGTCACTTTTCCTTATATGTGTTTAGTGCAGTGGTGGGATTAGTTTCCGCACCAACCAATTCCCTAGTGAGGGTTTAGGTGCAGGGCGAGTCAGGGTTTTGAGGTTCCTGATCGTCGCCCGGTGCGGAACCGGCCTAGGGAATGCTAGGAGTGTAGAGACACTGACTCAGGGGAGTGCAGGAGGTCTCCACTTCCCCATTCCCTATCGCAGGGCCACCATTGTTATTGTTACCCAGGTTTTATTGTATTAGTTACCGGCCTGCGGGCCACGTCACATAGGACAATTACACGTGCCTCGTCCTGTTGTATCAGTTACCGGCCCGCTGGCTGTGTCACTCAGGACGGGGCACGTGACAGCTATGTGTAAAACCCTCTTTAGTTTATGTGTACTGCTTCTAGTGTTGAGGCCAGAAATTGAGGAGTTTGATCTGATTTTCCCTGCTAATGGTTCTATCGCCATTGCAAATAGTAGGGGAGAAAGGGGACCCTCCTGTCTAGTTCCATTTGTGATATTAAAGGGCTTTGATAAATGGTTGTTTATGTAGATTTTGGCATTTGGGAGTACAGGGAAAATATTGTGGACACGAATTGATCATCAAAGCCAAATTTAGACAAGACATTTTGGAGGTACAGCCAGTTAATTCTGTCAAATGCCTTCTCGGCATCCTCCGCCAAAAACAGAGGAGGAACACTGGATGACTTCATCAGGTTAAGTAAATTAATAACTCTTCTTGAGCCATTTGTCGCTTGTCTGCCAACTATAAAACCCACCTGATCCTCTTTGATCAAGTGAGGCAAAATATTATTAAGCCTCTCCGCCAAAATTTTGGAAATATTTTAATATCATTGATGAGGGAGATTGGTCTATAATCTTTAACATTTTCTGATCCCCCTTTGTCTTTCAGAATCAATACAATCATGGCCCCCAACATGTCTCTCGGAAACGATCCAGTAGTTGCCATCTTATCATGAAGAACCTTCAGTTGAGGAGTAAGAGTCTTGGAAAATAATTTATAATACTCATTGGCGAACCCATCTGGACGGGTGATTTTAATGACTTGAGTTTTTGAGTTAATCTCCTCTATTGTAATGGGTTTATTCAAAATATCTAAATCTTATTTATCTATTCGAGGGAGGTTTAGGCCAGCTAGAAAAGAATTTATAGCAGTTTGGTCAGGAGGTTGATTCACAGGGTCTTGTTCTAAGTTATATATCTTTTTTGAAAGAAATTTGCGAAGACATTTGCGATGTCTTGTGGGTGTGTTTGCAAATGTCCTGCTGTATTTTGAATCTTATTTATTCTTCTGATAATCCTTTCCCTTTTCAATTTCCTCATCATGTAAGGTGTGGGTTTATTTGTCGAAGTATAATAGATGGCATTTTAAACTCTTATTGCTGCATCATAATCAGATATGAGTTGCGCTTTAAACTGTTGCCTTAAAGGGGGTTTTACACATAGCGATATCGCTAGCAATATCGCTAAAACGTCACTGATTTTGTGACGTTATAGCGATATCGCTAGCGATATCACTATGTGTGATACTTACCTCCGACCGGCTCCCCCGCTGTCCATCGCTGATTGCGCGACATCGGGCGGCTCCATTTCTCGTCGTCAGCTTCCTGCTGGGCTTCCTGCTGTGTGAGACGAGCGACGCGTGGAGGCGGGCGGGAGGACGCCAGGATCGCTGTGTGTGAAAGGTGAGTATCGTGCGCTGCGTCGCTGCTGCATCGCTGTGAGATCTGCCTGTGTGACAGCTCACTAGCGATCATTTAGCGATGCACCAGCGATCCTGACCGGGTCATATCGCTGGTCGGATCGCTGGTGCATCGCTAAATGTAAAAGGCCCTTAACTCTAGTATTTCTGTGTGAATGTCATGAATCTACTTTGCTGTTCCTCTTTTAATTTGATTAGGGATTGTATTTGTGATAGCTTTTCCCTCTTCTCCCTCTTATTTCTCGATGATAGCTGCATAATACACCCTCTAATGACAGCCTTGTGGGCCTGCCACAAAATGAACGGGTCAATATGTTCCGTGGCATTCTCTTTAACCCCTTCACCCCCAAGGGTGGTTTGCACGTTCATGACCGGGCCAATTTTTACAATTCTGACCACTGTCCCTTTATGAGGTTATAACTCTGGAACGCTTCAACGGATCTAGGCGATTCTGAGATTGTTTTCTCGTGACATATTGTACTTCACTTTAGTGGTAAAAAATTTTTGCTATAACTTGCGTTTATTTATGAAAAAACAGAAATATGTCAAAAATTTTGAAAATTTTGCAATTTTCAAACTTTGAATTTGTATGCCCTTAAAACAGAGAAATATGTGACACAAAATAGTTACTAAATAACATTTCCCACATGTCTACTTTACATCAGCACAATTTGGGAAACAACATTTTTTTTGTTAGGAAGTTATAAGGGTTAAAATTTGACAAGCGATTTCTAATTTTTACAACAAAACTTACAAAACCATTTTTTTTAGTGACCACCTCACATTTGAAGTCACTTTGAGGGGTCTATATGGCAGAAAATACCCAAAAGTGACACCATTCTAAAAACTGCACCCCTGAAGCTACTCAAAACTACATTCAAGAAGATTATTAACCCTTCAGGTGCTTCACAGGAGCAGAAGCAACGTGGAAGGAAAAAATGAACATTTAACTTTTTAGTCACAAAAATAATATTTTAGCAACAATTTTTTTATTTTCCCAAGGGTAACAGGAAAAATTGGACCCCAAAAGTTGTTGTCAAATTTGTCCTGAGTACGCTGATACCCAATATATGGGGGGAACCACTGTTTGGCACAAGGCAGGGCTCAGAAGGGAAGGAGCCCCGTTTGACTTTTTCAACCTAAAATTGGCTGGAATTGAGATCGGACGCCATGTCGCGTTTGACGAGTGTCTGATGTGCCTAAACAGTGGAAACCCCCCACAAGTGACCCCATTTTGGAAACTAGACCCCCTAAGGAACTTATCTAGATGTGTGGTGACCAATTTGAACCCCCAAGGGCTTCACAGAAGTTTATAACACCCAGGCGTGAAAATAAAAAATCATATTTTTTCCACAAACATGATCATTTAGTCCCCAATATTTTGTTTTCCCAAGGGTAACAGGAGAAATTGGACCCCAAAGGTTGTTGTCAAATTTGTCCTGAGTACGCTGATACCCAATATGTGGGGGGGAACCACTGTTTAGGCACATGGCAGGGCTCAGAAGGGAAGGAGCCCCGTTTGACTTTTTCAACCTAAAATTGGCTGGAATTGAGATCGGACGCCATGTCACGTTTGACGAGCGTCTGATGTGCCTAAACAGTGGAAACCCCCCACAAGTGACCCCATTTTGGAAACTAGACCCCCTAAGGAACTTATCTAGATGTGTGGTGACCACTTTGAACCCCCAAGGGCTTCACAGAAGTTTATAACACCCGGGAGTGAAAATAAAAAATCATATTTTTTCCACAAACATGATCATTTAGTCCCCAATATTTTGTTTTCCCAAGGGTAACAGGAGAAATTGGACCCCAAAGGTTCTTGTCAAATTTGTCCTGAGTACGCTGATACCCAATATGTGGGGAGGAACCACTGTTTGGGCACATGGCAGGGCTCAGAAGGGAAGGAGCCCCGTTTGACTTTTTCAACCTAAAATTGGCTGGAATTGAGATCGGACGCCATGTCGCGTTTGACGAGTGTCTGATGTGCCTAAACAGTGGAAACCCCCCACAAGTGACCCCATTTTGGAAACTAGACCCCCTAAGGAACTTATCTAGATGTGTGGTGACCACTTTGAACCCCCAAGGGCTTCACAGAAGTTTATAACACCCGGGCGTGAAAATAAAAAATCATATTTTTTCCACAAACATGATCATTTAGTCCCCAATATTTTGTTTTCCCAAGGGTAACAGGAGAAATTGGACCCCAAAGGTTCTTGTCAAATTTGTCCTGAGTATGCTGATACCCAATATGTGGGGGGGAACCACTGTTTAGGCACATGGCAGGGCTCACAAGGGAAGGAGCCCCGTTTGACTTTTTCAACCTAAAATTGGCTGGAATTGAGATCGGACGCCATGTCACGTTTGACGAGCGTCTGATGTGCCTAAACAGTGGAAACCCCCCACAAGTGACCCCATTTTGGAAACTAGACCACCTAAGGAACTTATCTAGATGTGTGGTGAGCACTTTGAACCCCCAAGGGCTTCACAGAAGTTTATAACACCCGGGCGTGAAAATAAAAAATCATATTTTTTCCACAAACATGATCATTTAGTCCCCAATATTTTGTTTTCCCAAGGGTAACAGGAGAAATTGGACCCCAAAGGTTGTTGTCAAATTTGTCCTGAGTACGCTGATACCCAATATGTGGGGGGGAACCACTGTTTAGGCACATGGCAGGGCTCACAAGGGAAGGAGCCCCGTTTGACTTTTTCAACCTAAAATTGGCTGGAATTGAGATTGGACGCCATGTCACGTTTGACGAGCGTCTGATGTGCCTAAACAGTGGAAACCCCCCACAAGTGACCCCATTTTGGAAACTAGACCCCCTAAGGAACTTATCTAGATGTGTGGTGAGCACTTTGAACCCCCAAGGGCTTCACAGAAGTTTATAACACCCGGGCGTGAAAATATAAAATCCTGTTTTGTTCCCACATAAATGGTCATTTAGTCCCCAATTTTTAATTTTCCCAAGAGTAACAGGAGAAATTGGACCCCAAAAGTTGTTGTTCAATTTGTCCTGAGTACCCTGATACCCCACATGTGGGAGAAAACTACTGTTTGGGCACACGTCAGGGCTCGAAAGGGAAGTAATGACGTTTTGGAAAGCAGACTTTGATGGAATGGTCTGCGGGCGTCATGTTCCATTTGCAGAGCCCTTGATGTTCCTAAACAGTAGAAACCCCCAATAAGTGACCCCATTTTGGAAACTAGACCCCCTAAGGAACTTATCTAGATGTGTGGTGAGCACTTTGAACCCCCAAGTGTTTCACTAAAGATTATAATGCCCAGGCGTGAAAATATAAAATCCTGTTTTGTTCCCACATAAATGATCATTTAGTCCCCAATTTTTAATTTTCCCAAGAGTAACAGGAGAAATTGGACCCCAAAAGTTGTTGTCCAATTTGTCCTGAGTACCCTGATACCCCACATGTGGGAGAAAACTACTGTTTGGGTACACGTCAGGGCTCGAAAGGGAAGTAATGACGTTTTGGAAAGCAGACTTTGATGGAATGGTCTGTGGGCGTCATGTTCCATTTGCAGAGCCCTTGATGTTCCCAAACAGTAGAAACCCCCAATAAGTGACCCCATTTTGGAAATTAGACCCCCTAAGGAACTTATCTAGATGTGTGGTGAGCACTTTGAACCCCCAAGTGTTTCACTAAAGATTATAATGCCCAGGCGTGAAAATATAAAATCCTGTTTTGTTCCCACATAAATGATCATTTAGTCCCCAATTTTTAATTTTCCCAAGAGTAACAGGAGAAATTGGACCCCAAAAGTTGTTGTCCAATTTGTCCTGAGTACCCTGATACCCCACATGTGGGAGAAAACTACTGTTTGGGCACACGTCAGGGCTCGAAAGGGAAGTAATGACGTTTTGGAAAGCAGACTTTGATGGAATGGTCTGCGGGCGTCATGTTCCATTTGCAGAGCCCTTGATGTTCCTAAACAGTAGAAACCCCCAATAAGTGACCCCATTTTGGAAACTAGACCCCCTAAGGAACTTATCTAGATGTGTGGTGAGCACTTTGAACCCCCAAGTGTTTCACTAAAGATTATAATGCCCAGGCGTGAAAATATAAAATCCTGTTTTGTTCCCACATAAATGATCATTTAGTCCCCAATTTTTAATTTTCCCAAGAGTAACAGGAGAAATTGGACCCCAAAAGTTGTTGTCCAATTTGTCCTGAGTACCCTGATACCCCACATGTGGGAGAAAACTACTGTTTGGGCACACGTCAGGGCTCGAAAGGGAAGTAATGACGTTTTGGAAAGCAGACTTTGATGGAATGGTCTGCGGGCGTCATATTCCATTTGCAGAGCCCTTGATGTTCCTAAACAGTAGAAACCCCCCATAAGTGACCCCATTTTGGAAACTAGACCCCCTAAGGAACTTATCTAGATGTGTGGTGAGCACTTTGAACCCCCAAGTGTTTCACTAAAGATTATAATGCCCAGGCGTGAAAATATAAAATCCTGTTTTGTTCCCACATAAATGATCATTTAGTCCCCAATTTTTAATTTTCCCAAGAGTAACAGGAGAAATTGGACCCCAAAAGTCGTTGTCCAATTTGTCCTGGGTACTCTGGTACCCCACATGTGGGGAAAAAACTGTTTAGGCACACGTTGGGGCTCGAAAGGGAAGTAGTGTTGTTTTGGAATGCAGACTTTGATGGTCTGCTGGCGTCATGTTCCATTTGCAGAGTCCCTGATGTGCCTAAACAGGAAAAAAACCCACATATGACATCATTTTGGATACTAGACCCCCAATGAACAAATCTAGATGTGCCCCCAACTAATCTAATGTAAATTAGTAGTGCATGGAGGTGTGGTACAATTTGAAGCAATCCTTCATGCACAGGCCAGGTTTTTCGGGGCAGGTGTTGCACTGGTAAGTGGTGTCCCTGCGTATTCCTTTTTTGTAACACACTCGACACCTTTTTTGCGGCTTACCTTTTCTTGGGGTTGGCGGGACCACCCCCGGAAAATGCTGACCTGGGACAATACGAGCACCTTCAGTTCCTGAAGTACTGGGGCCCGCTCCTTCCTGAGCGCCAAACATCATGGCCTTAACCACTACCTCCTGGAAATGAAGGTACGCCGTATCGCTGGGGCATGCACATTGTGACAGCAGGAATGCGTTGAGCATTGCCATTTGGACGATGTGCACGGCCAGCTTTTTGTACCACACCTTGGCCTTCCTCAATGCATTGTACGGTTGGAGGAGTTGATCGGAGAGATCAACTCCCCCCATTTTTTTGTTGTACCCCACTACACATGTCGGTTTGAGGACCTGTGTAGAGGTACCCCGTACAGTGCAGAGGGTACTGCCATCACCGTGTATGGTGGTCAAGAGATGGACATCTCTCTTGTCCTTGTACTTGACCACCAGCAGGTGGTCGCTACATTGGGCTCTGCTCTCACCTTTTCGGAGCATCTGCCCAAGTAGCGTCTTCAGGAGGCCTCTCTGATTTTTGCGGACAGTACCGCAGGCTGCGGTACGTCGCTCAGAGAGGGATTTGTAGAGTGGGATGCTGGTATAAAAGTTATCAGTGTAGAGGTGATAACCTTTATCCAGCAGTGGGTGCACCAAATCCCACACAATTTTCCCACTCACTCCCAGGAAAGGAGGACACTCAGGGGGTTCAATCCGGGTGTCCTTCGTAAACTCTAAACTTGTGGGTGTACCCTGAGGTACTCTCACACAACTTATAGAGTTTGATTCCGTACCTGGCCCTCTTACTGGGCAGGTATTGACGGAATCGCAGCCTTCCCTTGAAGTGAACCAAGGACTCATCCACGCAGATGTCCCTTTGGGGCACGTACACTTCAGCAAACTTTTTGTTGAAGTGTTCGATGACCGGCCGAACTTTGAACAGACGGTCAAAGTTGGGGTCATCTTGTGCGGGACACGCTGCATTATCAGTATAATGCAGAAACTTGTGGATGGCCTCAAAACGCGTCCGGGCCATGACCATTCGGAACACTGGAGTGTTGTATAAAATATCAACACTCCAATATTGCCGAATTTCCGGCTTCTTCAGTATCCCCATATGGAGGACCAGGACCCAAAACTGCGTCATTTCAACTGCGTCTACAGGAGACCAGTTTGAAAATGTTGAACGCGGGTTTTGCTCCAAAAATTGACGAGCGTACAAATTAGTTTGCTCCACCATGAGGTTAACAAAATCCTCAGAGAAAAAGACTTTGAAAAAGTCAATTTCTGTGAGGCCGGTGGTGTCAAACTTGATTCCTGATTCTGCCACAAAATCAGGAATCAGTGGCTCGTAATTTTCGGGGGGCGAGCACTGGGGTCAGCTGCGGGCATGGTGGGCGCTGCCTCATCTTCTGTCCTGGAGCGTCTGCGTGGCGGTTCCGCAGGACCCGAGGAGGAAGATGAGGAGGGAGAAGAGGAAGAAGAAGAGGATGAAGAATCCGAAAAATAAAGAAAAGTCGGATCGTCATCCAAATCGCTATCAGTTTCGGAGGCAAGTAAAGCATATGCCTCCTCCATTGAATAGCGCTGTTGGGATGAATTTGATGACATTTTTGTGTAAATATGGTGCTTGGGTGTACACTTTATTGAAAACTGTATGTGTACGTGAGGGGGGGGGAGTGATTGGTGTAAACTTTCTGTAAAGAAAAAGCTGTGGAAAAAAGTATAAAACAGCAGGCCCTAGCTGATAAGTGTCACTTATCAAAACTAGGCTGCTGGATGTGCGCACGGGGTGGCGCAAGGGGGGGGTGGAAAAAAAAAAAAAGGAAAACGGCAAACTCTGATAAGTGAACTGTGTCACTTATCCAAGTTTCGCAGCTGCGGGATGTGTGTACGGAGGGGCTAAGGAAAAAAGGGAGCTCAAGTGTTGATCGGTGAACTGCGTCACCAATCAACGCTCGGCGGCTGCGCACGGAGGTGGCGCAAAAGTGGGGTGGAGGGGGGTAAAAATAGGGGGAAGGGGGATGGGGGGATTGGGGTGGATGAAGAGAGATTGGGCAGGGATCAACAGTTAGTGTTGTAGTTAGGTGGCACAAAGGGGGGTGAAAAAAATGAAAAGCGGCAGGCACAAGCTTGGATAAGTGACGTGTGTCACTTATCCAACTTTTGCGGCTGCGGGATGTGTGTACAGAAGTGGCGCAAAGGGGGCTAAGGAAAAAAAAACGAGCTCAAGTGTTGATCGGTGAACCTCGTCACCAATCAACGCTCGGCAGCTGCACACGGAGGTGGCGCAAAAGTGGGGTGGAGGGGGGTAAAAATAGGGGGAAGGGGGATGGGGGGATTGGGGTGGATGAAGATAGATTGGGCAGGGATCAACAGTTAGGGTTGTAGTTAGGTGGCACAAAGGGGGGTGAAAAAAATGAAAAACGGCAGGCACAAGCTTGGATAAGTGACGTGTGTCACTTATCCAACTTTTGCGGCTGCGGAATGTGTGAACGGAAGTGGCGCAAAGGGGGCTAAGGAAAAAAAAGCGAGCGCGAGTGTTGATCGGTGAACTGCGTCACCGATCAACGCTCGCCGGCTGCGCACGGAGGTGACCAAAAGTGGGGTGGAGGGGGGTAAAAGGGGGGTAAGAGGGGGGGTGGAGGGGGGATGGGGGGATGAAGATAGATTGGGGGGGTGAAGATAGATTGGGCAGGGGATCAGGGATCAATTAACACTTACAATTGTAGTTTTCTTTCTTCTTCTTCTTCTTTCTTCTGCAGGGATTGTGATGCTACAAGCTGTGGCACCACAATACCCAGCACAGGAGCTCTTGCTGCGTCCGACCTCTCTGCAGGAATCCTCAGCTAGAGTGAGGACCCCTGCAGACAGGTCAGACAGGTCAGAGGCAGGTCAGGGGGCAGGTCACAGAGCGGTCACATCGCTGCTGTGACCTGTCATTGGTGGGATCGAATGATTACAGATCCCTGATCTGCCTGGTGACCATGGCAACTGCCTAGAATCGGAGCTCACAGCTCCGATTACTAGGCAGGTCATGCCCAGGTCACCAGCAGGGCACAGAGCGGTCACATGGTGACCGCAGCTGTGCCCTGTGGTTGGCGCGATCGCCGATCTAATCGATTGCGCCAGCCAACTCCTGCAGGCCCTACTGGGCCTGCATCAGGCTCCAGCACGATCGGTGCTAATATAGCACCGATCCTGGCCGGTACTGGCAGGGCACAGCGGCGATATAGCGCCGCTGTGCACTGCGATTGGCGCGATCGATCAGATCGGCGATCGCGCCAATCCGGGTGCTTTTTGCCGGTGCCTGGCGTTGCCAGGCACCGGCTCTAGGATCGAGTACATCGGTACTCGATCCCCGCCTAGGACATCATTGTTTCAGCCAAGCTGATTGGCTGAAACAATGAGAAACGCTGCGATTGGCTGTTCAGAATTGAACAGCCAATCACAGCGCTCTGGATGCCGGGGGGGCGGGATCGCAGCCCGGGATGCCGACGCCATCTTTTCTAAGGTGAGATGGCGTCGGAATTTTAATGCCCGACGTACTATCCCGTCCCCGGTCATACGGGCCCGGGTACCGTGGACGGGATAGTACGTCGGATGGCAGGAAGGGGTTAAAATAATTATTAAGCGTCTCATCTATGATTTCCCTACACTTATACGTTTTAAGTATGGAAAGATTGGTCTTCCACAAAAAAGTATTGGACATTTGAGGGCCTATGACAAATTCCGCACTAATTGGTGAGTGATCTGAAAAAGTTTTATTAAGGATTTCGAGTTTCTTAAACTTAGAGAGAGAGAAAACGTTGGTGAGAAGATCTATTCTCGATGAGGACTGATGTACCTCAGAGAAATGAGTATATTCTCTGGACGATGTATTGAGGCGTCGAAAAACATCGTAAAACTCATTGTTAGAAATCCAATTGTCTTAAGATGGATATGACATACGAGTCTTAGAATATGAATCCAGAGAAGAATTGGGCACTATGTTAAAGTCCCCCACCAACATCAGCTCTCCCCTTTTGACCTTCTCAATTTTTTTGATTAATTTGTTGAGAAATGGTACTTGCTTTCTATTTTGGGGCATAGATATTGGCTGTTGTAAAAGTTTTGCTGTTAAGGTCACAAACCAAAATGTGAACTCTTGTAGGGAAGGTGACCTGACGGACGGACGGACTAGTCAGAGTGAAGAAAGATAGGTTTGCACAGTGTAGGTAGGAGACAGTGATTACAGTGGGGAAACAACTAGAAAAGTGTAGTGGACGTGCAGTACCTTGGGATGACCATTAGATGGCAGGGTGGAGTGTGAGCAAAGGACTTTACAGCAGCTTAGGGCTTTAGAAACCGTTGGTCATGGGGGGCGTGGTGACAGTTAGTGACAGTTTCAAGGAACCGGGGAAGTTATAAATACTGAGGGAGGGTTCCAGAAAGTTCCAGTCCCCAGGGGGAGCCCAGGTGACAGGAGGACTTCGCCAGTCTGTGTGCCCTGAGGAGAATCCGACCAAGGGGACTGAGGAGAGGAAACGTCAGGGGGTGGTCCTGACAGAAAGATACTGCAGAAGAGACGAGGCAGTGAGTGCCATATACCGTATTTGACACGACGACTGACCAGTGAAAGCGCTGTTGGTTATTGGGCCTAGGGCGGCCACAGTGGCGGACCTGTCAGGAGCGTCGAACAAGTGAAGGAGGGACAGTACGCATATGTACGTCCCTATTGTAAAAGTACGGTGTGTAAACGGCTCTGGAAACGGAGGGCCGATAAGTGAAGAAACGTGCGGTGTGCTGCGGAGGCCGTCAGGCGGACGGCAAGTAATGAAATAAACTTGGACCTGTTGCACCCAGAATCTGCCTCATCGAGTCTCTGTTATCATCTCTGCGCGGTACAAAAGTAGGACCACCCCCCCCCAGCTCGGCACCCCACCACCGACACTACATTTGGCGTAGTCGGCAGGATCGCCGCCGCTAATACGCTATCTTCTGCGGCAGGCCTGCAACTGAAGGACTGAGGAAAACTTGGACTGCTCTATTTCGGATTATAAACACCTGTGGACTAAAAATTACTGACCTGTGGATTACAAATTGGGACGCTGTGTCGGATCTGTGTTGCTTGCAGAGGATCCAAGGCAGTAGCTGATTCTGCCCAAGATGGCGGTATTACTTCAGCGCAGAGGAGAGGTCCGGGTGTTTGCAGTTGTTCAGAATGGACTGGGACCCCCTCCAACGTACCCCAAAAGGAAGCAATATATGCCCGGAGACCGACGTTTCCATATATTGGACCCTGGCAGATGGATGGAAAGGTCTGCCAACGCCCCACCCAGCAGGAGGAGTGGCACAGAAGAAAAACTTGGCTGCGGCTGTCTGACGCCATTCGAGTGCTGCCCAACGGACGGTATGAGATGCTGCGGGTGTCGGGGCATCGGCCGCCTAGAGTGGCAATGGCGGCGAGAGATGGAGCTGCATCAGAAGTCATCTTCAGATTTACGGGCAGGCAGCGGGATGCTGAGCCGGGGCAGCGGAGCCTGAGGGGAGTCAGCGAGAACGGCTGCCACCAATACCAGCAGAGGACTTCTCAGCGGAGCCCCCGAGTCCGGAGGGAAGGCCCGCAGGACAGTGGAGCAAGGAACGGAGGCTGCGGGGGAAACTGCGTGATGATGAAACGGAGGCCGCAGCGCCGGGGAAGGTGAGAGTACCCCCGGCCCTACCAGTGCCTCCGCAAGCGGCCCCCACCATTCTGCTGCAGCACGCGGCCCCCTGCGCACCGGAAGGCCTAGTTACCACGGGCCCCGTGGTGTATGCAGAGCTGAGCGAGGTCCCCGCTCATGTCCCCGAACTACCCCGCCCGGAGTCACCAGTGCAGAGCTCACCTAAAGAAGATGCTGCTGCGCTTTCCCTGCTAATAGCAGCTCCATTGTTGAAATCGGCCGTTACTCCGACTCCGTTGGAAGTAGTGGATGCGGCCTGTCCTGAGGCCGCGGTTATGCAGCTGCTGGAGTCGGCTGCGACCGATTTAGCGGGCCCTGTGATTCCAGCCCCCGAGGACCCGGTTCTCCCCATTTGCCACCTGACCCCAGCGGCTGCTGGGCCGCAGAAATCTTCGGCCGTTTCTGTCTTGCGGTCTTTTTCAGCGGAGTCCCGCCCACCGGACTCCAGGGCCCGTGCTGTTCCCTCCGTGTGGGAAGCGGAGGTGATCAGGAAGAAAAAGGCCCGGGAGCAGGAAGTGTGGAACCTGCTCCACACTCAAGGAGAGGCCGTCATGGAAAAGAAGAGGACTTGAATGGACACCCTCAGTATCCCCGTGGAGCCCTCACCTCTGTCCATTGAGAGTGGTATAGACTGTCAGGAGTTCGATGCACCGTTGTGCAGATTATAAGGACAGTTGCATTTAGAAAAAAGTTTTGTTGTTGTTTAACTGATGCAACTATTTTCTCTCTCTTTCTTTCTTCTTTCTATGTTCTTTATATACGAAAATATGTTTACCTGACAGAACGGGGATACGGAAAAGTGGAGGAGTGTCCAGGTCCAAGGAAGGGGGGGAGGAAGAAAGAGGAAATGCAATGTTATGTTATATTTTGGTTTTAAAAGTAAGAGAAAATGGAAAAAAAAAAATTATTAAAAAATGGGTACTTGTGCTATTATAAAGTTGTATGATGTATAATATGCAAAGTAAAATGCAACAGGTCCGGGTAAGGGAAGGTCTGCGGGACCAAAGGAAAGTGTGAGATCCGGTAGGGATCTAAGAGTTGAGGTCTGGGAGACCGGGACGCCGACCATGACATGTAATTGAAAGAAGGAAAATGAATGGGAAGACGTGAGAAAGACAGCCGTCCTAGGTCAGGTCCCCCAACACCACGGACACCCCTGAAGAAGGAAAGGCGGGCGCCGGCAATGATCTGGTAGGTGAGTGGCCTCGATCATGGCGTACCGGATAGTGAAAGGTAACAGTAGGGGAGAGTAGGGGAAAGATACACGCCGTAGAGAGAATACGGGTGTACCTTGCCCAATTTGAAAGACGTTGTCATGTGGCGTGCGCGCTGGTGAGTAGCAGTAGGCTGCTCAGAGCATAGTGCTCCCAGTATGGTTCGGCCCCCGCAGATAGTGGGTTTGGCTCAACTTCTGGTCCGACAACAGAATGTAGGTGTAGATTCAGAACGACGAAGGCAGGGATGACGATTGTCGAGGACGACAATGGACAAAGGAAGGGGGAGTGTAGGGAAGGTGACCTGACGGACGGACGGACTAGTCAGAGTGAAGAAAGATAGGTTTGCACAGTGTAGGTAGGAGACAGTGATTACAGTGGGGAAACAACTAGAAAAGTGTAGTGGACGTGCAGTACCTTGGGATGACCATTAGATGGCAGGGTGGAGTGTGAGCAAAGGACTTTACAGCAGCTTAGGGCTTTAGAAACCGTTGGTCATGGGGGGCGTGGTGACAGTTAGTGACAGTTTCAAGGAATTGGGGAAGTTATAAATACTGAGGGAGGGTTCCAGAAAGTTCCAGTCCCCAGGGGGAGCCCAGGTGACAGGAGGACTTCGCCAGTCTGTGTGCCCTGAGGAGAATCTGACCAAGGGGACTGAGGAGAGGAAACGTCAGGGGGTGGTCCTGACAGAAAGATACTGCAGAAGAGACGAGGCAGTGAGTGCCATATACCGTATTTGACACGACGACTGACCAGTGAAAGCGCTGTTGGTTATTGGGCCTAGGGCGGCCACAGTGGCGGACCTGTCAGGAGCGTCGAACAAGTGAAGGAGGGACAGTACGCATATGTACGTCCCTATTGTAAAAGTACGGTGTGTAAACGGCTCTGGAAACGGAGGGCCGATAAGTGAAGAAACGTGCGGTGTGCTGCGGAGGCCGTCAGGCGGACGGCAAGTAATGAAATAAACTTGGACCTGTTGCACCCAGAATCTGCCTCATCGAGTCTCTGTTATCATCTCTGCGCGGTACAAAAGTAGGACCACCCCCCCCCAGCTCGGCACCCCACCACCGACACTACACTCTTCCCCCGGAATCTACTTCTTCACTATGCAGTTGGAAAGAAATTTTATTACTAATGATGGTTATTACTCCCGCCTTCTTGTTCATTTTCAATGCTTTAAACATGTTGGGGTACGGTAATTTTTATTTTCAAAGGAGGGGTGATTGTCTTTAGCCAATTTTACTTCTTGCAAACAAATAATGTCTGCCTGGTATAGTTTGATCTCTTTCCATGTTATATGTCTCTTGTAAGGACTGTTGAGTCCTCTAACATTGTAGGATAGAACTTTAATGTCCATCTAGACTTAAACACCAAGGAGTCAGGAATTATTAAAAAATTAAAAGGGAAACAAAAGGTAAAAGGAACGAATAATAAACAAAAGTGAAACACAACTCAAAGGAGATCTCCTGGAGGGAACCACCTGTTGTGGTTATCTCCTGAAATTGGGGGAAAAAAAAAGTGGCAAAGGTCCCGCATGACCAACCATTGTTCCATTAAAACTACCAATAACTATGTAATGTTATGAAGATAAAGTTTCCACAAGGAGGCCTCCATGAAGTCTCAAAGAGACGGATCAATCTCTGTCCCCAAGGTTTCCCCGTAGAGGTTATAAAAGCTAAACCTTCTTACCAACCTATGCTTTATTATGACTATCAATAACTCTATAATTAACAAGGTAATGTTTTGTTTTTGTTTTTTTTTTAAAAGAGACCTCAAAGAAACATTAGGGCAACAACTCAGCCCTTATCCCTATGGAGAAAGGCCAAAAAATCTCTACCTTCTTCCACCATAAACAGTGGCACATTCTTGCCTTTGTACCATACTATAATTCTAGTCGGGAACCCCCATCTATATGCAATGTCTAAATCTCTCAACTTGGCAGTTATTTCTCTGAACGATTTTCTGGTGTCTATTGTATTTTTTGAAAAGTCAGAAAAGACTTTAATCTGGTCATATGGCACTGGAAAAGTATGCTTATCTCTCAAGTATTTTAAGATTTTTTCTTTTGTCTCAAAGAATAACAATCGAAGTACGGTATCTCTAGGTTTGTCTGGATGTATACCTTACGGACCCGGGAGCCAGTGAATTCTATCGACTGTCAATTGGATGTCTGATAATGAGGGTATTATCTTTTTAAAGAGGGCTTTAGCAAAGTCAGAGAGGTCATTCTGCAAAACACTTTCAGGGATCCCTGAGTTTGAGGTTGTTTCGACAGCTCCTGTCTTCCAGGTCCGTTATTTGGGTTTTCAGGACCGTAACCTCCTCCCTCAAGACTAAGTTTTGTTGAGTAAGTGTCTCTGTTTTACTTTCCAGTTCTGTAATTTTATTTTCATTAATCTCAAATCTGTGTGTGAACATGTCGCTGAAGGCCCCATTACACACAATAATGTCCCAGCGATCCCATCAACATGGATGGGATCGCTGGGACATAGTTAGACAGACTCACCAGCGATCAGGACCAGTGTGCACGCTGGTATCTAGGGTAAACAGTGGGTAACTAAGAGCCGCGCGGCTCTTGGATACCCGTTGTTTACCCTAGATACCAGCGTGCAGCGTCGCTGATCGTTGGTCTCCCGCTGCCACACGCAGCAATGCGTGCTGGCCAGCGGGAGACCAACAATCAAAAAATGGCCCAGGACGATCCTGCACGATCAGCGATACCCAGCGGGGGGGCCGGTCGCTAATGGATGTCACACACAGCGAGATTGCAGGCAGGCAATTGAGGATTTTACTGAAGATTTATATTTTTCGTCTGTTTTATTCCTGATTGGAGATCTGGATTTAGTAGGACTATTTAAATTAGGTGAGTTAGTAAACCGTCTGGTTTTGGAGGTGTCCCATGTTTTTTGGTTTCTATTGGGTTGTCCTTTAGATTTTAGACTGCTTGACGCCATTTTATCAATCAAGTGTCAAAGAAGTCAATCAATACTACACTAGATAGTAAGTTTTGTTTGTGTATAATACAAATCAATAAACACCTCAGGTGTTATGTCACCAAGCGTCAGCTGTTCAATAAGTAACTGGACAATAGGGTGTCATGTATTACCTACAACAAGGGATGGTATGGTTCAATCCCAATCCAGATCTCCAATGTTTAAACAGAGAAAAGCACAATAGACTGTTATTCAGTACTCTATATAGCCACCCAGCTTGGCACTATCAATTGTTAGAATACCCGCAGCGCAAGGTTTTAAGCCCTCCTGCATCTACAACCCCAAAAGAACTATAGATCAGGTTTAGATAGTGCCTTTGCTTTTACAGCAATTACCCAGCACAAGCACAGTTCGGAATCTTTCAGGGCTACTGTAATAACCTTATATCAGGGTGTATGGCTAAAGAGTTGACTATTATATAATGAATTAAGAAGGCAGAGCAAGGATGAAGACCCTCATAACACAGAGGTTTCCAGCTTTCCTGCCTCCCACAGCCCTATCAGGGCTATTGGACAGGGTTAAACAGGCTTCTTTTGCTCTTTTCAGTTCTCACAATGGCTACAGCCTCTTCTCTCACTCCACTAGGGCTCTTACTACTGTAGTCACCCGCCGTCAGATGTCGCTTAAGGGTACCGTTACACTTAGCGATGCACCAGTGATCCCGACAACGATATGGATCGCTGGTGCATCGCTAAGCGGTCGCTAGTGAGCTGCCACACAGGCAGATCTCACCAGCGACATAGCAGCGGTCGATGGTCGTTACTTACCTGTTACACGTGGCGATCCTGACATCCTCCTGCCCGCGTCGCTCATCGGCGCCACAGGAAGCCCAGCAGGAAGCGCCCGACGAGAAATGATCCAGGACGTTCTCGCGCGACCAGCGATAACCAGCGGGGGAGCGGTCGGAGGTAAGTATCAGACATAGCGATATCGCTAGCAATATCGCTGCTACGTCACAAAATCGGTGACGTTACAGCGATATTGCTAGCGATATCGCTATGTGTAACGGGGGCTTTAGACTCCCTGTAGACCTCCTCTCTCTTCAGCAGTGCGTTGACTTGTCTCCTGCTGTGCAGAGTTCTAAAGCTAATGTATTTCCCACAGCCCAGCAGGACTATTGTGCAAGGCTGTGATAACCTCTTATGCTTTAATCCTGTGTTAGTAACAAACAACATACCTTCAGAATCTTAAGGTACTGTAATATCACCTGTAATTTTAATAGTATACAAGACAGTTAATAATATATATCTCAATTAGAAAAGTAGAATTCAAAGAGAGGTAAATGCAAGTACTCCACTTTACAGCAAGTTTTATATCTATGGGTCACTGGTATAACCTTTGATACAGTAAGGAGTTTTGACAAAGTTTATAACAAAATCTCTTTTGCTGCAGCTTGTAGAATGCAGAGTTGTCAGTACTCCTGTGTTCAGAGGATTCACAACCTTATAAACTAAAAATTCCAGCCGGATCATATGTTGCTTGAAAGAATTATCTGGCACCTTGATGAAGTAGCGTGCACTCACTGGACTCCAGCAGCCAAAAAGATTATTTATTTATGTACTCCCTAGAAGAAGTAAATGTCTCCCAAATGAAGAAGCCCACACACCCTCAGTCTTGAAAGAATATATATAGACAAGACAGTTGCCATTAGTCTGCTGCCTTTAAGGAATGTATAACCCCCTGCTGATTTCCACACACTTGGTCCACACACTTGGTCAGGGCTTCCCAGGACCCACCATACCCCCAGGCACCCTCCTCAAAATGCAGCAACAGGCAGTGGTACTTAACTTCTATAGTGTAGAGATTTTAAGTTCCTTTGCTTTCCACGGCCCCTGCAAGGCTATTGATCTAGGTTAGAGTAGCTTCTTTTGCTATTTCTGCTTACAGGAATTTCTTTACAGCTCACCGCTATGTTTCCTTGTGTTCCCGTGGCGTCGCCTGGTCCTCACCTCTCCCAGCTGCTGTCTCTTCTGCGTCGTTTCTTCTTCAAGGTTAATGGACTCCGTGTCTTCTTCAGTGGCTTACCGGCTTCACCGCTCTGTTCTCCGTCTGTCGCGTCTTCTCCGCTCTCCCCGCCTCTTCCTCTGCCTCTTGCCTATGTCTTTCCTCCGGCTGCGATGTCAGCGTCTTCTTCCTGCCTTCTCTCCTCAGCCTGTCAGCCCGGACTTCACCACACAGTAATGGCGCCGCCTCACAGCTGTTTCCCGCGCTTTGTCACAGCAGTGTTGAGACTCAGCGTTACCTCAGCTTCAGGACTCGTGGTCTTTTCGGCACCTCCAGCTGACAATATGCGGTGTTTCATCTGTCCCGGCGGCTTCAATGGAGACCAGTTTCAGCTTAATATTGGCGGCGTAACAGTTAAGTGAAGGGACTCCCGGACTCTTTGCTGTTTATGAATCAGTGGTTCCCGCCATTATTGCAGTCACAGCCGCCACTTGTCACCGGCTAGTTGCACAGGGAAACTGAGGCACCAATTCTTCAGGAATTAGTATAATTTAAGTCTTGGGAAGCCATTAATAGTTTTCAGTAATAAATATTAATAAAACATCCTCTTTTGACTTGTGTTGTAGTCGCTTATGTGGTCATATATGCGGGAGCTCACTGCTCAGACGTCCACCATCACTCTGAGCTCAGGCCACGCCCCCCGTTAAGGGGTTAATTCCAACCCTACCATTTTGTAATCGGCAAAATGGCATCCAGCCACCATTATGCTGGAATCACGCAAATCAAACCACAAAAAAATTGAGGCGAATTCGATTCACCTCAAAGAAATTCGCTCATCTCTGCTACCTACGTCTCCGCCGAACTACATGAAAAAGATTCACAGCAAATGCATAGCTCAAGACAATGATATTTACCGTGTCTCTAAGTATTAATGGTTGAGAAATATTCCCAAATTGTAACCGACAAGCCATTTCTAAAACTCAAATATTTTTTGAAGAAACTTTGGTATTTTTTTCAGTTACCATGGCAATGTTTCTTGCTAGTGATTTCTTTATAAAACAATGACAGCTTATGTCCTGAGGAGAGATTATATCGGGTCATAGGCAGCCATAACTGTCCACCCACTGGAAAATAGAAACAAGGGAATTCATTGGAAAAACGAGTTACACTTTTTTGCTGAGGCATACGAGCATATATGAAATGCCGTCTGCTCCACTACAGGGCCAGATTACTGGTATCCTTTATGTAATAGGTAGATTCATTTCACTGCACAAAGAATAATAAATCGTCAAGTAATTATGGAATTTTCTGGTTGTAAAGAGAGAGATTCAGTACTGTCTGCCGCTAAGGGAAGACACTTTAAAGTGTAACTGACAATTTCATTTTTCACCCCATAAATCAACTTTTTAACCCCTTCACTACCAAGGGTGGTTTGCACGTTAACTACCGGGCCAATTTTTACAATTCTGACCACTGTACCTTTATGAGGTCATAACTCTGGAACGCTTCTATGGATCCCGGTGATTCTGACATTGTTTTCTCGTGACATATTGTACTTCATGTTAGTGGTAAAATTGCATTCAAATAACTTGCGTTTATTTGTGAAAAAAACGGAAATTTGGCGAAAATTTTGAAAATTTCGCAATTTTCCAACTTTGAATTTTTATGCCCTTAAATCACAGCGATACGGCACACAAAAAACTTAATACATAACATTTCCCACATGTTTACTTTACATCAGCACAGTTTTGGAACCAAAATTTTTTTTTGTTAGGAAGTTATAAGGGTTAAAAATTGACCAGCGATTTCTCATTTTTGCAACACCATTTTATTTTTAGGGACCACTTCACATTTGAAGCCACTTTGAGGGGTCTATATGATAGAAAATACCCAAAAGTGACACCATTCTAAAAACTGCACCCCTTAAGGTGCTTAAAACCACATTCAAGAAGTTTATTAACCCTTTAGGTGCGTCACAGGAATTTTTTGAATATTAAAAAAAAAATGAACATTTAACTTTTTTTCACAAAAAAAATACTTCAGGTTCAATTTTCTTTATTTTACCAAGGGTAACAGGAGAAATTGGACTGCAAGACTTATTGTGCAATTTGTCCTGAGTACGCTGATACCTGATATGTGGGGGGGAACCACTGTTTCGGCGCATGGCAGAGCTCAGAATGGAAGGAGCGCCGTTTGACTTTTTCAATGCAAAATTGGCTGGAAATCAGATCGGACGCCATGTCACGTTTGGCGAGCCCCTGATGTACCTAAACAGTGGAAACCCCCCCAAGTGACCCCATTTTGGAAACTAGACCCCCCAAGGAACTTATCTAGATATGTGGTGAGAACTTTGAACCCACAAGGGCTTCACAGAAGTTTATAACGTACAGCGGTACAATTAAAAAATCATATTTTTTCCACAAAAATGATCTTTTCACCCCCAATTTTTATTTTTCCAAGGGTAACAGGACCCTAAAAGTTATTGTGCAATTTGTCCTGAGTACGCTGATACCCCATATGTGGGTGTAAATGACTATTTGGGCGCATAGCAGAGCTCGGAAGGGAAGCAGCGCCATTTGACGTTTTTGGCTAGAATTGAGATCGGACACCATGTCGCGATTGGAAAACCCCTGATGTACCAAAACAGTGGAAACCCCCCACAAATGACACCATTTTGGAATCTAGACCCCCCAAGGAACTTATCTAGATGTGTGGTGAGCACTTTGAACCCCCCAGTGCTTCACTGAAGTTTATAACGTCCGGGCGTGAAAATAAAAAAATCGTATTTTTTCCACAAACATGATCTTTTAGTCCCCATTTTTTTATTTTCCCAAGGGTAACAGGAGAAATTGGACCCCAAAAGTTGTTGTCCAATTTGTCCTGAGTACGCTGATACCTCATATGTGGGAGAAAACTACTGTATGGGCACACGTCGGGGCTCGGAAGGGAAGTAGTGACGTTTTGGAATGCAGACTTTGATGGAATGGTCTGCGGGTGTCATGTTGCGTTTGGAGAGCCCCTGATGTACCTAAATAGTGGAAACCCCCCACAAGTGACCCCATTTTGGAAACTAGACCCCCTAATGAACTTATCTAGATGTGTGGTGAGCACTTTGAACCCCCCAGTGCTTCACAGAAGTTTATAACGACCGGGCGTGAAAATAAAAATATCGTATTTTTTCAACAAACATCATCTTTTAGTCCCCATTTTTTTTATTTTCCCAAGGGTAACAGGAGAAATTGGACCCCAAAAGTTGTTGTCCAATTTGTCCTGAGTACGCTGATACCTCATATGTGGGAGAAAACTACTGTATGGGCACACGTCGGGGCTCGGAAGGGAAGTAGTGACGTTTTGGAATGCAGACTTTGATGGATTGGTATGCGGGTGTCATATGCGTTTGGAGAGCCCCTAATGTACCTAAACTATTGAAACTCCCCACAAGTGACCCCATTTTGGAAACTAGACCCCCCACCGAGCTTATCTAGATGTGTGGAGAGCACTTTGAACCCCCAAGTGCTTCACAGAAGTTTATAACGTCTGGGCGTGAAAATAAAAAAAACATTTTTTTCCGCAAAATTATATTTTTGCCCCCAATTTTTTATTTTCCTAAGGGTAACAGGAGAAATTGGACCCCAAAAGTTGTTTTGTAATTTGTCCTGAGTAGGCTGATACCCTACATGTGGGGGTAAAACACTGTTTGGGCACATGGCAGAGCTTGGAAGGGAAGGAGCACCATTTGACTTTTTCAACGCAGAATTGGCTGGAATTGAGATCAGACGCCATGTTGCCTTTGGAGAGCACCTGATGTGCCCAAACAGTGGAAACCCCCAATTATAACTCCAACCCGAACCTCAACACACCCCTAACCCTAATCTGAGCCCTAGCCCTAACCCTAGCCCTAACCCTAACCCTAGCGGGAAAATGGAAATAAATACATTTTCTTTTAGTTTTATTATTTTTCCCTAACTAAGGGGGTGATAGCGGGGGGTTTGATTTACGATTTATGGCGGTTTTTATGTTTGGCGGCTGTCGCACGCTAAAAGACGCTTTTTATTGTAAAAATAGTTTTTGCATCACCACATATTGTGAGCTATAATTTTTCCGTATTTTGACCCACCGAGTCATGTGAGGTCTTATTTTTTGCGGGACGAGTTGACGTTTTTATTGGTACCATTTTCGAGCACGTGACATTTTTTGATCGCTTTTTATTCCGATTTTTGGGACGCAGAATGAACAAAAACCAGCGTTTCATGAATTTCTTTTGGGGGGGTGCGTTTACACCGTTCCGCGTGTGGTAAAATTGATAAAGCGGTTTTATTCTTCGGGTCAGTACGGTTACAGCGATACCTCATTTAGGTCGTTTTTTTATGTTTTGTCGGTTTTTTGCAATGAAAACTATTTTATATAAAAAATAATTATTTTTGTATCGCTTTATTCTGCGAGCTATAACTTTTTTAGTTTTTTGCAGATGATGCTGTATGGTGGATCGTTTTTTGCGGGACAAGATGACGTTTTCAGCGGTACCATGCATATTTATATGCGTCTTTTTGATCGCGCGTTATTGCACTTTTTGTTCGGTGGTATGATAATAAATCATTATTTTTTGCTTCGTTTTTTATTTTTATTTTTTAAGGGGTTCGCTAAAGGGGTTAACTAATGGGACAGTTTTATAGGGCAGGTCATTACGAACGCGGCGATACCAAATATGTGTACTTTTATTGTTTTTGTTTTTTTTTATTTTGAAAAAATGGATTTATTGGGGAATATTTTTTTTTTTTTTACTGATTTATTTAGCGATTTTTTTTAAATTATTTTTAACACTTTTTTTTTTTTTTTTTTTACTTTATTACCTTGTCCCAGGTGGGACATCACTGTCCTGTGACAGATCGCTGATCTGTCACATCACAGATCACTGTGACAGATCAGCGATCTGTCACAGGCACTGCTGCAGACTTCCTCATGCCTGCGCTTTGCAGGCAGTGAGGAAGTCAGCTCCCTGCAGGCCCCCGTCCCCATCTTGGATCCGGGGGCCTGTAGGGAAAGAGCCCCCCGCAGCAGTGCTGCACATTGCGCTGCCGTGGGGGGCTCAGGGAAGCACGGAGGGAGCCCCCTCCCTGCCGATGCTTCCCTTTAACCCCCGGTACACCGCGATCGCGTTTGATCGCGGTGTGCAAGGGGTTAACGTGTCGGGGGCGGTCCGTGACCGCCCCTGACACATTGTGCCGGGTGTCAGCTATGATAATTAGCTGACACTCGGCCGCGATCAGCGGCGCTCACCACGTGGGCGCCGCTGATCGCGATGACGTAATATTCCGTCCATGGTAATTAGGTCCATGGTCACATGGACGGAATATTACGTCAATTGTAGGTAAGGGGTTAATATGTCTCAGATAAATCTGCTTCTTTTTCCTTCTGGACTGATTTTTCATTCTGAAAATTCTTAATTCAGTGTAAAATCTGTTATCAATGAATACAGATTTTCCCATTAATGAGATAGGAGATGACCATTGGTGCACATAAAGTTCTATCAAACTTGCAGTACAATATCTGTCTGCCTCTAGTTCCTCTCCGTAGAATTTTAAATGCATCTCCTATCTCTGTAATGTGGAAATCTGACTTAAACGAAAACAGATGTTACCCATGAGAAAAAGCAAATTTATCAAAAGATTATTTACTTATGTTCATACATGATATTAATCTATAAAACTAAATGTAAACAATTGTTACTCTAAGTTTTGTTACAATCTTACATATAATAAGATAATGTTATTGGTATTAACAATATTACTGTTTTGATTATATTGCGTGTTTTCTCATAGCAATAATAAATCCTTGGAAATATAAAATGTCTGTGCCCAGGGTCCTGAAGATTGTGACAAGGGATGTATGTCATGTTTCAGGTTGGTTTGGTGTGCAAATGAAAGAGATATCAGCAATGTAATTGCTACTAGCATAGCTTTTATTTCCATACCAAACTACTCTGAGAGGCATGACAAAACCAAAGATAAAAACAAAGTGAGCAAACACCCTGCATTAAATATCAATAGTACATGAAAACAACATAGTGTATTTATTTAACATAATTTTAATAAAAAAAACTCGTAAAATTCATCCCACCACGTGAAGGTGACCATATTCGGGACAGTCCTAACCTCTAGTATTAAAACCTTACCTTACGTCAAATTACATAAATGTGAATAAGGCCCAGCTCTTATGGCTTGGATAGCTTTTGTCTGTATAGTGGCCAGTGTAAACATGCACATACACGTTGCATGCATACCAATTTATACGGTTGTGCTCAAAAGTTTACATACCCCAGCAGAATTTTTGCTTTCTTTGCCTTTTTTCACTAAACCTTTTTCTCCACTCATGGTTAGTGGTTGGGTGAAGCCATTTATTGTCAAACTACTGTATTTTCTCTAATAATGACAACCCAAAACATCCACATGACCCTGATCAAAAGTTCACATATCCTGGTGATTTTGACCTGATAACATGCACAGAAGTTGACACAAATGAGTTTGAATGGCTACTAAAGGTAACATCCTCACCTGTAACTTGTTTGCTTGTAATCAGTGTGTGTGCATAAAAGCTGAGTGAGTTTCTGGGATCCAGACAGACTCTTGCATCTTTCATCCAGCCACTGACATTTCTGCATTGTGGGTTATGGAGAAAGCAAAAGAATTGTCAACGGATCTACGGGAAAAAGTAGTTGAACTGTATAAAACAGGAAAAGGATACAAAAAAGATTTCCAAAGAATTGATAATGCCAGTCAGCAGCGTTCAAACTGTGATTAACAAATGGAAAATCAAGGGCTCTGTAAAAACAAAACAATGGTAAGGTAGACCAGCAAAAATTTTGTCTACAACTGCAAGGAAAATTGTTCAGGATGCAAAGAAAAAGGGTATGTAAACTTTTGAGCACAACTGTGTAAGTTGACATGCATGCAATGTGTATGCGCATGTTTACACTGGCCACTACATTTAAAGGGAACCTGTCACCTGTTTTGTCCGCGATAAGATGCAGCCACTGCCTTTCAGAGCTTATCTAAAGCATTCTATAATGCTGAAAGATAACCTGAAAAGATAACCTGAAAGATAAGAAAAATAACTTTTATTATACTCACCCGGGGGGTGGTCCAGTGCGGTCTGGTCCGATGGGTGTCACAGGTCCGGGTCCAGCACCTCCCATCTTCTTGCAACACTGCCCTTCTGCTTGCTTCATCGCTCCCTGACATTGCACTCCTGCTCAGCCATACTTCTCTGTTATGAATGAGTCACCGTAGGAGGCAAAAACAGAAATACTTGCTAAGTCCAGAAAACCAGAGAAGTTGGCAGCTATCGGATTGCAGACCCCTGAACCTATCAACTACAACTAGCGGTAGCCGTGGGGGGTTCCTACGGTGCCCTAGACCCCTCGATCACAGCCGGAGAACTAAATAGCCTAAAGACAGAAAGGGAAATCTAAACTGCCCCAGAGCAGACCCCAAAGCAATTGGCAGCCCCCAACATATAATGATGGTGAAGCAAGATGAAAAAACACTCACACAGATAGAAAGATAGGCTGAGCAAATGATGGGGCCCAAGCTAACTAAATAGGACAGGATAGAAAAGCTGCTGTCTGCAATCCGCCAAAACCCTATCAAAACAAGAGCCAACAGGCTGATAGGGAAAAAAGCCCTGAAGACGCTAGGCTTCAAAAAGACTATATCAGTACTCAGGTATTTTCTGAAGACAGAGCAAAAAGGAATTCAGCTCACCCCAGCAGGGAATGGCAGAAATCCAGAAAAACAAGGCAAAACAAAAACAAAACACAAATGCAAAAAGCAGAGCAGAAAACTTAGCTTTTGAAGAGCAGGAATCAGACTGGTCTCCTAGAATCCCTCAGAGAGATCACCAGCAAGGCAGAAGGGCGTCGGCTGCCTTATATCCAGTCAGCAATTCCCGTCACCCAGTCATCATCATCCAGCTCAGGTGCTTGGTAATCAGCCTCACTACCTTCCTTCACCAGAAGAGGGAGTTCATCAGACCTCAATGGTGAAGGGGAAAATGAACTCACAACACTTCTCTGCCCTGTTGAGGGCAGAGCAAATTCCTGCAGTGCGCAGGCGCTGGGCCTCTCTTGCCTTTCCTGGGTGCCTGCGCACTTTAGTACTTTGCTCTGCCCTCAACAGGGAAGATGAGTACACCTGCGCAGGAGTGCGATGCCGGGGAGTGATGTAGCAAGCACGAGTGCAGCATCGCAAGAAGGGAGGTGCTGGACTCGGACCTGCAACACCCATCGGACCGGACCACACCGGAACGCCCCCCCGGGTGAGTATAATAAAAGTTATTTTTCTTATCTTTCAGGTTGGACCGGGGGCTTATCTACAGCATTATAGAATACTATAGATAAGCCATGAAAGGCAGTGGCCGTATCTCATAGCGGTCAAAACAGGTGATAGGTTCCCTTTAAGGATTGCAAAGGGTGAAACTACTCAGGTTCTGTAAAGATCTGTTAATATACCTTCTATATTATTTTATACCATGTGAAACTACAAGTAAAACGTTCACAATAGTAAGAGGAAGCTGGAAGTTGGTTGGTTGGTTCACAATCAAGAATATTACCATTCAGGGTCACTTTGCAGACCATACAGTGACTACTGTGCCGATCAGTCCTTGAGGCATAATAAATATTTACATCTAGTTATCTCATAAGTGATGTCTATTTTGGAGTCTTCCACCGACTCCAGACATTCATGATGACTTCTCCAGAACAAGAAATTTCTTTGAAGAGTTTTCCACACAGATGTCTCATTATTTACTAATTCTGCAGATCAACACAATATGCCCCTGAAAATAACAATGTGACAATGTGCCTCTGATTAAAACTTAAACAGTTAACTCTGATCCCCTAAGGGCCCCGTCACACATAGTGACTCACCAGCGATCCCGACAACGATATCAACATGTCAGGATCGCCTGGGGAGTCGCTACATGATCGCTGGTGAGCTGTCAAACAGACAGCTTCACCAGCGATCAGCACCAGTGACGCCGAACGCACGGTGTCGCTGTGTACTTTAGTTACCAGCGCGTTGATGCAGGGAGCTGGTAACTAAGGTACACATCGGGTTTCTAAGGGGCGTGCGTCACTTAGAAACCCGATGTGTACCTTGGTTACCAGCTCCCTGCATCAGCGCGCTGGTAACTAAGGTACACATCGGGTTTCTAAGCACCGCCCGTGCTTAGAAACCCTCCGTTTACCTTCGTTACCAGCATGCTGATCGCTGGTCGCTGGTCTCCCGCCTGTCACACGCAGCGATGCGTGGTGGCCAGCGGGAGACCAGCGACCAAAAAAATGTCCGGGGCTTTCCATCAACGATCAGCGATACCAGCAGGGGGGCCGGTTGCTGATAGGTGTCACACACAGCGATATCGCTGGTGAGATCGCTGTTGCGTCACAAAACTTGTGACAGCAGCGATCTCGCTACCGAGATCGCTATGTGTGACGGGGCCCTAAGTATAAAATTAATTATGAACCCGACTGCACCCGCTATCTGACAATATAATCAGCCATTGTACCACTGAAATATAAAAATGTACCATCATTTACCCTGAATACAAAAATAAGCCACTGTGCCTTCCTGAATACTAGGTAGGCCAATGTGCCCTTTTCAATACTAAGCCAGGCATTGTGCCTGCCTTAGTATTAGGTAAGCCTCTGTGTCCCCCATGAATAGGTAATCCACAGTTTCCTACTAGATAATCAAGCTAAATAATACAGGGTTCACCCTGATCTACAAGAACCGCTATCGCTCTACATTTGCAGCTTGTGTGTGCTCCAATTTATCTTCACCAACCAGAATAAAGCAATTGGATAATAGACATATTCTATGTGGAGGCCAAAATTATGTAATCAATAGTGGCCATACAAGATGATCAGTGATATAATTCATATATCATGATCCACATAGTTAAATAGGACAAATGCAGGACAACTGCACAATTACTAGAAGTTACCAAAGAGAAAAGCAGTCAAAAATCCATAAAATATAATGTTTATTGAAAATACTAGAAAAAATAATTACAAATAAAATGGACACACAGTATATGGAAGGGGAGAAACAGCATGTAAATGAGCACAATAGTCCATAGGGCCAACCATACTGCAAACACCTAGTCAGGTAGAGAGAATGCAGAGCTAAATATTGTAGCCAGTATTAGGTCAGGGGCACATAATTACAAAAATTATATATATATAGCAAGAGGTGTATAAAACATCATCATGTAGCAAGTGCTACTGCCCTTAATGGAAAATGTACCCTGCCAAGGTGACAAGTACAGAAGCGTTCAATAAATAGAGCACAAAGAGCATCTTAGCAATGATATAAAAGACTGCATGACTATACCTAGAACCGGTGAAGCAGCAAGGTCGGTCCTGTCCCCGACGCGCGTTTCGGAGCCAAGCGGCTCCTTCCTCAGGGGGCGTGGAGATTAGCGCAACCATCGGGTTCATATAACGCTCCCGCCGGAAGTCATCAAGCTGCGCAAACAGCCCGTCATTAGCCAGCTGGATCAGTGCCACGGCGAAACCGGAAACACGCGGGCCCACGTGATCCAGTACACCGGGCAAAGACCACCCGCTGACACACCGGCGGACAGTGCGCATGCGTGTGAATGACACCAGGCTAAAGTCGCTATGTCAAGGAAGGGCAAAGTGTGGGGCAAACGTAAATGAATGTACAGAATAGCGAGATATTGTCAAATATACCCAGAATATAACATAGTGCAGAATGATAACAAATATCCAAAAGAGTATATAATAATAGAAAGAAAAAAGATTAGAAAAATACACCAGACATATTGCGCTGGCCTATGTCACCAGCAGATGACCTATGCAAATAATAGATGGCCCACATCAGTAGCAGATAGCGGCATATAGGATACATCAATACGCACATATTCGTCATTATTAAAGACTAAATTGACTTACAATTATACAGGGACACAACATTGGGTCTGTATTCTACAAAATAGTATCCCTATATAGATCCAATCGTCAAGGTTTCCATATAGACTATTATTATATGCCAAGATGTCAAAAAAGACCATCAAAGGACCCCCAACACAAAATTGGAAATATACATGAGGGGAAAAAAAAAAAAAAAAAAAAAAAAAAAAGGACATAAAATACACATACAAAAAAGAATAAAAAGATAAGGGTATACAATACACTACAATGCAATGTGAATCACACATAACAAGCTGTCACTATAAAGTTGACAAATATATACTGCCCCATATAAATGTATTTATAAAATATCAAATTATTTTGATTTATATCAGAAAGGCCAACAGGTGTGGAATCCACTTAGCAACTTAATGGTGCCAGACGACCTTCAGACTCTTTCCACAATTCAAGAAAACATCAGATCATGTTCGAATTACTACAAAAATAAGTATAAAAACAAAATAATTAAAATACAATACAAGAACACAGTGCTCATGTGGGTATTGACTCAAATGAAACTACAGATATGGAACATATGAAATATTTTCATTTAGTCCACGTGGATGAATAGTATCTAAGGTCCAAATCCATCTGGTTTCGGACCTCGCCAAGCGATTAGATAGTTTGCCACCCCTTATATTGATACTAAGGGCATCAATGCCCCTTACTTTGAGGAGTGTAGCATTCGACTGGTGGAATAGCTTAAAGTGCCTGGGCAGGGTCTTTAGACTTAAATCATCATCACAAGTGGCAGCAGCCTGTATGCCCAGGACATGTTCCCTTGTGCGTACCTTCAGCTGGCGTGTGGTCATCCCCACATAGATGAGTCCACAAGGGCAAGTAGCATAATATATCACGTACCGAGTGGTACATGATATACGTTGCTTAATAGGGAATGTCCTGGTACCATCATAATTCGTAAAAGAGGTACTCCTCTCAATATTAGGACAGGCTATACATCTGCCACAGGGGAAGCATCCATTTTTTATCGGGATATCATCCAGAAAAGTGCGTATTGGATGATCAACATAGTGACTAGACACTAATTGGTCACGTAAATTCATTGCCCTTCTAAAGGTAATAGATGGATATTCCGGGAGGAATTTACTCAGAATAGGATCCACCGCAAGGATAGGCCAAGCCTTTCTCATCGCATCACGCATCATCTTGTGTTGAGGGTGAAAAGAAGTGATGAATCTTATAACATCACTCCCCTCCATTTTTTTGCGGTTCCCATAGAGCAGATCATTACGAGTCACATGTTTGGCACGTTGGTAGGCCTTTTTAACGCTCCGTCTACTGTATCCACAGGATAGAAAACGAGCTTTCAGCTCATTAGCACGATGTTCAAAATCCACATCAGTGGAACAGATACGACGGAGACGTAAGAACTGCCCCACGGGGATAGACTTAATAAGATGATGCGGATGACAAGATGAAGCGTGGAGCAAAGTGTTACTTGATGTCTCCTTACGGTGGATATCCGTCTGAATTATTCCTTCTGTATCCTTTCTAATGGAAACATCCAAGAAAGTAATCTTTACCGGATCCCAAGTCAGGGTAAGCTTAATATTGAGATCATTGCTGTTCAAGGTGGATACAAATTGCAGGAGGTCGATGGAGCTGCCCTGAAAGATAAAGAAGATATCGTCAATATAGCGTGCCCATAACTGGACACGCTCAATTGACCCCTGTTTATCAGACAGGAAGAGGTCCCTCTCCCACAGCCCCAAGAAGAGATTGGCATAGGATGGCGCAAAGGCCGCACCCATGGCGGTCCCCTGGAGCTGCAGGTAGAAGGACCCCTTAAACACAAAAAAGTTGTGTGTGAGAGTGAACTCTAAGAGTTCCAAGATGAGGTCCCTAAGTCCCACCAAAAGGGTGGAGGTGGTCAAAAAAAATCGAACGGCACGTAGGCCATCAATGTGCTTTATGTTGGTATATAGGGACTCAATATCAGTGGAAACAAGAAGAGAATCACTCTCCATACAGAGTCCATCGACCTTCCGCAATAGATCTCCAGTGTCCTTGAGGAAAGATGGGAGACTGGACACCAGTGGCTGGAGATGATGGTCAATCCATTTATTGATGTTCTCAAGGAAATTCCCCCGACCCGATATAATGGGTCTACCCGGTGGCGACCTAATGTCCTTATGAATTTTAGGCAAGAGGTACAATGTGGCTATGGTGGGCTCTTTTACAGTGAGTGCCACGGCCAATTGTTTGGTGACAATGCCGTTGATCACAGCCTTATTAATGATCAGATCCAGTTTGGCAACAAAGGCCGAGAGGGGATTATAAGTGAGTTTTTTATAGCACACCGAGTTGTTTAATTGACGGTGTGCCTCCCTCTCATACATTGCTATAGGCCAGACCACCACATTACCCCCTTTATCGGCCGGCTTAAGCACCACATCTGGAAGATTTTGAAGATACTTAAGTCTCACCCTCTCATCCTTAGTCAGATTGTCAACTCTGCCATATTTAGGAATTTTCTTAAATTCTTCGGTCACCACACGTACAAAAAGGTCTATACTCGGACATGATGTGAATGGGGGGAATTTCACTGATCTCACACGAATGGAAGGGGGAACCTTACCTCCCTCATCATCATGCTCAGCCGCTAGCGTCTCCAAAGTTCTTATTGCCTCCTGCTCCTCTTCTGTGGGAAAGAGACATTGGAGATCATCATTAAAAAATATCTTTTAAACAGCAATGATCTAGCAAACAGATTAAGATCCTTTACAGCAGTAAAGGTATCGAAACTAGAAGTGGGTGAAAAAGTAAGGCCTCTTTCCAATAAAGACAAATCCACCCTTGTGAGATCATACTGACTTAAATTGATCACCTTATTAACCTTCTGATGAAAGTCAGATTGATTCATTAGGTGTCTTTTATAGGGGTGGAATGAGTGGTCACGTAGCCTACGGGGCCCACCAATACCATGAGAAGAAGTCGAGGCCAATGATACATCCGATTGCCCACTAATAGAAGTAACTGAAGTGCTAGAGACCGTGCGATGCAAATTGGAGCTTTTATTATTTCTCCATAGATAAACTTTCTTCATTTGGTAATCCTTAAGGTCCAACCAGAATAAAGGCAAGCCACTGTGCCCCTCTGAATAATCAGTAAGCTACTGGGCCCAACTAAATAAGAGGTGGGCCATTTTGCCCCAACAAATAGCCAAGCCATTGTGATTTTCGGAATTATTGGAAAGCCACATCGAAATAGGCAAGCCACTGTTAAACCTTACTTCTAATCTACCAAGTGTGCTTCCCTGAATAGGTAGGCCACAATGCCCTCCTGACTAAGACAATCTACACTGCTCCCATAGGCAAGTCTACTAGCCCCCTGACTAATAGATAAGACACTATGCCCCTCTGAATAATAGAGAAGCCCCCGTTTACCACTCTACCCCCCCCCCCGAATTGTAGTCAGACCATTTTACCCACCTAAATAATAGGTAAGCTAATGTGCCACCCTGGGATGAAAAAAAACATCACCCATTCAAGTTTCCTTGTGGCACTATCTTCTAGCTGTTCTCCTGCTTCATAACATCACTGCATTGTTGTCTTCATAGAAAAGACACCGAGTGTTGAAGCCAGTAGCCAGTTATGTTTTTTTGCAACAGCTGTTGTATTCAGTTGCGTAAGTGTTTTAAGAACGCAAATGCAAATTGAAAATGCATCATCAGCTCTGGAGAAGGATGACACCTAAAAAACAAGGATATTAGGTGGAAGGTCAAGATCTATCGGATCCACCCCATAAGGACACCACTGCATGGAAGGATTCTGCATTATGAGGACACAACTTTGCTATCTGGACCAGATACGTTGAATGTCACATCTGTGTATGTGAATTTGGTGCAAGTATTACACTTTGCAGAGCGGGACTGTCCTGGCAGAGATAGATAATCCTGCAGTTTAGAAATTAAACTCACAATAGTACACATAAATTTGGAGCATTTTTGGAACACATTTGGAACAGATGAGCTCACGCTCACAGAAGGAAAATATCAGATAGGAAAATATGATACTTTATATAAATACAACACATGCTTGAACAATTTTAGACTACATATCAGTGTTAGGAAAATGCATATCTACTGTAATTTTTAGAAATGTGCTCTGATGTACTTAAAGCTGATTCCATTTACTTTTACAGCATGATCTCCAGTACTAAATGTTCCTCCTTAGCAGCTTTTCACCAAAAGAATTCTAAAGATAGCAAATTCCATATCCTACTGCTGAGCTAAAAATATTCTCTAAAATCTGCCTGAAGTCATTTTTCAGTTCCAAGTAAAATCACTGAGATATAAATATTGCTCTTGTGTTGATTTATAGCATATACTTCCTCTCTCAATAAGCCTATGTACACAGCATGAAAAGATACGACACGGTAATTGGGATAATTCAATAAAGTGCCGAGAGTAAATAATAGCAATTATACGTGCAGCCCTCCAGTGTCTAATGCCAGCATACATTAGCTCCAAAGTCAACTTGCAAACATAACAAGGCACAGAGGTATAATTCGGCTCTCAGACCATGGAAAAATATTGCATTCTTGTTTGGCCATCTGGCTAGTTATGGCTCTGAGGTGGCTGAATTTTTCTCAAACTAAGGCCTCATAGAAATCAACGATTTTTCTCGTACACAAAAAACGGATCAGATTTTCATCAGTCTTTGGTAAGTATCAGATTTGACCATCGGATGTTTCATCAGTTTGGGTTTTTGTTTGTGTATGAGAAGATTTCACAGGGTCACAGAAGGGTAGGAGTGCCATATTGGAGGTCAAATTTTGCTAGACTGGTTTAAGGGTGCCATGACACATTGGCAGAGCCCCCGAGGTGCCAGAACAGCAGAACCGGACAATAAATAAGTCCTAGGGTTGCTGTGATCATATGAAACCACATTTTCCTCACAGAATTTTTTACCATTGGGTGGTGAATAATTACATTTTTACCACTAAAAATGTTTTAGCCTTAAGTTTTTAATTTTTATGAAGGCTAATAAGAAAAAGTGGACCTCACAGATTGTTGTGCAATTTCTCCTGAGTGAGCCAATGCCCTACATGTAATCAGGAACTACCTTTCAGGCACAGTGCAAAGCTCAGAAGAGAAGGTTTTTGGATGCCAGAACACCAGAATCCATAATAAGGGACCCCATTTTACAAAGTACACCTCTCAATTAATTCATCTAAGTGTGCAGTGTTGTGATTAACACCATGGGTTGATGTTTTATCCTCATGATGGATCCTGCTTTTTTAACTTAATTTCTAATAAAAAGATTAATTTTACGGATGAAAGTGCCAAAAATCCTTTTTACTTCATCAGTATTCACTGAAGGGTTAACTAGCGTGACAGTTTTATAGGTCAGGTCATTCCAGACGAGGAAATACCAAATATGTGCACTTTTTTGTTTCACATAAATAAACCTATTTATTGATATAATATAATATTTTTTTGATTTTTATTATATTTTTACATTTCCTTTTTTTACTTGTATTACTCTGACCGGAGGGAAAAATGCATTGCAATGCCCCATCACTGCAATGCATAATAGACTTACACTGAGTTGTGACTTCCGTCTCGCACCAGCAAACACTGGAGTGTTGCAACAGAGGTCACAACCTGCAGAAGATGATCGGAGCTGTGCCAATAAAAGATGAAGGCAGTGGCTCTTGAGTATGATTCTAGGGATAGCAAGCTTGGATTAATGACACCACTCCAGCAGTAAAATTTAAAAAACTGCTGAAGTGGTGCTTTAATCACAGTGTGCTGACTCAATATGTATTTGTTTGTATATTGGCCACAGCTTGTTTGTACACCTGTATATTAATTAATAAAGGCCCCTTTTTTTATTTATTTTTTGTATTCTGATAGTGTTCTGATTTTTTTAAAGAGACCAATAGACTTCTATTGGTGAGATGATTCGTGACTCAGATTAAAAATGGGTTGTATACTACTAGGACAATTCTTTCTTGATCTAAATGTTTGGCCCCGATAAAATAAAAAAAGCCTATGCTCACCTCCTGTGCTGGCGCCGTTTCATCGGTGTCAGCACTCATGGTTCCGAGGCTCTTGTGCGGTTGTATGACACGTGGTGGCCAGCGCCCAATCAGAGCTGGCATCACTGTCCTCACCTTTGAACGTATTGAACATGACAGGAAGTCCGGGCTGCAGCGTATCTCACTTCCCCTTCATGTTCAATTTGTACGCAGATGGGGACAATGTTAGCAGCGGTGATTGTTTTTGTAAATTATATTGTGGCCAAGCCTCGTTTACGATCCATTTATGTTAATTAGTTTAAAAATATTTACTTAGAGAACATTATGCGCCAATTTAGTCAAGCTAACATATTGCCATATCTAATATAATGATACATGTCAAACACACCATATGCACCTGACATGTATTATGTTGTTGGGCTGAATTACAGAACCAACGCTCTCGTATGTAATTTCTCTGGTTTGGCTTATCAGTTATCATCACACATTCTATAACTGTACTGAAGATTGTAAAATGACCAACAAGGTATGGGGACATATATTAAATTCTGTGTTAACTCAACATTTTATAAATGCGTCAACAAAAATTAAATTTAAGCTCCTCAAAGATCTTGCAATGTGAATTCAGGCATAATTTTAGCTACAGTAAACGATGAGTCATACGTCATAATTTTTTTTTAACCCTTTCCAGTGGCTTATATGACCAGACAATGGCACAGCTGCAGAGATCAGTACCTAAGGGAGCGCCAGCAGCGTACCAAAAGTGGTAATGGTGCCCCCAAAAAAGGCCATAATTAGATAGTTATATAGTATATCCGTATATATCTATCTATTGCAAACCATAAAACTGTCTTGCCATGATATTGACCCCACAGGCATAAGAAAATAATTTGTGAACATGTCACAGTCTCTGAACCCAGAAGGCTCACAGCGTCTCAGATCCACCTGTGATAGTGGTACAGGGTTGGGGAGCAATCCTTTATCAGCATCCACAGTGACTGGCAAATTGTGGATGTGGGCGAAATTATGGTGAATTACACAGCCTAATGACACCATTGATATTTTGAACGCTTAATTGGAGGAGACGCATCAATACCATCCATTTAGCTCAGAAAATGCCAAAGGCGCATTCCAAAAAATGCTGGCCCTTGTAATCCTGTAATAAAAAAAATCTTCTGTCGACAGTCAAGACCTCTGCGAGGATAAGGCCTCAGCACGTCGACTCAGCTGAAAGGCCTCATCCCCAACCACTCGTGCCAGGGAGAATCCGTGGTGGTTGTGCTCTCATTTCATTGCTCAGAAGCAGAAGACCCATTAAGGATTAATTGAAGATTTGAGAATCTCCAGTTCCATAGGTTCCAAAACCTATAATTATAAACCGGTAGTTGCTGTCAATCAAGGCTAACAGCACTACTGAAAAAATATTGTTCGTAATTGCAGTATTGGGACTCTGAGCTTGGCGGCTTCTTCGCACGAATACATTTTCCATTGACTGCCCCAATACATTTTCATACTCCCCACAGAAAATGTAGACCCAGTCTAGTGAGGTTGGCTGGGGCATGACCATTTTATGAAGTCGGTCCCAGATTTGTTGGCAGGTTGTGCAGACTATGATTGAGATGTCCCCTATCCTGGCATATATGCTCCCCATCCTGGTATAACTGCCATCTTGCTACTGTTCTTTAATGCATTTATTGGAAAAATAAATGATTCTATTCATCTTCACTCTGCTCCCCTTCTGAGTGACCTCCTCTTCTGAAGCTGGCAACTGATTTCAATGAGCAAACTACGGGAGCGCATAACATCACTGTCATGCGACCCCCCTGGTCACGGGCACTCTGATTTAAGCTGTTTGGCCAGCAGCACGCATGGTAGCGCACAGACCCATCAAGTGTCTTGGTCACAATACACTTAAGCTGAATGTGTATTTGAGGAACCACATCTAGTTAAAGTTTGTGCTGGCGTCAGTGAAGTCCTCACCCGCATGGGCCCAGTTGCGACCTCTGGAACTGTGGTCGTTAGGCCCCTGGGAGCTTGATAATGTGAGTATAACTCAGCTGTCAGCTGTTTATAAAAGATTAAGGTGCCATGAAATCCCTTCAACATTGTATGGACATCTTCATGGTTCCGAGACAGAGAGAGCATCTTTATTCTCAAATTACATATAACATTAAATCAACATTTCAAAGCTGACTGAACTCCATTTATTTAATTCACATGGGACACGTCCAGCCATTAAATAGAAAAAATTCACTTCCCCACACTACTACCTTATAGAAAATACTCCCACACATTTCCCTCCTACACAACGTTCCCATATCTGCCTCCTCGCGTTCCATAGCTCCTACAAACATCAGTCACTTTATACTGAAAAGTCTTTCAAACTGTAACGTATACAGTAGATTCAGTAACCAGCAGTCAGACAAGATAGACAAGTCACACAAGCTGTTAGGTTTTCTGTGCAAAAGTTATATGCAACATCTACATTTCATCATTTTTTACTGCTCATTATTAAGTTATAATATCCCAAAGCTTCAGATACTCATTAAAGAATTGTCAGTAAAATCAACCCAACCAAACTGCCCATACTGTATGTTCATACAGGTCTTTGAAAGCTAAATTCATTAGCACCTTTATATCTTCTAAGGCCACGATCAGTATTTGGTCAGTATTTTGCATAATATTTGTAAGACAAATTCAGGAGTGGAACAATCTGAGGAAAAGTATACTAGAAACTCGTCACCACTTCTGGATTTATCACCCAATCCTGGTTTTGGCTTACAGATACTGATGGAAAATACTTACCAAATACTTAATGTGTGAACGTGGCCCAAGTCAAGCTCTCCAAGTCAGTATGTCTGCAGCACACATTAGGCATAATAGAAGAGTCAAAAGGTACCTGAGGGATTCACTCGATGTAAAATCCACAAACCCAATCAAAACCTTCAGGATGTTTCATTTAAAAATCCTTTCTTCCTACATATAGTAATTGTCACGTGCCCCGTCCTGAGTGACACGGCCAGCAGGCCGGTAACTGATACAACAGGACGCCGCACGTGTAATTGTCCTATGTTACGCGGCCCACAGGCCGGTAACTAATACAACCAGACAAAGGGAATAGGGAAAACCTGGGTAACAATAACAATGGTGGCCCTGCGATAGGGAACGGGGAAGTGGAGACTTCCTGCACTCCCCTGAGTCAGTGTCTCTACACTCCTAACGTTCCCTAGGCCGGTTCCGCACCAGGCGCCGATCAGGATACCTAATATCCCTAGCTCGCCCTGCACCTAAACCCTCACTAGGGAAATGGTCAGTGCGGAAACTAATCCCACCACTGCACTAAACACACATAAGGAAAAATGACAAAACAGGGGAACACCACTTAGCTTTGCTCTGTTGCTTACGCTCCCAGCAACAGAGCCCACCACCTGCGTGTATCTTTTCCTCCACCGAGTCCAACATCTGGGTGCACTGTCCAGCAACGGATCTTCTCAGCACCATAGTGCAGCCTTGGAGCAAACAGAGTCCACACCTGCATGCAGCTGTCCAGAAGCAGAGTCCCGCAAATGAGTCCAGCTTTTCTGCCAAAGAGTCCAACATTTTGAGTCCAGCTTTCCGCAACAGAGTCCAGCATTCTGAGTGCAGCTCTACACCATAGCTGCCACTCCACCAAGCAATGCCAGCCCTCCTTGCAGACACCATAGCTGACACTCCACCAATCCATGCCAGCCCTCCTTGCAGACACCATAGCTGCTACTCTAGCACTCTGACTGGCCTGCCCGTGACTCTCCTTCAGCTCCATTCTTTACCCTGGCTTGCTTGCAAATGAGAAACTTTCACCAACCGTGATTAACACACCTGATACTCTCTTATAGAGCAGTCACACCTGTTACATAATCACATGCACAAACTATGGTGGCCAAAGTGCAATGACCCTAATGGCCACGGGGGGGAAAACTAACTGAAATCACCCCCCGTGCAATTACCCTAATGGCCACTGGGGGCAAAACCACCTTTGGCACACAGCCAAGGGAAAAAAAAAGGTTACTTTGTGCATTTAAACTGTCAGATCCAACCTGGATCATGACAGTAATGACAACAACATTTCAACCTCTATGGTCAACTTGAAAAAGACCACACAGGTAGAAAGACCATATAGGTTGCTGATTTCATTATGATATGGAGCAATAAAACACTTATATGAAACCTCCTGATGAAATGTGGGTTTCTCTGAAATAACATAGGATCACAGATGTCAAAGTATTTTATTTAGCTTCCTTTGATCTACATGCCCATATAGACAATTTAGGAGAGTTGATCATTCTGATACTTTAATGCAGTATATCTCAACTCCAGGCCTCAAGACCCGACCCACCAACAGGTCAAGTTTTCAGGATCTCCTTAGTATTGCACAGGTGATAATTTCAGTACCTGCTCAAGCATTAACAGCATAACCTGTGCAATACTAATGAAATCCTGAAAACATGACCTGTTGTTGGGTCTTGAGGACTGGAGTTGAAAAACACTGCTTTAATGGGTCTCTGCCTCAAGGTTTTGTTTTCCCACCTAGCTCCAGCTTTTTTACCTTGATAGTTCACTGTGATTTTCTTGTCTGGTGCCAGTCATCACCACACAGAATGCACTATAAATCAAGCTATAGAACCTGGTGCTAGGTAGGGAGACAAGCTCTGGAGAGAGTAAACCATTGCGTGCTCTGTGTCACTGAGAGAATATAATGCCTAATTTGCATATAGAGTAAAATGCCCAATTTCTTATATATAGAAGATATAAAGGTGTCGATGGAGTCAAAAATCTGTATGCCCATATTTTTATCTTATTGACATATTCCCTTTTACTGAACAACCCTTTAAAAACACCAAACCCTTCATAAAGAACATTTCCCTCGTATCAAATTCATTTCAGAAGCGTCATCCTCATTTTAGGCACTTTTGTGACGTCCTTTGTGTGGTTCTAGCCTTTTGTAGCCTGTGACCTCAAAGAAGAGAATGTGAGAGCATGGAGTCTCAGGCTCTCTGTTCTGTCATAGGCTTTAAGTATCTGATTTCTAAAGATGTGAATATAGTCGTGTAAACACATTTTCTATTGTTGACTCTTTTCTTACATGAAGTCTTTGACAAAACAAATAACACATTACAGTAATGGGGAAACCAAATATGTCCTGTGGTTCATGATTACTTCCTTAAAATTAATCAACTAATAAAGTGGCATAATGTACAACAGACTTAGTGCCACTATAGGGATAGAGGTATAACAACTTGTTAGGGTTTGTGCCCACAATCAAGAATAGCAGCATTTTGGACAGCTCACCTGCGCTGCCTCCAAAACGCTGCGTTCTACACTACAAGCACAGTGGATGGGATTTTTAGAAATCCGGTGCCCACTGTGCTTCTATTTGACCCTGCGTAAATTCACCTCTGGTGGGTGCGGGTTTACGAGCCACAGTATGTTCATTTCTGTTGCAGAGATGCTAGTCTCCGCAAAAGAAATTTCCACAATAGAATGTATTGAACGAGGTAAATCCGCATTGTTCAATGTACACATGCGGATTTAACTGCATGAGTGAAAGCAGCATTGCCATTTTCTGATCGTGGGCACGTACCCCAATACTAGCCGAAATCCTTATGGACATTTGTTAAACCTAATAGCTCACAATGTAATGTTACATTGAAATTCACAATTATATTAGTTACTAATAGAACCAACTTAAAGGGGTTGAGCACTTTAGGACAACCAATTCAGTGGTGGACAATCTCTTTAACATGGATACCTAGGATGTCAAGTTGATTGCAGCAAAAATGTTGTCATTTAACTGTTTGACTGTGTAAATTGAAGTAGGAAATTTGGCACCTTGAATCATAAAAATAAAGAGACTGCCTCTAAAAATATATACTCCACAATATTGAAATTGCAACATGCAACAACAAGAAGGAATAGTCATGGAATTACTGAAATCACAGCATCAAGACATGTTAATGATTTGACATTGATAAAAAAATGAACACAAAATGTTCAAACATCTCAATATTAACTTTCAATAGAAATAAACACACTAAAATATCTTGGTATGTTATCAATTATTATTATTATTATACAGTTTTATAGTGCCATTTATTCCATGAGGTTATTCATGCTTACCTGAGGGATGCTCTGCCATGCTGAATGAATTTGGGCACACAAATCACCAAGATTCACTGCTGGCAGCTCCCTTTGCAATTGCCGACCAATGATGTTCCTGATGTGCTCGATCGGAGACAGGGCCGGTAATACTGCAGGACACGGTAACATGTTTTGACCCTGCAGACTGCTCACAGTAGCAACACATTATTGTGTTAAAAAATGACTCTTGGCACATTTTGGAAAAATGACTGTACCATTGGTTCCACTATGAAATCAATCTTATGCTGAGCTGTTTGTGAACCATGAATGAAGACTAGAGGGATCCAGCTACTGTACATAATGCAACCTCACAAGGATCCTGAGAGAATTACTGATATGATGTTCCATTCTGAAAGCCAGTTCATGATGTTGCAAAGGTAGTCTCCAAATGAAGACTGATGGCTGAAATGGAGAAATAGAGGCTGGAATGGAGGTTTATCCTCTTAAGCAATGAGCCGTATTTTTTTCCTGGATGCAATGACAGCCAATAATAATCTGGAGACCACATGGGTAACATCATGAAGAGGTCTTCACAAGGGAACGTCACAATGTTGTTTCCCAGGATTATCTTGTAGGGTGGTATAATTACAGTTGGGAAAAAAGTATTTAGTCAGCCACCAATTGTGCAAGTTCTCCCACTTAAAAAGATGAGAGATCTGTAATTGACATCATACTGTAGGTAGACCACAACTATGAGAGTCAAAATAAGAAAACAAATCCAGAAAATCACCTTGTCTGATTTGGCAAGATTTATTTTTCAAGTTCTCTTTTTAAGTGGGAGAACTTGCACAATTGGTGGCTGACTAAATACTTTTATTCCCCACTGTAAAAAGTTCTGGCTTAAAGTTTATGAGGTCTCTGCACATGCATGTTTTAACTTCTTGGTATTATTAGCTGATGGAAGTCACAGCCTAAAGACTGCTTTCTTAGGACATGGCACATGTCTTTAAAGTGTAATTGTGCTTTCAAGTAACTATTCAGAATAAGGTGTCTTGTGTGCACACACCATATCTGGCCTTCATGTGACTTACAGTATATCCTCCATTTTCACCACTTTTCTCCTCTGCATGCTCTATCTGTAACTTGCAGTCTACTCAGAGGCCTGGGTTGGAGATAAGCTTTAGCCCATAAACACCCCAGCATAGCAAAGGGAATGCCTGCTCTTCATTCACCTTTTAGCTTGCAGAGGCAAGCTGCAGCATTATGGAGGATACAATTTAGCAGAGCTGAGCTGTCTTGCTCTGAATCGAGCTCTGATATAAGGTAAAATGCTTGTTACAAAGCTCTGCATGTTGTTTTTCTGTCTGTTCCCTTCTCTGCTCCTCACTCCTCCACCATTCCATGATCAGAGGATAACAGACTGTCACATGACACCTGCAGTCCATCTCCTCTGGGAAAGATGAACGTGAGCTGCTCTTTCACAGTGAATGAGAAGCTCGGGAGGCAGGGAGAGGAGAAGTGTCTGTAATGTATGTTATCAGGAAAATCAGCTTCTTTCCCCACTTATCAAAGCTTCTTATAATCGCCGGCATAATTGAGGCAGATCCAGTTAGATTTTAATGTATCCCACACATCATATAACCCAGCCTTGCCCATGCGCTGATGCATGCCATGTTATTTAATAGAAGTCAATGATTGAAAAGTCTAGTCAAATACCTCTCCAGTGGCCATGTTCTGGACAGAGCCATATTGTCAAGTGGAAATATAACTTGTCTTCCCTCAAGAGGTCCTTTTTCCAGGTCAAAGGTGGCCAATTTTTGCTCTTATTTTATTCCCACTGTTCTCCTGAGTTTTCCGTACTTTGCTTTTGATGAAAATACACTATATGGTCCCAGAAATACGGGCTTATTTGACACTTTTCGTGGTCTTTAAAAGTGTGTTGTGCTCACAGGGTAATAATGCAGATTTTTTCAGAGAAATTGAGTAATTTGTCAAACTGTTTAAAGGAGTATGGATTTAATCAGACAGTAACCCATCTATAGATATAATGGATTCTAAAGCAGCCGAATATTACGAATATGGTACATGGAACTAATTATCAAAATCCGACACCACATTCTGGCAATTATAGAGAAGCAGATGCTAAGTTATTATAAATGGCGTATTCTTTAGAGATAGAAAACAGTCTGCAAATTACACTTCCAATGCGGTGACATTTACGTTGGCATGACAACTCCGAGCTGGTAACACTAAATACTTAATACCAATGAGAAAGGAGCTCATTTTATTTGCTTTCAATGTAATGTGAAAAAAACTACTAGTAACACATTATTATGCTATAAAAGCAAAGGGTTGATGCAATGTTTCCAACAGAAATCAATTTAAGTAGTGATTGAGTGTAAATGGGAATCAGCATGCACACTTCCACAGTGAAATGAATCTGCTCTTTTAGTAATATTCCTTGATCCTTCTATTTTCAATACTACATGCCCTCAACCTTATATTCTGCAGCCTTACGCTTGGATACATCAACTAGTGTTGAACCAGATTGAAGAAAGACAGTTGTTTTAAAGTTATATTATGAGCAAAACACACTAAAAAAACAACCTAAAAAAGCCCGAGCAATGTGCAAAGTGCCGAGTGCAGATATATTGATATGAAGTTAGTTTGACAGCGCCGACTGTAATGCCAATTGTCTGCTGTATCCATTTGACAAAGTAATGCCTCATTCAGTTTTCCGTTTTTCTCTTACAAGTGCTATTTAAGGTTTTAATAGACAGCAGTCGTACTTACAATATTGAATGGCATCCATGATTTTTTTGTGGACCAAGTAGTCCACGCAAAATTAAGGAGGCATGTCAAATTTTGATCCAAGAATTGGCAATGCAAGTCTATAGGTCCGTGAAAAAACAAACAGCACTCGGATGGTACCCGAGTGCAGTTTGATTATCACGTATTGTTACATAAGAAAAAAATGAAGATTTTTTTCACGTACAAGAAAAGCTGATAACACTTGACCCAAACCTGGACAAAACTCAGATCGAACTCTTGACCAAAGATCACTGATGAAACACTTCAGTTTTTTTCATATACGAGAAAACTAAGTGTGAATGAGGCCCTAATGTTCTTATTCTATTTAGCTGTTATTTGCATGATTCCACTGATGCCAAGTCTCATTGATACCAAAACATCTTTGGTCTCATAAGTACACAATAGTGTCTGCAGTTACCAATAGTTGTGAGCCAAATGGCTCCATGCAACTAGCTCAGTCCAAAATCTGGCCAATAAACTGCCTTATTACATAACCCTTCAGAGAAAAACTCCATCAAGTAATATCTTAGTACTAGAAATGGGCCGACACCTGGATGTTACAAAACGTTCGGGTTCGGGTATCAGAACAGTATCGGGGGGGCGAACATCCAGTGCACGCTGTCATGTGTATGGCAGCGCGGCAAACACCGCATCTGATCGGTGGTGAAATCATCCCCACCAGTCAGAGAGCCGTGGTTCCCACTCTGTCAAAAGATAGCGTGAGCATTCAGCTGTGATCGGAGGTATCAAGTTTACCTCCAGTTACTGATGTCAGCTGATGGGAATACTGCTCCCATCATCAAACACCTGCTGCTGCTAATAACAGTGAGAACAGGAGCGGCTGATAGGTGTATTCGTTAGCTGGCTCTGCACTGTAAATAAATAAAAAAACTGCATGGGTTCCCCTGTATTTTCGATAACCAGTCAGACAATACATAGGTGGCATTAACCCCACAAATATCAACCTCACTTAGCATCACTACAGGGCAAATGGGAAGACCTGGGCAAAGTGCCAGAATTGGCACATCTAATAGATGTACCTTTTCTGGGCAGCTGCAGTTTTTAGGCTGGGGGCAATATCCATGGTTCCTTACAAGCCTGAGAATACCAGCCCCCAGCTGTCTGCTTTAGCAAGGCTGGTTGTCAAAAATCGGGGGGTCCCACTCCATTTTTTTTTAAATGATTTATTTAAATAACCAAGAAAACAGTGTGGGACCCCTCAATTCTTGATAATCAGCCTTGCAGAAGCTGACAGCTGAGGGTTGCAGCCCCCAGCTGTGAGTTTTGCCTGACTGGTTATCAAAAATACAGGGGAACCCACATAGTTTTTTTTTTTTGAACAATTTTGTTTTTATTTTCACAAGGGAGAAAATGAACCACAAAATTTGTTGTGCAATTTCTCCTGAGTATGCCGATACCCCATATTTGGGGGAAAGCCTCTGTTAGGGCGCATGGCAAGGCTCAGAAGGGAGGGACTACTGTTTGACTTTTTTAATGCAAAATTGACTGTAATCAATGGCGGCCAACATGTCACAGTGGAGAACTCCTAATATTACCAAACAGTGGAAATCCCCAACTCTAACCCCAAACCTAGCCCCAGCCCCAGCTCTAGCCCCAATCCTAGCTCTAACCCCAACCCTAGCTCCAACCCCAACCCTAGCTCCAACCCCAACCCTAGCTCCAACCCCAATCCTAGCTCTAACCCCAACCCTAGCCCTAGTCCAACCCTAACCCCAACCCTAACCCCAAATCTAACCCTAGCTATAACCCCAACCTCAACCATAACCCTAGCTATAACCCCAACCATAACCCAAATGGAAAAAAATACATTTTTTATTTTATTATTTTTACCTAAGGGGGTGATAAAGGGGGGTTTGATTTACTATTTTTTTATTTTGATCACGGTGATAGGGTCTATCACAGTGATTAAAATGAACCAATAGGAAAAATCTCCTATTGTTGCCGGGTGCCCACCATTTTCTTACCAGATGAAGATGCCAAGGGTTGGGGGATGCAGGAGGTGACAGAGGTACTGGGGAGGCTCAGGGAACCCCATTTCTCTTTCCTGTGATGTGCTAGATCATATCAGAGGAGAGAGAAATCGGACTTTTTTCTATGGTCACCGTTATTTGGTGAATAACTGCAATCGCAACAATGGGGATGGTAAAAACCGACCCGAATCATATTCTCCGGTGTCTCAGCTTACCCCCAATAGCCAAGACCCAGGAGATTTTCCAATGATGGGGGGTGCTATCACCTTATTTTTCAGCATCGTTAAAAAGCAACACTGAGGAATAAGTACCCTTAACTGATGCCGTTAAAAGGATTATCGGCGGTCGTTAAGAGGTTAAACTCTCAAATCTGAAAATTGAATAAAAACAGTTGAACAAAAACAAAAGATTTGATTACTTTCATGAGGTTATGTGCACATGTAGCGGAACTCTCGCAGAAATTACCACGAGAATTCCGGATTCCATTCCACGGGAAAATCGCATTTCAATTCCCGCAATTTTCCAGCAGAAAAACTAGCGTTTGGCAAGCGTAATTAGCTTGCAGAATGCTAGCGTTTTCCAAGCGATCTGTAGCATCGCTTGGAGAACTGATTAACAGGTTGGTCACACTCGTTAAACATAGTGTTTGACTAGCGTGACCAACTTTTTACTACTGATGCTGCCTATGCAGCATCACTAGTAAAATATAGGATGTAAAAAATAATCACAAAAATAAAAAATATTGGTATTCTTACCTTCCGGCGTCCCGCGCAGCCTTCCCACCTCTCTCCATGCTCCCGGTCCCAGTAATCCTTTGCGCAAATGACGGCAAGACGTCGTGCTCCTACGACGCCATCGAGAATGACCGCGAGACGTCACGCTCCTGCGAGATTGTGACATCATCACGGTCATTCTTGCAAAGGATTACTGGGACCGGGAGCATGGAGAGAGGCGGGAAGGCTGCACGGGACGCCGGAAGGTAAGAATAACAATATTTTTTATTTTAATTTTTATTTTTTACAGGGATATGGTACCCACGGCCCCGAGGAGAGTGTCCCCTCCTCCGGGTCGTGGGTACAATCCGCAAATGTTCTGCTTACTTCAGGGCCGGCCCGAGAGATTATGGCGCCCTAGGCGAAACTATTTTGTTGCGGCCCTACTATTCTTGGCAGTAGATGAAAACTTGGGATATAAATTTAGGAGCAAAATAAACCACAACAATGATTAATTAACTCTCTCCTAACTCTTTAATCTTCTGAGAAGTTGTATAGGACAAATATATAAAAAGTAATCAATAACACAAAACAAAAACGACCATAGGTAATTAAAATTTTTGTTTCCTTGCCTTTTTTTTTTTAAAAGGATGACGCTAATTGAGATTCTGATTTGGCTTTTATCCTAAGTCATATTACAAGACTCGTTAAAGGGTTGATTGTGACTTGTAGGATCGCTACTACCAATAGGTGGCGCTGTAGAGTAAAAGTCCTCTTTCTCTCTGAAGAGGCACTTTGCATATAAGTCACCGAGATTAATTTGTTTAGCAACTTCAGATTCTATCTAAATTGTTGCCAACTCAACCAACCTCTCTTGCATCATATTTGCCCTTAAATATGTACACTTTTCTTTCCATCCCTAAAACTTTTTGCCTTTTGAAAAGATTTTTTATACATTTTTTCTATTTTTTCTCTTGCGGCCGCCTAGTTCGCCTATACGTTCGGGCCGGCCCTGGCTTACTTTTCGCATGGTGTGCACAGCCACATGCGGAAAGTAAACAGAACAATGCATTCCTATGGATGCGGGATCGCCGCGATTCAGCTAAATTAATGAGCATGCCGCGTTTTTTGCCGCGAAGCGATTCCGCCGTGAAAAAAACCACAGCATTGCGGAATCCCATATGAATGCATGGGATGCTTATTTTTCGCGTTTTCGCTTCAAAATCGTGCGTTTAAAACCGCCGCGAAAATGCGAAAAAAACGCGACGTGTGAACGTAGCCTGAGACATACAACACAGATCCTTGTAATTGCAAATCTATGACGCTGATATGGGAGAGCATAACATGACTCACACAGATCACTCTTCCTCTCCCATTTTTTCAGTGTTCCCCTGTTGGAAAAGGCACAAAGTGGTGGTCATGGTGAAAAGTTCCATCTCTGGAGTCAGTGAGTTTAATCTTTTCAGAAGTTTGGTTGGATTTTGAAATGCAAGGTAAAAACAAAAAAAAAGCGGAATAATGATTAGAAAATGAACAACAGATTAATAATTTTTATCTCCATTGATTAAAAAAGCAATGAAAGCAAGTACTACTGGGGATATAGCCTCAGAAAAGGTGTTGATTTACCACACATTTGACCTTCAGCATTCCAAGGGTGAAATCTGCTGTAATTTGCGAAGCATAAATTGACATGCTGCTGTTAGGTTGAACAATAAGAAATGTTCACTAGTTGCCTGCTCCTGGCCCAATGGATATTGATCAGTGCGCACTAAAGAAATCACACCAGAGACACAGTCGGATGTAACCTCTCTTTGATCAATCTGTGGCACAGCTCCAAGAGGAAGAGAGAGTGAGCTTTATTAATCCAAACATAGGTTTATGCATCCCCTGTAAGGGGGCTCGGTTAACTATAAAATGGGAGTGTTCAGATGTATTCCATTGGTTAGTGGGTTGGGCAGTGAGCAAGTCCGTGGGTGGATCCATGAGGTCATCAGGCTGGGTTGGTCCATGAGGTCATCAGAGTGGGCGTCATCATGGGTGGATCCATGAGGTCATCAGGGTAGGCACCATCTTGTATACCAGCACATGGTCCACATGCCATGTGGTGAGACAGGAAATGGCAGCCATCTTTAGTGTTACACTTTAATCTGAAAAAGCTCATGTAAGGTGAAATAATACACTTTATGGGTAGTTCCTCTCAATCTCTTAGGTCTTGAGGTTAATTATGTATTTGATCTAAATACTTTATTAACCTTTTTTTTCTTGATCCTACCGTGGTTCCCTAAACCATCAGTGTTAAGTAGAGTTGAGCGAAACGGGTCAAAAAATTTCAAAAGTGGCCGACTTTTGGCAAAGTCGGGTTTCATGAAACGAAACCCGACCCTAGGATGAGGTCGGCCACGAGGTCGGCGACTTACGCGCCAAAGTCGCGTTTCAAAAGTTTGTTTTGCGCTCTTTTTCAGCCAATCAGGATCCACGGACACTGTGGGCAACGTGATGACATAGGCAGGGGTCACCACCATCTTTCAGAAGGGCATGCAAGTGATTGGCTTGCTTTGGTGGGCGTCACAGGGGGTATAAAAGGGCGTGCACGCCGACCGCCATCTTACTTCTGCCGATCTCAGTATAGGGAGAGGTTGCTGCTGATTCTGTAGGGAGAGCGTTAGGCAGGGAAGAAGACAAAAAAACTGCTTCTGCTGCTAGCGATTTGGCCTGCACAACACACCAGTCACTGTGTGTGCAGTGCAAGGGGAGGCTATATAGTGGTGTATCAGTGGTGTTGGTTGTTGGGCTGCCTTCTAAGGCTTCCTGACATTCCTGCATTGCTGTTTACCCACTGCTCCGCAAACTGCTTTTTTAAAAGCAATCCCAATTTTTTTTTTTTGTCCTGCTGAGAAGAAAAAAAAACTGCTTCTGCTGCTAGCGATTTGGCCTGTACAACACACCAGTCACTGTGTGTGCAGTGCAAGGGGAGGCTATATAGTGGTGTATAATAATAATAATAATAATTTTTATTTATATAGCGCCAACATATTCCGCAGCACTTTACAATTAAGGGGAGGCTATTTTGTGGTGTATCAGTGGTGTTGGTTGTTGGGCTGCCTTTTAAGGCTTCCTGACAGGCTGGCATTGCTGTTTACCCACTGCTCTGCAAACTGCTTTTTTAAAAGCAATCCAATCTCCCTTATCTTCTAGTCACTTTTGTCACAGCTGTGCCATCGAGCTTGTGACATAGCGCTCAGATATCAGTGGGCGTCACACAATCCAAAAGTGTCCAGTGTCCACAAGTGTCTGCAGAAATTCAAAATCTCCCTTATCCTCTCGTCACTTTTGTCACAGCTGTGCCATCGAGCCTGTGACATAGCGCTCAGATATCAGTGGCCCTCACACAATCCAAAAGTGTCCAGTGTCCACAAGTGTCTGCAGAAATTCAAAATCTCCCTTATCCTCTAGTCACTTTGGTCACAGCTGTGCCATCGAGCCTGTCACATAGCGCTCAGATATTCATTGGGCCTCACACAATCCAAAAGTGTCCAGTGTCCACAAGTGTGTGCAGAAATTCAAAATCTCCCTTATCCTCTAGTCACTTTGGTCACAGCTGTGCCATCGAGCCTGTCACATAGCGCTCAGATATTCATTGGGCCTCACACAATCCAAAAGTGTCCAGTGTCCACAAGTGTGTGCAGAAATTCAAAATCTCCCTTATCCTCTAGTCACTTTGGTCACAGCTGTGCCATCGAGCCTGTCACATAGCGCTCAGATAATCATTGGGCCTCACACAATCCAAAAGTGTCCAGTGTCCACAAGTGTGTGCAGAAATTCAAAATCTCCCTTATCCTCTAGTCACTTTGGTCACAGCTGTGCCATCGAGCCTGTCACATAGCGCTCAGATATTCATTGGGCCTCACACAATCCAAAAGTGTCCAGTGTCCACAAGTGTGTGCAGAAATTCAAAATCTCCCTTATCCTCTAGTCACTTTGGTCACAGCTGTGCCATCGAGCCTGTCACATAGCGCTCAGATATTCATTGGGCCTCACACAATCCAAAAGTGTCCAGTGTCCACAAGTGTGTGCAGAAATTCAAAATCTCCCTTATCCTCTAGTCACTTTGGTCACAGCTGTGCCATCGAGCCTGTCACATAGCGCTCAGATAATCATTGGGCCTCACACAATCCAAAAGTGTCCAGTGTCCACAAGTGTGTGCAGAAATTCAAAATCTCCCTTATCCTCTAGTCACTTTGGTCACAGCTGTGCCATCGAGCCTGTCACATAGCGCTCAGATATTCATTGGGCCTCACACAATCCAAAAGTGTCCAGTGTCCACAAGTGTGTGCAGAAATTCAAAATCTCCCTTATCCTCTAGTCACTTTGGTCACAGCTGTGCCATCGAGCCTGTCACATAGCGCTCAGATATTCATTGGGCCTCACACAATCCAAAAGTGTCCAGTGTCCACAAGTGTGTGCAGAAATTCAAAATCTCCCTTATCCTCTAGTCACTTTGGTCACAGCTGTGCCATCGAGCCTGTCACATAGCGCTCAGATATTCATTGGGCCTCACACAATCCAAAAGTGTCCAGTGTCCACAAGTGTGTGCAGAAATTCAAAATCTCCCTTATCCTCTAGTCACTTTGGTCACAGCTGTGCCATCGAGCCTGTCACATAGCGCTCAGATATTCATTGGGCCTCACACAATCCAAAAGTGTCCAGTGTCCACAAGTGTGTGCAGAAATTCAAAATCTCCCTTATCCTCTAGTCACTTTGGTCACAGCTGTGCCATCGAGCCTGTCACATAGCGTTCAGATATTCATTGGGCCTCACACAATCCAAAAGTGTCCAGTGTCCACAAGTGTGTGCAGAAATTCAAAATCTCCCTTATCCTCTAGTCACTTTGGTCACAGCTGTGCCATCGAGCCTGTCACATAGCGCTCAGATATTCATTGGGCCTCACACAATCCAAAAGTGTCCAGTGTCCACAAGTGTGTGCAGAAATTCAAAATCTCCCTTATCCTCTAGTCACTTTGGTCACAGCTGTGCCATCGAGCCTGTCACATAGCGCTCAGATATTCATTGGGTCTCACACAATCCAAAAGTGTCCAGTGTCCACAAGTGTGTGCAGAAATTCAAAATCTCCCTTATCCTCTCGTCACTTTTGTCACAGCTGTGCCATCGAGCCTGTGACATAGCGCTCAGATATCAGTGGCCCTCACACAATCCAAAAGTGTCCAGTGTCCACAAGTGTCTGCAGAAATTCAAAATCTCCCCTGTCCTATAGACACCTTGTACCTTGTTTTACATTACTATATAGTTTGTTGGATTTTGTCTACATTTCTACCAAAAATGAGGAAGGCTGGTGGAAGAGGCCGTGGAATTGGGCGGGGGTTGGCAGCTGGTAATGTTGGTGTTGGTGGTGGATCTGATGGTAGTGGCAAGAGCAAAATAGGACCGAATGCAGGAGGTGTTGAGCCTGCGTCATCGTCTGGCTACATAAGGCCTCGAACGCTTAGTTTTCTAGGAGTTGGCAAACCGCTTTTAAAGCCAGAGCATCAGGAAAAAGTTTCGTCTTACATTGCTGACTCAGCCTCCAGCTCTATCGCCTCCTCTTCTTCAGTTGTAAAAAGTAAAAGCACTGAGTCGTCATTGGAGGATCATGTTCATGAACCACACCTTTCCTTGTGTCCTTCACCCCAACCAAGATTGAAGGATGACGCAGGCCATACTACTGATTACTCCATGGAGCTGTTTTCACATTCCATGCCTGGATTATCAAGTCAAATGGTGAATTACCCAGGCCAAGATGAATCTGACATGGAGTGCACTGATGCACAGCCGCTGATGGATGATTCTGCTGGTACATTCACTCAGAGCACTACATTGTCCTCGCAGTGTACAGAGCCAGATTCTGACCTTGATGAGACTCAGGTGCCCCTTCCCGCACACTATACCACCATACACGGTGACACAGAGGAAGGTGCACATGACATAGAAGAGGAGGTGATGGATGACCCAGTTGTTGACCCAGATTGGCATCCATTGGGGGAAGAGGGTGCTGCTTCCAATAGCTCAGATGAGGAGCATCCACAGCAGACATCGACATCGCAACAGCTGTTATCTGCAGGCCCGGAGCACTCCAAAGACAGGTTCCAAACATCAAAAGAGTTGCTGGGCAGCTTGTCCAGAGGGTCAAAAGATCACAGCGTGCTAGGCCGCAAAATGTCTGCCAAAGTAGGAAGAGTGCAGTGTGGCACTTTTTTGACCAAAATCCTCAAGATCAGGCCAAGGTTATCTGTAAGAAGTGCGCAAAGACCTTTAGCCGAGGGAAAAATCTGAAAAATTTGAATACCAGTTGCATGCTTAGACATTTAACCAGCATGCACTTGCAAGCGTGGACACAACACCAAACCTCAAGTGCCACATGTGCAACTGATCACAACGAAGGTAGTCAGCAACGCTACATTGTTTCCCCCACTGTAAGCCCACCGGTTAGCACAGCAGCAAATGTTGAGGTGTCGTTGCAAGGCCACAGCAGTCAGGGAATCCCACTGTTATATCAACGAAAGACTGATTCTAGGCCATCAGAAAGAACACCAACTCCATCACCATCATCAACCCTCTCTCAGTCCGCCCTGTCCACCGCTACTTCCACCATATGCAGCTCTCAAGTCCAGCTCACCCTCCCAGACACTATGAGTAGGTCAAGAAAGTACTCAGTCTCTCATCCGCGTACACTGAGTTTGAACGCCCACATTGCCAAACTAATCTCGTTTGAGATGATGCCCTTTCGGTTGGTGGAAAGCACAGCTTTCCGCTAACTCATGGCCTATGCAGTACCACGCTATGACCTACCCAGTTGCCACTTCTTCTCTCGCAAAGCCATCCCAGCCCTCCACCATCATGTGAAAGACCGCATTGTCCATGCACTCAAGCAGTCAGTGAGCGGAAAGGTGCACCTCACAACTGATGTAACGGCCCTGGCCATGCCGACTGGACCATGCGTGTCCATCACTGCGCACTGGGTTAATGTGGTGGATGCAGGGTCCACAGGGGACAGCGGTGGTGGGACAGTGCTGCCTAGCCCACGGTATAGGAAACAGTTGGCTGTAGGCGTTCGACCCTCCTCCAGAAGCGAAAGCTCGTCCACAGAGCGCAGTCGTACGAGCACTCCATCTGCAGCTGCCACTGTTGCACACGATGTGTCCCCCTATCGAGCAGCTAGTGGAAAGCGTCAGCAGGCTGTGTTGCAGATGATGTGTTTGGGCAACAGACACACCGCCGAGGTGCTGGCCGAGTACTTGAAGCGACAAACTGAGTCATGGCTGGGCAGTGTACATCTTGAGGCAGGCAAGGTAGTTAGTAATAACGGCCGTAATTTTGTGGCAGCCATAGCCCTTTCAAAACTCAGCCATATACCTTGCTTGGCTCACACCTTGAACCTGGTGGTGCAGTGCTTCCTCAAAAATTATCCAGAGTTAACAGCCCTGCTCCAGAAGGTGCGAAGACTGTGCGCGCACATCCGCCGGTCGCCTGTACACTCCGTTCGTATGCAGAAGCTGCAGCGATTGCTCCACCTTCCCAACCACCGCCTCATTATCGACATTGCAACAAGGTGGAACTCCACCCTGCACATGGTGGAGCGGCTGTGCGAGCAGAGGCAGGCCATAATGCATTTGTGGGAGGATACACGGCCAGGCACTTTGAGAGCAGACATGGAGTTGACAGGTGTGCAGTGGTCGAAGCTGAAAGACCTCTGTAAAGTCCTTCAGTGTTTTGAGGAATGCACACGGCTGGTAAGCGCAGACGACGCCATCCTAAGCATGAGCATCCCACTTATGCGTCTGCTCATGCAAACTTTGACGCACCTTAAGGAGCAGGCGTCTGCAGCAACGTTGATGAGGAGGAAGAGGAGGAGGGAATCCTTGATGACATTCAGCCATTGTCTGCTCAGGGACCTCTCCTGGATGAGGTGGAGGAAGAAGAGGAGGAGGAGGAGGATGATGGGGATGATTACTTAGGGGAGGAGGATGCATCTCGTGGGGCAAGTGAAAATGTTGGCGTGGCAAGGTCTGGTACAGGGTTTGTGCGTGACTGGAGGGATGTGGATTTGCCAGAAAGTGCTCCTCCAACCAGCACTCGCAGTGCATCATTGACACCGGGAACATTGGCCCACATGTCAGATTATGCCTTGCAGATCCTAAAAAGGGACCCACGCATTACCAAAATGATGAACGATGACGACTACTGGTTGGCCAGCATCCTGGATCCACGCTATAAAGGCAAATTACAAAACATCATGCCACAGGAGAACCTTGACCTAATATTGGCTAATAAACAAGCAACTCTGGTAAATCGGTTGCTTGAGGCATTCCCAGCACACAGCAGCGGTGATGGTTCTCACACGAGCCGTACGGGCCGGGGGCAGCTTGGCAGAGGTGTTCGTGGTGCACACAGCAGAAGTGGCGTTGGAGACAGGGGTTTCATGACAATGTTGTGGACTGATTTTTCAAGTACCGCTCACACAACTGGTAATACTGCATCGATGGAAAGTGACAGGAGACAGCAGTTGTCAACTATGGTTACAAACTACTTTTCCTCCCATATCGATGTTCTCCCACACAGGTCATTCCCCTTTGACTATTGGGCCGCTAAACTGGACACCTGGCCTGAATTGGCACAATATGCCTTACAGGAGCTCGCTTGCCCAGCTGCAAGTGTGCTATCGGAAAGAGTCTTCAGTGCAGCTGGATCAATCCTGACAGAAAAAAGGACCCGTCTGTCAACCCAAAATGTGGATGATCTAACCTTCATTAAAATGAACCACGCATGGGTTTCCAAGGATTTTGTCCCACCTTCCCCTGATGACACATAGGGTGACAGAAAAATGGCTTGCTTTGGTCCACCTCTTCCTGGGACTTGACCTATTTCACCTTTTGCATCAGCTGAATGTCCAACATCAACATATGCCACTTTCTAAAACTCCCTAACTGTGCTGCCTCCCCCCCCATGGCCGGGGTCACCACCTAGCGCACGACACCGTGCGAGTGCCGTTGCCCTGGACAGGTGGGTAGGCCGACTCTTGGGCGCGGGCACTGGCACAGGGTCCTTCATAGTGCAATCAAGTGTCTCTGACGGTGGTGGTGCACACCCGCCGTCAGACACACCGCCGTACTATGAGGGGCCCTGTGCCAGTACCGACGCCCACGAGTGGGCCCCCCTTGCTTGGGCAGGGCCCCAGCATTTGCAATCTTTACCTCTCCCTGCTCCTCCGCTGTGTAGTCTGGGCCGTCAAATCCATACTGTGCCTGACACCGTCTGAGCCTGCCTACTGATGTATAGACATATATTTTGAATGTGTACGCTATCCATACATGTTATCTGGGGATACGGTACCCTTTCTAACCTTTGTGCAATCACGTGCAATCCATACTGGGCCTAAAACCGTCTGAGCCTGCCTCCTGATGTATAGACATATTTTGAATGTGTACGCTATCCATACATGTTATCCGGGGATACGGTACCCTTTCTAACCTTTGTGCAATCACGTGCAATCCATACTGGGCCTAACACCGTCTGAGCCTGCCTCCTGATGTATAGACATATATTTTGAATGTGTACGCTATCCATACATGTAATCCGGGGAAACGGTACCCTTTCTAACCTTTGTGCAATCACGTGCAATCCATACTGGGCCTAACACCGTCTGAGCCTGCCTCCTGATGTATAGACATATATTTTGAATGTGTACGCTATCCATACATGTTATCCGGGGAAACGGTACCCTTTCTAACCTTTGTGCAATCACGTGCAATCTATACTGGGCCTAACACCGTCTGAGCCTGCCTCCTGATGTATAGACATATATTTTGAATGTGTACGCTATCCATACATGTTATCTGGGGATACGGTACCCTTTCTTACCTTTGTGCAATCACGTGTTATCTATACTGGGCGTGAGAACGGCTGGCGAGCTGTTAAGCAAGCTACAGCACCTGTGGTTTGCACACATAAGTTTTTCATTTTTTCAGGAATGACGGTTAGGCCTAATTCCGGAACTGCGGTTGACCTGCACTTACTGGGAAATCATTGTTCGCGGGTAATAATTGTAATCAGTGATCCCCATCACTAACGTTGTTCAGCGGGTTATCTGCACCTGTAAGCGACAAACGCTGGCCTTTTCAGTGTAGCGCACATGCAGCCACGGACATGTAAGGGCATGACACACCAGTTATTGGCCAATCTCATGTGCCAGAGCCTCACGTGTCCCTGTAGTAAGCCGGACTCGGACCGCGGGGCATGACGGAGTCTCGTTCGTTAACGGAATTAAGCTTGCAATGTGTGCATCTGTTCTGTAGCTGGCATGGTTGAGGTTTCCCAGGTGGAGTCGAATTTAACCGTAGGCTCCACTCCTGGTGGTGCCCTTCTGGACATTCCTTTAAGGTTCAGCTTTGCAACCATACTGCCCACGTAAAACAAACACTTTGCCTTCATGAACGCTGTTTGGAGGGTCATGACTCATGGGAATAACGCCGCCCAATCAGTTAACCTGCTAGAGAGATCGTTCGTTGCTCCCAAGCATGACATCACACTCCCTAGGAAGAAGGTAATGCCACTGTGGCGACCGTACTCCTGGGGGCGACACAAGTGCACTGATGCCCAGCCACTGCTCGATGAATCTGCTTGTACATTGACCCAGACCACTACATTCCCCTCGCACGCTACACGACCTGAATCTGACCCTGATGAAACTCAGGTTACCCTTCCCATATACAGTTCCATCTTACACGGTGACAAAGAGGAAGCTGCAGATGAAAGTGCAGGTTCGGCCCACCCGCCATCAGACACACCACCATACTATCAGGGGCCCTGTGCCAGTGCCGTCGCCAACGAGTGGCCCACCCCTGCTTGCACAGGATCACAGCACTTGCAAAGTTGAAATACTGTGCAGTGAGATGGAAGATGGGGACGACGAGGAGTCCAGACAAGTACAGGGATTCCCTAGTGAGGAGACTTATTTGATTGTTTTCAATGTTGGGACAGCAATTTTTGGGGAGCACTATACTCTGGAGAATGATAGATGGGGCCCACCATACACTGGAACATTCCAAAGGTGGACATCAGACACTGGAGCAGCATTTACAGGGCCCATTATACACTAGAGCATTAGAAATGGGGCCCATTATGTTTGGAGCATTATTTGGGCCCATAAGACAGTGGAGCTTCATCCATGGGGACCAGCATATACTGTAGCATTATGTGGAGCTCATCATATACTGTTTCAAACATTATATGGGACCAATGATTCTGTATGGAGAAATAGATGGGTCTCGTCATGAGATGTAAAAAGTGAGGTATTTTTCATTTGTACTATACCGCTATTTCTCTGCCGTATCGGAGCATGATGAGTTGTGGTATGTGTTAAAGGGGCGCTCTTTCGCCCAGGGCACATGAAAACCTGCAGCCAGCCCTCCCCCCCCACAACTTTAGCCAAATAACCCCCATTTTTCAGTGCGTAACTTGTATTATGAAGTTAATTAAGGCTGACAAGCTTAAGTAAGAAGAATTGATGCTTTTGGCATTCAAATGGGCACTGTAGGTGTGTTTCCTGTCCTCCTCTCACTGCCGACTTTTATTCCCCATTGACTTACATTGGGTTTCGTGTTTCGGGACAACCCCGACTTTTCCCTATAATCGGACGATCTTGCTCGACCCGACTTTTGGAAAAGTCGGGTTTCACGAAATGAAACTCGACCCTAAAAAACCAAAAGTCGCTCAACTCTAGTGTTAAGTGTCATTATGACATCAGAGGTGTCATGACAATATGGATGCTATAGACACCAGAGAATGTGTGACCAATTATGGGTATATCAGGAGGTATTTAGGCGACAAGTTTTCCCTTGTGGAAAACCTCCCTTTGTAGCTGGACTTTGACAAGCAGGTCAGATCCTTCTCTGTCCCTACCTACCTGACAAGTTTACAGTGTGCGAGATGGATCCAGGAAGCGCTCAGCAATCCTGAAAAGAAATTAACAATGCAAGCAACATTATGTGGAAGGTTCTGATGGAGGCATGAACTTCTTGCAGTGAGAGGTGTGTATCCACGTCGGTCTTCCTTCAAGTTTGACCGAAGTAGGAGTTGTCAAAAGCACTTGTTAGGGACCCTCAAATCTCAACTCCAGGGATGTCTTTCTGATGAACTTCTTTACCAGCACGTAGTCACCAGGCTGAAAAGTATGAGTACCTTCACTGGAATCTGGATCTAGAATGGATGATAAAACTCATGCATGTGTTAGTGACAGTTCTTTAGTAAGGGCAATGACATAATTTACAAGAGTATCACTTCCTAGAGCTAGCTGTTGTGGAAAATATTGACCCAACCTTGGAGGACCCCCCAAAAAAGAAACTCTTATGGTGTGAGTTTAGTGGGATCCCTTGGAGGGTTTCTGACTGAGTATAAGGCAATGGGCAAAATGTCACAGTGACAGTAGCGATCCCAGGTGCCATATAAGTCTTCCAAATCAAGTCATTCATCTAATTCTTGCCTCTATGGTTGATACCATGTGCCCATTCTGTCACCGAGGGGTACAGATTACAGGGTAGACAGATCTTTTTGTTCATCCTCCATACTCCATCTTCATCCTTTTTAGCTCCTCCTTCTTGCCACGACTTATTTTCATCATCTGGTGCTTTGTCTTGATGTAGATGGATAAACCTCATAAGAGAACTTTGAGGCCCTTTTTCAGTGTCTTGTGACATGTACACTGCTGCTTTCTCTTTCCCAAATGGATCTGCAGCATAAGTTTTTGCTGTTTTGTCAGGAAAGAAGTTCCCCCTTGCTTCTGGAGAATCCAGTCTCCCATTAGCTTTGATCTTGATCACTGCAACCTCCGAAGGTAGATCTAGAGCGGCCACAAGTTCTTGTATGGAGCAGCATGTTTTACAGGAGTTCCACTGGACATTGGGTATCCTCTGCCTGCCCAGATACTGCCGAAGTCATGAGCCACTCCGAAAGCATATCTTGAATCCGTGTAGATGTTGACCACCTTCTCCGTCACTTCCTGACAAGCCAATGTCAAAGCCTTAAGTTCTGGTTCTTGTGCAGACATGTGCGGTGGTAGGGATCCGGCTGAGATGACCTGGTCAGCATGTGGGAATGGGTCTTCAGACACATTTTTCTTGGAGGCTGCTTCTTCCTGCATTTGTTCCCGAGAGTCATGATCTTCTGAGTGTGTAAAGGCATCTTCACCGAGAGCATCAATATTATCATCCACATCCCCCTGGAAAGAGGAAGCAGCGTGGATGGGTTGAGAATGATGCAGCGGATAAGAGTGACATTATCCGGAATCAAGAGGGAACATTGAATTCTCATATGACGCTGCAGCAACAGGTGTTTAGGTTGGTGTCCTCGAACAGTCCCACCAGATAAGCCTCGCTAGCCTCCTGCAGGGCCATCACCGACAAGCTCTGGAAGTACAGGTCGGTCTTGAAGTCCTGGGCAATCTTCCTCACCAGGCACTGGAAGGGAAGCTTATGGATCAGCAGCTCGGTGGACATCTGATAGTGGTGGATTTCACGGAGAGCGACTGTTCCTGGCTGTTAACGGTGCGGCTTCTTTACTCCACCAGTGGTGGGAGCGCTCTTCCTGGCGGTCTTAGTGGCCAGCTGCTTGCGGGAGCTTTCCTCCTATAGATTTACGAGTGGTCTGCTTAGTTCTGGGAATAGCTCTGTACAGAAGAGAACAGATGCAATGACTTGTGCATGAGAAGTAGGAGGAGGTAACAGTCCTGGAATGAGGAGCTCTATTTGGGCAGCTCCAATATCATGGGGGAGTCCAGGTGGTGCAGGCAGTCTTAAAAGCTTTGACAATCCTGTCATCATTACTAATTAATCAGATTTCAGAGAGGCAGCAAATGCTTTGGGGGGCTACACTTGTTGATTATAATTCCAACAATTTCTCTCGCACATGCATGAACAGGGAAACCGAAAATGCCAACACCAATAGTGGTAATTGTCAAGGTCTCAATCTGCTCACTAATATTCGCATACTTTAAAATGCGAGTTATTGTTGCGTGAAGTTGTTGAGTACTAACGTCTAGATGAATAGGGTCAAAAGTAGGGGTCACAGCTTATATGATCATTCTACATGGAAGATTGCCAGATTTAGTCACCGCTATATCCCCAACAGGTATCTCACCACGTGACTCAACAATGACTTGACTGTCAGCTTGAATAGTCACCCCTCCTGCTTCCACTAGCCACACCTCCAATGTGCTCTAACCGAGAATTGGCAGCATTAACAATAGCGTCAGTTTCCATTGTTGTTACGTCACCCTTTCCCACCACTAACCAGGGTCCCTCAGGAAGTTCTTTTTCAGAAATAGGTTGCCAACATTCCCTCCCCTTTGTGCTTCCTGTGATGTTGGTATCCCCCTCCCAGATTGAGTCTCAACTTGATACAGTTGCCACAGTCCCATACACGTGTGCACTTGACTGCACGAGAGCCTGTGAGGTACTGGGTATAGAGTTAGGTAGACTGCGTGAGAGTGCTATTGTAGCGGAAGCATTGGGAGGAGAAGTTGTTGCTTGGAGAATCTCGTGTGGGTGTGCAGATAAATTGGCAGTGGAAAAGTTTGGTACCGGGGATAATCCAGGTGGATGGATTGTTGGGTTCACCACAGGAGTGATAGGGGAAAGAGTTGGTGGCCCACTGGACTCCACTGTAACAGGGAACATGGGTAAAGCCTGTTCACTTCCCAAAGGAATATAGTATTGGCCATTAATGGTCATTACTAGGTAACAAGGATTTGGTGGTGTGGTGTGTAGCCTAAACTGTTATGATTGAGTCACCGTAGGAGGCAAAAACAGAAATGCTAGCTAAGTCCAGAAAACCAGAGAAGTTGGCAGCTATCGGATTGCAGACCCCTGAACCTATCAACACAACTAGCAGTAGCCGTGGGGGGTTCCTACGATGCCCTAGACCCCTCGATCACAGCCGGAGAATTAAATAGGCCTAAAGAAAGAAAGGGGAAATCTAAACTGCCCCAGAGCAGACCCCAAAGCAAAAGGCAGCCCCCAACATATAATGACGGTGAAGCAAGATGAAAATACTAACACAGACAGAAAGATAGACTGAGCAAAGACGGGGCCCAAGCTAACTAGATAGAAAAGGACAGGAAGGCTGCTGTCTGCAATCCATGAAAAACCCTATAAAAATAAGAGCCAACAGACTGACAGTGAAAAAGGCCCTGAAGATGCTAGGCTTCAAAAAAGCTATGTCAGTACTCAGGAATATTCTGAAGACAGAGCTACAGGCAAAAGGAGATTCAGCTCACCCCAGCAGGGAATGGCAGAATCCAGAAAAGCAAGGAAAACAAAAAACAAAACAAAAATGCAAACAGGCAAAACAGAAAACTTAGCTTTAGAGGAGCAGGAATCAGACTGGTGTCCTAGAAGTCCACAGAGAAATCACCCGCAGGGCAGAAGGGTGTCGGCAGCCTTATATCCAGTCCGTGACTCCACTCAGCCAGTCATCCTCATTAGGCTCAGGTGCCTGATAATCAGGCTCATTACCTTCCTTTACCAGAATAGGGAGTTCACCAGACCTCAGTGACGAAGGGGAAAATGAACTCACAACAGTACCTCCCCCTTGAGGAGGGGTCACCGAACCCTCAACCACGCCACCAGGGCGATCAGGGTGAGCCCGATGAAATGCACGCACCAATCTTTTGGCATGAATATCAGAGGCAGAGACCCAGGAATTATCCTCCTGACCATAACCCTTCCACTTAACCAAATACTGGAGTCTCCGTCTAGCCAGACGGGAATCCAGTATTTTCTCTACCTCATATTCCATGTTACCTTCAACCAATACAGGGTCTGGAGGTGCCACCCCAGGAACAACTGGTTCAACAAACCTCTTCAACAAGGACTTATGGAACACATTATGGATTTTAAATGTGACAGGAAGAGCCAAACGAAAAGAGACCGGATTAATAATCTCCAAAATCTTGTAAGGTCCAATAAATCTAGGCTTAAACTTAGGAGAAGCCGCCTTCATAGCAATATTTTTTGATGATAACCACACCATATCACCAATCTTAAACTGGGGACCAATGGTCCTATGTCGATTGGAAAACCGCTGGGCCTTTTCCTGGGAGAGAGATAACTTATCCACCACTTGGTCCCAGATCTGGTGCATTCTCTCCACCACAGTGTCAACACCTGGGCAGGCAGAAGGCTCCACCTGCCCTGAAGAAAATCGAGGATGAAACCCAAAGTTACAAAAAAAAGGTGACATCAAAGTGGCAGAACTAGCTCTATTATTTAAAGCAAATTCGGCCAAGGGCAAAAATGAAACCCAATCATCCTGATCAGCGGAAATAAAACATCTCAAATACGACTCCAAGGTCTGGCTTGTTCTCTCTGTCTGCCCATTGGTCTGAGGGTGAAAAGCAGAGGAGAAGGACAACTGAATTCCCAGCTTGGAACAGAAAGTCCTCCAAAATCTAGACACAAACTGAACTCCTCTGTCAGATACAATGTTCTCAGGAATCCCATGTAAGCGAACCACCTGTTGCAAAAACAGGGGCACCAACTCAGAGGAAGATGGCAACTTAGGGAGTGGTACAAGATGAACCATCTTAGAGAACCTATCACAAATCACCCAAATAACAGTCATTCTTTGAGAGACCGGCATATCAGAGATGAAATCCATTGAAATATGGGTCCATGGCCTCCTGGGGACCGGCAAAGGCATCAACAACCCACTAGAGCGAGAGCAAGATTTAGACCGGAAGCAAGTCCCACAGGACTGCACAAAATTCCTGACATCATGAGACAAGGTGGGCCACCAAAAAGAGCGACTCACCAGATCTCTAGTACCAAAAATACCTGGATGACCAGCCAATGCAGAGCAATGAACTTCAGACATCACTCTCTTCTTCCACTGGTCAGGAACATACAACTTTCCACTGGGACAACGCTCAGGTTTGTCCTCCTGGAACTCTTGCAGAGCAAGTCTCAAATCGGGCGAGATGGCAGAAAGAACTACCCCTTCTCCTAAGATGGTAGCAGGCTTGGTCACCACAGGAGAATCAGCAAAGAAACTCCTAGAGAGGGCGTCTGCCTTGACATTCTTAGTTCCAGGAAGAAAAGAGACCACAAAATCAAAACGTGTAAAAAACAAGGCCCACCTAGCCTGTCTAGGGTTCAAGCGTTTAGCCTACTCTAGGTAAATCAAATTCTTGTGGTCAGTGAGGACCACAACTTGATGTTTAGCTCCCTCCAACCAATGTCTCCACTCCTCAAATGCCCATTTCATGGCCAACAGTTCCCGATTTCTCACATCATAGTTACGTTCAGATGGAGAGAACTTTCGGAAAAAGAAAGCACAGGGATTCATTTTAGATGTTACAGGATCCTTTTGGGACAAAACAGCTCCTGCACCAATCTCAGAAGCATCCACCTCTACCGGGAACGGGAGTGAGACATCAGGTTGCCGCAAAACCGGGGCGGAGGTAAATCTTCGCTTCAGCTCCTGAAAGGAAGCAACAGCCTCAGGAGACCAATTCAACACATCAGCACCCTTCTTAGTCAGATCAGTCAATGGCTTGTCAAAACTAGAAAATTTTGCTATAAATTTCCGATAAAAATTAGCAAAACCCAAAAACTTCTGGAGGGCCTTCAAAGAAGTGGGCTGAACCCAATCATAAAAGGCCTGTACCTTGGCCGGGTCCATTTCAGTAGTTGACAGAGACAAAATAAATCCCAAAAATGAAATCCTCTGTACTCCAAAAAGGCATTTCGATCCTTTGACATACAGGGAATTCTCCCTCAAGATCCGGAACACAGTCCGAATATGTTCCACATGAGAATCCTAATCCTTGGAGAAGATCAAAATATCATCCAGATAGATAATCAAAAATTTATCGACAAAATCTCGGAAAATATCGTTCATGAAGCACTGGAAGACAGAAGGGGCATTAGTGAGCCCAAAAGGCATCACCAGGTACTCAAAATGTCCCTCCGGAGTATTAAACGCCGTCTTCCATTCATCCCCCTGCTTAATGCGGATAAGATTATATGCCCCCCTGAGGTCAAGCTTGGTAAACCAGCAAGCACCTCTAACTCTAGAGAATAGATCCGAAATCAGGGGTAATGGATACTGATATTTAATAGTAATTTTATTGAGGGCACGATAATCAATACAAGGCCTTAAAGAACCATCCTTTTTGGCCACAAAAAAAAAACCCGGCACCTAAGGGTGAAGAGGATGGTCTAATATGACCCTTCTCCAACGCCTCCTTAATATAGGACCGCATAGCCTCGTGCTCGGGTACAGATAAATTGAAGAGCCGACCCTTGGGAAATTTACACCCTGGGCTTAGTTCAATTGCACAGTCATAACTCCTATGAGGAGGCAAGGACGCAGACTCATTCTCACTAAATACATCATAAAAGTCCGCCAAATAGTCAGGAACATCATGCGACTGAGGAGAGGTGGAAAAAACCGGAGCCTCACTAAAGGCACACCGACAACCCCAACTCACCACAGACACAGATTTCCAATCCAAAACTGGATTATGAATTTGCAACCAGGGAAACCCCAGAACAACGGCATCATGCAGACCATGCAATACCAAAAATCTGCAATTTTCTTGATGGTCTGGGGCGACCCGCATGACCACCTGGGTCCAAAACTGAGGTTTATTTTCAGCCAAAGGAGTAGCATCAATCCCCCTCAAAGGGATAGGCGTCTGCAGAGGTGTCATCGGAAATCCACAACGTTTAGCAAAGTCCAAGTCCATTAGGTTTAGCGCTGCTCCCGAATCCACAAAAGCCTTGGCGGAAAATGTGGACAGGGAGCAGATCAGAGTAATTGCCAGAAGAAACTTAGGTTGAACACCACCAACAGAAAACGTGTGTGCAAAGCGTTTCTCTCGTTTAGGACAAACAGAAATAATATGTGAGGCATCTCCACGGAAAAAACACAGCTTATTACGCCTTCTGAACTCCTGACGTTGCGCCTTAGACAAAACTCTATCACATTGCATAGGTTCAGACGTCTGTTCAACCAGTGGCAACACCACTCGTGCAATCCTGCGTTCACGTAAACGCCGATCCACCTGAATGGCTAATGACATAGAATCGTCCAGACCAGAGGGAACAGGAAGTCCCACCATAGTGTCTTTTACGGCTTCTGACAAACCCTTCCGAAAGAGAGCAGCCAAGGCATTATCATTCCAGGTAGTAAGGACCGCCCACTTTCGGAACTTTTGACAGTACAACTCTGCAGAATCTCGACCCTGGTTCAATGCCAACAGGGTCTTTTCAGCCTGATCAATAGTATTAGGTTCGTCATACAACAACCCCAAAGCTTGAAAGAATGCGCTCACATTAGTCAGAATAGGATCATCTGGTTTCAAAGAAAACGCCCAATCCTGGGGATCGCCACACAGCAAAGAGATGACAATTTTAACCTGCTGCGCGGAGCTCCCTGACGAGTTAGGCTTCAAGGCAAAATATAATTTACAATTATTTTTGAAACTCAAAAATTTAGATCGATCCCCAAAAAATACATCAGGTGTAGGGATCTTTGGTTCAACAGCATGCGAACGAGCAAGGTAGGTGGAAATTCCCCGCAGTTCCGCAGCGAGCTGCTCCACACGATCAGACAATTGCTTTATCTCCATTGAGAGAGAAAAAAAAATTCCCCCTACGGCCTCAGAGATATAGAGGAAAGAAAATACACACACCTTTTTTTTTTTTAAACACAATTCTTTCCTGCTATTGAGTACCCTAGGATCTGCGGTATGGCGGGTGACTCTGTTATGATTGAGTCACCCGTAGGAGGCAAAAACAGAAATGCTAGCTAAGTCCAGAAAACCAGAGAAGTTGGCAACTATCGGATTGCAGACCCCTGAACCTATCAACACAACTAGCAGTAGCCGTGGGGGGTTCCTACAATGCCCTAGACACCTCAATCACAGCCGGAGAATTAAATAGGCCTAAAGAAAGAAAGGGGAAATCTAAACTGCCCCAGAGCAGACCCCAAAGCAAAAGGCAGCCCCCAACATATAATGACGGTGAAGCAAGATGAAAATACTAACACAGACAGAAAGATAGACTGAGCAAAGACGGGGCCCAAGCTAACTAGATAGAAAAGGACAGGAAGGCTGCTGTCTGCAATCCGTGAAAAACCCTATGAAAATAAGAGCCAACAGACTGACAGTGAAAAAGGCCCTGAAGACGCTAGGCTTCAAAAAAGCTATGTCAGTACTCAGGAATATTCTGAAGACAGAGCTACAGGCAAAAGGAGATTCAGCTCACCCCAGCAGGGAATGGCAGAATACAGAAAAGCAAGGAAAACAAAAAACAAAACAAAAATGCAAACAGGCAAAACAGAAAACTTAGCTTTAGAGGAGCAGGAATCAGACTGGTGTTCTAGAAGTCCACAGAGAAATCACCCGCAGGGCAGAAGGGTGTCGGCAGCCTTATATCCAGTCCGTGACTCCACTCAGCCAGTCATCCTCATTAGGCTCAGGTGCCTGATAATCAGGCTCATTACCTTCCTTTACCAGAATAGGGAGTTCACCAGACCTCAGTGATGAAGGGGAAAATGAACTCACAACACTAAACCTAAGATGTTCATCACTGGAAGTTGTATGTTTCTTCCTCAGTTGTGCCTCACTCGAGTTAGACAGATTTATGTCAGTCACATGAAGATATGGCTCAGTTTATATGATCCAGGGCGACGTTCCAAGAAAGCCGCCAGAAGAAAAAACACACTTGCCTTCGCCAAAATGGCTGCCAGAAGAAACACTCTTGCCTTCGCCAAAATGACTGCCAGAAGAAGCACATTTGCCATTCCCAAAATGGCTGCCAGAAGAAACACATTTGCCATTCCCAAAAAATGGCTGCTAGAGGAAACACATTTGTCTTCGCCAAAATGGCTGCCAGAAGAAACGCATTTGTCACTCCCAAAATGTCTGCCAGAAGAAACACATTTGCCATTCCCAAAATGGCTGCCATAAGAAACACACTTGCCTTCGCCAAAATGGCTGCCATAAGAAACACACTTACCTTCGCCAAAATGGCTGCCAGAAGAAACACATTTGCCATTCCCAAAATGGCTGCCAGAAGAAGCACATTTGCCATTCCCAAAATGGCTGCCAGAAAAAACACATTTGCCTTTGCTAAAATGGCAGCCAGAAGAAACACATGGCTCATCTCCAAAAATGGCTGCCATCAGAAGAAACACACAGCTCATCTACAAAAATGGTTGCCATCAGAAGAGACACATGGCTCATCCACAAAAATGACTGCCATCAGAAGAAACACATGCCTCATCCACAAAAATAGCTGCCATCAGAAGAAACATATTGCTCATCCACAAAAATGGCTGCCATCAGAAGAAACACATGGCTCACCCAAAAAAATGGCTGCTATCAGAAAAAACATATGGCTCATCCACAAAAATGACTGCCATCAGAAGAAACACATGGCTCATCCACAAAAATGGCTGCCATCAATATTAGCACATGGCCCTGTGCCACCATTATACGGTGGTCGCCACTCATAGGATACATTTTTGTAATATACATAACTCAAAACTCTGTCCATTTTAATCCTTTCATCTTCTACCCAATTTTCTCTATACAGACTTTCAGAGACTCTTTCACATGCCCCAGTAGTAGACAGCAATCCATTAACTTCTAGGATACCTTTCCTTTCTTTCAAGACAATCTTCCACTCCAGGGGCTGTAACCTCCCCCCCTTCTGGCATTCCACATAACTTGATAAGCTTTTTACATAGTTTTACATGACTTATTCCTTCACAAATCGCGACTAATGTACACGGGTCTAACTTGCCATCTGAATTTGGCTTAGTGCCAATACGGCAGAACTGCATTAATTCCTGCATCTTTCTAATATACAGTGTATATATATATATATATATATATATATATATATATATATATATATATCAGGATAACAAACACCAAACAAACAATAAGACGGGGGAGATTACTAAAACCTGAGATTCTAAAGATAACTGAGTATGCAGCACACGCTTCCTATTTTTTCTTGTCACATGGTCCCTGTCTTATTTCTGTGTTTGTAGTTTACAAAAATTACCTTGTATTAATCAAATTATTAATCAAATCACCAGGCCCTCCAGTGCCAAGTCCATCACTCTAGATCACGTGGCAAACCTACAATTTATTAGCTACACGCTGAGTCCATCACTCTAATCACATGGCAAAACTCAATTTCAAAATACACCTTGTATTAATCAAATTATTAATCAAATTACCAAGCCCTCCAGTGCCGAGTCCATCACTCTAGGTCATGTGGCAAACCTACAATTTATTAGCTACGCACTGAGTCCATCACTCTAAGTCACATGGCAAACCTACAGGTCGAGTCAATCACTTTAGACCTACTTTCTCCTATCCAGAACTGAAAACCGTATCACAGGAGACAACCGTGTACTGTACTACAGACAAGATTTTTTTTTTCAGACACTGCTGAAAAACCCACTTGCGCACTTAACTAGCCATCATCTCCCCTCAACACAACACATAACAGGCAGCAGGCAACTAATACACGTGACGGTTCTAGCAATTTAAATGGCCAGCAGCGGAGAGACCCTTCTGCCATCTTACAGATACCATGAAAACCAGACACAGTCAGGCAATCTGCACAGGATACCCCGAAGGACACAGACAAAGACTACAGTTTATAAAAATCAGCAGACTTACCGTGTTCTGATAAGGAGGTGATCAGTCTCCTGGTTCAGGGCATCCAGCGAGTCCTGCTATTCCATTCACCGGTCCTCAGGGTTTAGGGCTTCTTCCTCTGCTGGCCCCACATTGGGCGGCCAAAAATGTTAGGTTGAACAATAAGAAATGTTCACTGGTTGCCTGCTCCAGGCCCAATGGATATTGATCCGTGCGCACTAAAGAAATCACACCAGAGACACAGTTGGATGTAACATCTCTTTGATCAATCTATGGCACAGCTCCAAGAGGAATAGAGAGAGAGCTTTATTAATCCAAACATAGGTTTATATATCCCCTGTAAGGAGGCTCGGTTAACTCTAAAATGGGAGTGTTCGGATGTATTCCATTGGTTAGTGGGTTGGGCAGTGAGCTAGTCAGTGGGCAGATCCATGAGGTCATCAGGCTGGATTTGTCCATGAGGTCTTCAAAGTGGGCATCGTCGTGGGCGGATCCATGAGGTCAACAGCATAGGCGTCATCATGGGCGGATCCATGGAGCACATGGTGTGTGGTGAGACAGGAAATGGCAGCCATCTTTAGTGTCACACTTTGATCTGAAAAAGCTCATGTAAGGTGAAATAATATACTTTATGGGTAGTTCCTCTCAATCTCTTATGTCTTGAGGTTAGTTAAGTATATGATCTTAAAGCTCTCCTCAACACTGCATATTTCAAATCCAAGTTCCACATAGTATATGCTCTATGCCTAACATTAAATTAGCATTTCAAAAGGCAGAATCCATATGTTAGACTGCCAGCACCTATCTCTAACATCAGTGGTTGGAGCTGCTGTTTAATCTCTTGAATGCTGTGATCAATCACTGAAGGCAACTGTCTGGCATGCTGTGATGGTCTTAAGGGAGATGGGCCTCAAACTGTCCCTGGAACTGGCACCCTAAAGGCCCCGTCACACTAAGTGATCTCCCTAGCGGGATCGCTGATTTTGTGACACATCAGCGATCTCGCCAGCAAGATCGCTGTGTATGACGTATTAAATGGACGAGTAATTTGGTAATTTGATAGCTAATTTGAACACCTATTATTTCTGTGCACTTTCATTCTTATATTTTGATTAGTGCATTGCTGTATTATAGCACTAATTTTTCATCTATTGATTGTAGCATGAATTACTGTTGTATTTATATTCTTGGATGAATATTATTGTATGTGCCCCTTTTTTGCATTATTGTAATTCTGTGTGCTCTAGCGTCCCCTATACGGCATTTTGCTTTTTTATCATTTGTATTTTTATTGAATATGAAATAAAAAATTGTTTTTATATAATTGGGATCTCTTCGTTGTCCTATATAGTGGTGTATGGGATTTATGTGGTATATCTCATGTGAAGTGCCCTAATTGTAATTGGACACTGGTTGATCTATAAGGTAAGCAGCATAAAGAAATATAGAATAGAAAAGCCAGATTTGCTGTTTTCAGTTGCATCCCAAAATTGTACCCATAAAATTATAGCTCCCCATGCAAAAAAACAAGCTCTTTTGATAGTTTATCACCCATAACTTTTTTTATTTTACTATTTTTTTAATATATGTTTTCAATTTTTATCCTCTAAAAGACATACAGGTGCTTCTTACAAAATTAGATTATCATCGAAAATTTAATTTAATTCAGTTCTTCAATACAAAAAGACGAACTCATTATATAGTCATTACAAACAGAGTGATCTATAACAAGTGTTTATTTCTGTTAATGTTGATGATTATGGCTTACAGTCAATGAAAACCCAAACATCATTATCTCAGTAAATTAAAATAATTAACAAAAAACACCTGCAAAGGCTTCCTAAGCATTTAAAAAGGTCCCATAGTCTGTTTCAGTAGGCTCCACAATCATGGGGAAGACTGCTGACTCAAAGGCAGTCATTTACACACTCCCCAAGGAGGATAAGCCACAAAAGGTCTTTGCTAAAGAAACTAGCTGTTCACAGAGTGCTGTATCCAAGCATATTAATGGAGAGTTGAGTGGAAGGAAAAAGTGTGGTAGAAAAAGGTGCACAAGCAACCGGGATAACTGCAGTCTTGAAAGGATTGGTAAAAAAAGGCCATTCAAAAATTTAGGGGAGATTCACAAGGAGTGAGTTTAATATATGAGTTTCACTTTTTGTATTGAAGAACTGAAAAATTTACTTTTTGATGATATTCTAATTTTGTGAGAAGCACCTGTATATATACACTGTAAATGCAAATTTAGTATCACAGCAATTAGACTGATCTGAAGCACAGTATTATATTACCAGATCATTGTTTCCACAAATGAGCCAGGTAAAAACTAAACCCAAAAAACAGTTAAGGAATTTTCAATATTCCCACTTGGATTTTTTTTTTATTTTTTTTTTTACAGCTTCAGTACAATTCTGCATAAGGTAAAGGCTCATGCAGGGATCCATTATTTGCATACAAGTGCTAATCATATTTTTCATGGATAGAACACGTACCTAAGCCAAAAACTAAACCAAGAACTCGTACCTAGTGTATTCTATGGGACTGTTCACATGTCCGTTTATTTTTGTGGACTGAGTTGTCTACGAAAAATCCTGAAAACACGCCTAACATTAATCCAAGTGTCTGATCAAAATCGTCAATGAAAGTTTATGGGTCCGTGAAAAAAAATCAGACGGCACTCTGATGCCATCCGTGTGCTGCCAAGTTTTTGTAGCCAGCATAGGAGAATACAGAGAATTATTTTTCTCATCCTAAAAAACTGATGAAACTGGGACCAAATTTGGATGAAAACTTAGATGACCGATGAAAATCTGATGAAACTCTGAATAAAATCATCGATGAAACTTATGGGGCATTTACACTGCAAGATAATCATTAATTAGTGTTAAAAAACTCTTGTTTTGTGCTTACCTTGCTGTGTAAACAGGCTGCAGATCACCCGATGAATGAGCAAAACGTTAGTTCATCCGGTTAAATGATATTTTATGCAGCAGAAAAGATCGTTCTTGGCGGTGCATTTTTCTTGTAAACAGGACTTGCAATGCCAAGAGCCATGGCAGCCTATGCGCAATGAGTGAACTGCTATATATTGCTCAGTACGCATTTTCTACTTTGGTCTGCCTGTGTAAACAGGCATTCACAAGCGACTGATCCGCAGTCATATCGTGACATCGGTCAGTCAATGTAATCAAACCCTAGGAAAAAAGAAAAATAAATGAGCCCAAAAATGAATTCTGTCATTCAAATCTTCAACTAGCCCAGTGGAAAAACAAGCCCTCATACAGCTATGTTGGTGCAAAAAGGAAAAACTTATGGCTTTTGGAAAAAGTGTAAAAAAACAAACAAAATAGCCTGAACCTGTAGGAGTTAAAGTAACATAAAATAATATTCAAGATACCAGTTTTTACATGAATCCCACACTTTAGTAGAACTAATAAGCATAGTAATATATTTTTTCCGAATGGTTATATTACAACTATCACAATAAAACTACAACCATCCAGGACTAAAGAATTATTTCAGCTCTTGAGTTAGGGCGCTAATCGAGTCTTAGCAATCAAATGCCAGAGTAGATACTATATGCATCTGATCTCATTGATTTCTCCCAGCCTGTCTAATGGCACAGTTTAGATTGATTGCAGTCTGTTCAAGAGAGCTCTAGAATCTAAATGATTATTCATTAGCAATCAAAGCGTGTGAAAGGAAGAGACATAATACCTGGATCTGACCAGACAAATACATAATATGGAGTTACGATCTTCTGTGTGAGGAACGTAGAGGGGCCGGATTATTACTACAGGACTTGGATCAGAATTAGAACATTGGAGGCCGATGTGTATTACTATGAGATAATGTGAATAACATGTATGAACAGTGACAAACAGTATTTATATGCATGCATATGTATACACTCCCTACATAAAGGGACAGGGCACCTTTTTGAATTTCATTCCCAATAATGTTAACAACCTCATGACAGAGGAGAAAAGCAGCGCATAGGTTTGCTCTTTGTTCTAGTCCATTGTATTCAATGTGTCAGAAACTGCATACGAATATGGAACCTACTAAAATCCTATAGATGTACGCATCTTTGTTTGGTCCAATTTTGCAACTTACAAGTTTTATCTTTTGGGATATAATAAAATAAACATTGTTGCAACACGCTCAATGATAAATAGATAAGCACTCAATATTGAAATAAAAAACAATGAATGTGAATGTGGTATAGTGTAATGGTTAAGTGCACAACCACCAACGTGGGAGAAATCCTAGATCTGCCCTAGTATACCAATAGTGGTCCTTGGGAAAGACTACTAACTGTTAGGAGCGGCGGAACGCACTAAATAAAAATAAATAATAAAGTGCGTTCGCCGCTCGGGGTCCACCGTGCAGTAGGTGTTACACCGCTGCTAGGCAATGACAGAGGAGCAATATGGCGGTATAATGCGCACGGGTTCAACTTCACCCGGAGTGCGCAGAGCAGCCTCTGTTCACACACAGAGGTGCCGATATGGCGCTATAATGCGCACGGGTTCAGCTTCACCCGGAGTGCGCAGAGCGGCCTCTGTTCACACACAGAGGTGCCGATATGGCGCTATAATGCGCACGGGTTCAGCTTCACCCGGAGTGCGCAGAGCGGCCTCTGTTCACACACAGAGGTGCCGATATGGCGCTATAATGCACACGGGTTCAACTTCACCCGGAGTGCGCAGAGCAGCCTCTGTTCACACACAGAGGTGCCGATATGGCGCTATAATGCGCACGGGTTCAACTTCACCCGGAGTGCGCAGAGCAGCCTCTATTCACACACAGAGGTGCCGATATGGCGCTATAATGCACACGGGTTCAACTTCACCCGGAGTGCGCAGAGCAGCCTCTGTTCACACACAGAGGTGCCGATATGGCGCTATAATGCGCACGGGTTCAGCTTCACCCGGAGTGCGCAAAGCGGGCTCTGTTCAGACACAGAGGTGCCGATATGGCGGTATAATGTGCATGGGTTCAACTTCACCCGGAGTGCGCAGAGCGGGCTCTGTTCACACACAGAGGTGCCGATATGGCGGTATAATGCGCACGGGTTCAACTTCATCCGGAGTGCGCAGAGCGTGCTCTGTTCACACACAGAGGTGCCGCAACAAAAACATACAAAATGCTGAACCTGTTAGTGACACAGGCCTCAGGTAAATGCACACACGGTATCTGGTCACAGGAGCATGACCCAAGCTGCATCCGTCTAGACCTACCGTGTGTGCGGCATCACTTCTGCGAGCGCCAAGAAGGGCTGCAACTGCAGCGCGGCGTAGGACACTGCCGCTCGACGACAAAGCCAGAAAGCAAGCGCAATGTCGGACTCTAGCGTAGCGGTGCGGTGAGCACAGTGGCTTAAGGCTTGCCACTGACTGGCGCTGACTGCTAAACTAATTCCCTATCACCATGCGTAATATCAGAGGGAAGGGGTTTCATAATGAGTCAGTCACCAGAAACATACATCCATCACCATTCACACATTGCAAGTATAGTCTACACTAGAGCATGGCCGAGCGGTCATGCGCGCTTTTTATAGCCGTGCGGGACCTTGCAGATCTACGAGATGGACCAATGAGAACTAGAGCAGAACCTGGGCATATGACTCCAGATCTCCAATGGGAGATCGTCTCGTGAGCATGCCCAGTAGGAGCACAGAGGAACTTAGTCTCTGGAGCGGTCTGCTGCAAAGTAATCTTCTCTGCAGTAGATAGACAGCAGGAGACCGCGGAATGTGAGGCTCTGGATTCCTGCAGAGCAGACGCCTAACAACTATCACTACAGGGCCTACCTCAATAAACATGAAGGTGTCACGAACAAAGGAAGTCTTGCCGGCTCGGACGGCGCCAGGATTAACAAGGTACGCATCAGATGTCGAGGAACCAGGACAATCTGATGATAAATAAGCTACTGGAAAAAAACATACATGGACAAGGCAAGAGAACCTGTATCTGATGAAATGCTACTATAAGAGCAGACCAAATGAGAGAGTGATGCAGCCCGGCCTTATCTGCGGGGGGGCCCCTGACTGGCCAGCAACTCTTATATGATAAAATGAAAACCTGGCACTCAACTTAATGCTTGGTGAGACAGTTTATTGTAGTACCAGAAAACGTTTCGGTCAATATAGACCTTCATCAGTTACTACAGTGTGAAAAATAAATCAACAGAAATAAACAAAAATAAACAAAGTATATACAGAGATGACATAGAATGCAATTTGGTCGTGAATCTATACAATATTATACAAAAATACTACAGAGACCAAAAAATACCAAGAGTGCTCAGATTAAGGAAGAGAAGGATAAGACATACCGTGCTAGTATGTATGAGAGTAGCTTGAAGGAGGGCGCTTTTTATGTATTCACTGGTAATGCCTAAAGTAAAGTGATTGGCGCTGTTAGGGCTCATACTCACATGCGAGAAGCTCAGACGAGTCTCGCATGTCAATACCCGGCACTACCGCCGGCACTCGGATCGGAGCGTTCAGTTACATAGAAACACATGCAGCTGAACGCTCCGATCCCAGTGCCGCCAGGTATTGACGTGCGAGACTTGTCTGAGTTTCTCGCATGTGAGTATGAGGCCTTAAAGTGTATACATAAGGTCAATTAAGTGGTGTTATGGAAAGGTACATACCAGTAATCAATTAATTAGAATACTGCTGTAACACAGGTTAGTCTGTAAGGTAAACATCATGTGGGATAACATAAGACAGCGGTAAAGTCAGCTGTATATCAAAATGGTGAGTGTCGCTATAAAGGGCTGGGTTACCTTAATAGTAGAAGATATCAGCGCAGCCTGGTCCTCCTGGACTCGGGTAAACATCGCTTGACAGCGGCGCGCTGAGCTTAGTGGAGGAAGGGCGGGTCTAAGGCCTTGACGAACAGGAGGTAGGGCCAATGGGAGAGACCTGGGTGGTGGCGTCAACGGAACTAAGATGGCTGTGCGCTCAGAAGCAAAATAGGATGTATTGTAGTGTGATAAGGGATTATAGAGTCAGAATACACTGTTTTTCTGTGTGGAATTCATAGCGGTATAGGAGAGGAAACTATGAGGAATGTATATACATCAAAATGTATAAATTATGTGATGTTGTTTTTTTCCGGCACACACGCGTTGATTTCACAGCCCCTATTTATTAACGCTCCGATTCACAAGTGCGTCACCCCCCTGACGAAGGACGCCGATCCGAAACGCGCGGCGGGGAGTGCTCCGCACACCGGTGGCCTGCCTTATTGTATCCAGGTACATATTTATTGTTTGCTCAGCCTATTCAATTTAGTGAGGAGGACTTCCATTTATGGTTTTTTATATATATCTGACCTGCTGCCACTTTTTACTTATTCTCTGGTGACTATTTATGATGCAGTGTCACAATTTTGTTATATGTTATGTCCTCATATAGATGGCTGTTTAGTGGACTGTTTAGGGTATGGCCACCATATACATTTCATTTATATCCATATACATTTATTATTAATATATATAAAAAAAATGTGTATATGCATATTATATACATATTTTTAGTGTGTGGACACCCTTTTGCCGTGCTTTTGCACTTATTTGCCATACTTTGTATTAATAAAGGCATTTTTACTTACATTTCTTTCTCCTGCCTTCATTATTTTATATGTATATATATTTTTGCATTTATTAATATTATTTTGGGTGAATATATTTTGCAATTGCTATGTGATTTATATTTGTGTATATGTCTATATATATATATATATATATATATATATATATATATTCTTTTAATGTACACATGGTTTGCATAATATATTTTTTGTATATTTTTAATTATATTATATATATTTTTTTGTCATCATATATTATTATTTTTATTATTTATTTTTATTTTTATAAACAAAAAACTTTTTTATTTTTTCATTACTATTTTATACATTTTTTATTTTTTTCTTGGGAAAAAAAAATATATATATTTTTTTAAATATTTTTATATATATTTTTTTTTTCTCTCCCATATTTTTTTATCCGTATCTTGGTGGTGATTTAGGTGTTTCTATCTGAGTGGGTATCCATTCAATTCTTTTTGGACATTTTTCACCCTATTTTCATTCAGTTTTTTATTTGAGGATATTTCTAGTTTATATTATGTTTATATATAAGGATTATTAGGGTGTATGTGCAATAATTTGGTTTCTGACTGAGAAACAACTAGTCACCCAGCGTTTCAATATCATAAAGAGAAAAGCTATTATCACAACTTGAGATGGATCAACTGATCCACCTCACATGAAGACCTGGAAGAAAAACATTTGCAGCTGATCTGAAGCAGAAGAACTTAAATAGACTAAAATCCAGAGATTGACTGCCAAGGCTCAGCAAAGTAACACCACCAGACCCACCAGACAGTATGCTAGAAGATGCCAACAGAGCACTTGCATCAATACCTATCACCACCATGACTCAAACTAATAAACTGATCTATGCTACTGTAGGGATATGTAAAAGAAAACCTATGTCCCTTTAAGTTCTCCATGCTCCCAATATATTGTGGTTACGTGTTATTGTAATTCATACCGTATCGTGATATAAAGTTTATATTTCATGTTGCTGTTTAACTTATGTACTGTATATTCTTGGGACAGTGTAATTAATGTTATGGCCACTAGATGGGGGCATAGAGTTTGTTACATTTTAGATGGAGATATAGGGTTTAACAATAGGAGGAGTTAGCTGTACAGGAAGATAGGGGGACTTCTTAGTTAGAGGCAGTTAGGGAAGGGGTGTTCGAACTCTGTGGACGGGCTTAATTGCCCGGGGGTGTAAAACTCTAATTGTGACTTGAGCTTAAGTGTTCAGGACTCAGGACTCTACACAGACTGCCAGCAACGTTAAAGCAAAGTGCCCAGCTTTCCAGTAAAGAAGGACAAGTATAACAGCAGGGTCAGGCAGATAGAGTTCCCCAGTGAAGGAATTGAAAGACGCAAAGGGCAGCCAGACCGGCGAGTGTTCATCATGTGGCGACTCGCAGCCTGGGCGCATTCTCTAGGAGAAACTGGGTCTGAGCAGAAAAAGTAAATTAATGTGCATGCAAAATGTAATTGCATATGAACACATGACCTTTACACAGAGAAAACCAAAAGCAAAACACAAAACAAATATCCTGGAATAAAAAAGTAAAAAAATATATTGCAAAAATTGCATGAAGGTAGTAATAATAAGGGTATTTAGTTAACATAATTTTGATCAAAATAATGTAGAAGCCATCCCGCCACGTCACGGCAACCCTTGTGGGACAGTCCTAACTCTTGTATTTAAAACCTTTCCACTTGTCAAGTGACGTAAATGTGAACAAGGACAGAGGGACTGAACCACCAGTAATAGTATAGGCCAGACAGGATGGATTTTCCAACTCAGAAACAGGGCGGTCACACCCTTATATGCACAGAATGCACAATGAAACAAATGAGAAACTGGGTCTGAGCAGAAAAAGTAAATTAATGTGCATGCAAAATGTAATTGCATATGAACACATGACCTTTACACAGAGAAAACCAAAACACAAAACAAATATACTGGAATAAAAAAGTGAAAAAATATATTGCAAAAATTGCATGAAGGTAGTAATAATAGTAATAATAAGGGTATTTAGTTAACATAATTTTGATCAAAATAATGTTGAAGCCATCCCGCCACGTCACGGCAACCCTTGTGGGACAGTCCTAACTCTTGTATTTAAAACCTTTCCACTCTGTGGATGGACTTAATTGCCCGGGGGTGTAAAACTCTAATTGTGACTTGAGCTTAAGTGTTCAGGACTCAGGACTCTACACAGACTGCCAGCAACGTTAACGCAAAGTGCCCAGCTTTCCAGTAAAGAAGGACAAGTATAACAGCAGGGTCAGGCAGATAGAGTTCCCCAGTGAAGGAATTGAAAGACGCAAAGGGCAGCCAGACCGGCGAGTGTTCATCATGTGGCGACTCGCAGCCTGGGCGCATTCTCTAGGAGAAACTGGGTCTGAGCAGAAAAAGTAAATTAATGTGCATGCAAAATGTAATTGCATATGAACACATGACCTTTACACAGAGAAAACCAAAAGCAAAACACAAAACAAATATCCTGGAATAAAAAAGTAAAAAAATATATTGCAAAAATTGCATGAAGGTAGTAATAATAAGGGTATTTAGTTAACATAATTTTGATCAAAATAATGTAGAAGCCATCCCGCCACGTCACGGCAACCCTTGTGGGACAGTCCTAACTCTTGTATTTAAAACCTTTCCACTTGTCAAGTGACGTAAATGTGAACAAGGACAGAGGGACTGAACCACCAGTAATAGTATAGGCCAGACAGGATGGATTTTCCAACTCAGAAACAGGGCGGTCACACCCTTATATGCACAGAATGCACAATGAAACAAATGAGAAACTGGGTCTGAGCAGAAAAAGTAAATTAATGTGCATGCAAAATGTAATTGCATATGAACACATGACCTTTACACAGAGAAAACCAAAAGCAAAACACAAAACAAATATCCTGGAATAAAAAAGTGACTTGAGCTTAAGTGTTCAGGACTCTACACAGACTGCCAGCAACGTTAAAGCAAAGTGCCCAGCTTTCCAGTAAAGAAGGACAAGTATAACAGCAGGGTCAGGCAGATAGAGTTCCCCAGTGAAGGAATTGAAAGACGCAAAGGGCAGCCAGACCGGCGAGTGTTCATCATGTGGCGACTCGCAGCCTGGGCGCATTCTCTAGGAGGCAGGGTGAAACGTCAGAGGGAGGCACCAGTGATAATGAGTACGGACAGGAGCGATACCGGTAATACGTACAAGTGGGTACGACCCAAATCTCGAGCTGCATAGGGAAGAGAGTGAAGAAGGGAAAGCTGTTATGGAATGTAACAAAGATTTTATTGTCCATCACGATTGTTATCTGGAAGAGCTGTCAGTAAAGTTCTGCATTTTGAGTTAAATTTGGATTCTGTCTATATTTGCATCCAAGTGACTGAAGATAGTCCTGGAAGGCAGTAGGAGGACTCTGCCAATACCATGAGTACAGATCGTGATATGCGGAAAACATTGTACCTTTTCCCGGTGAGGGGAGGCCCGGAAACAACAGGACTGGAGTGTTCAGCTATGACTATGGCCCGACGCCTACCTTAAATTTAGCATGTCGGCAGGATCCGACTACCTTGCATTGTGGAGGAACCACAGAGGAGGACGAAGAAGATACCTTCTGATTGATTGTTGTGACAGATGAAGAATGTGTGCAAATTACAGAAATAACTGGATGTGACCAAATTACTGAATTGCACTGAGACCATAAAAAGGACTGACATTGTGGTGGTAAAGATGGTGGCACCAAAGATGGCAGAAACTGGTGCGCAAATGGAAGACAACAACTCTGCTCCCACCCTTCGTGGGCGTCCTGATGGAGAAATGGAGTGGGAAGCTGCCTGGTAGGGGCTGGGACCTGATCAGGGAACCCGCCGCTGGTGGGTGTGCCGCGGGAAAAAGAGAGCTTGCCCCTTACAGCGGGTTACCAGAAAATGGGTGGAATGACCAGAAACGACCCCACCCTGGAACGGCTGGGGTCCAGAAGAGAGGCCCATGTGCAACTGCCTGTCATCAGTACGGAACGAGACGTCAGCAGCGATGCACCATTCCTGCACCCTCCATTGTAGGGGCATTGGGTGGGTGGAATGCAGGTGACAACGGGAGGAAGAGAGAACATGGTCTCCCCATGTAATGATCCATGCTGGATCATGTCAGATAAAAGCACTGGTAACCTTTTCTTTTCTCTCTCTAAGCTTTGTGCTTAGAGATAGTTTTGCCCCCGGTGGCCAGTATGGTCATTGCACTGGTGTTTTTACTTCTAGTTTGCCCCCGGTGGTGGTTAGTGTAATTGGACGGGAATCACTAACAGGTGTGTTTGCTCAATGAAGGTGTGTCAGTTGTGCTCACTCACGTTGGTGATATTATTATTGGTCTTTTCCTACCAGCCTGGGGGAAGGAAGGAGATGGAGGAGAGTCCAGGGCAGCTCAGTCAGAGTCCTGGAGTGGCAGCTATGATGTCAGCGAGGAGTTCGTGTAAAGCATGGTGGAGTGGCCGCTATGGTGTCAGTGAAGAATTCTTGCAAAGCTTGGTGGAGTGGCAGCTATGGTGTAGAGCTGCACTCAGTTTGCTGGACTCTGTTACTCGAAAGCTGCACTCAGGTGCTGGACTCGGTTGCTGGACAGTTGCACTCAGGTGCTGGACTCTGTAGCTGGACAGCTGCACTCAGGTGCTGGACTCTGTTGCTCCAAGGTGGCACTCAGTGCTGGACACTGTTGCTGTAAAGCTGCACCCAGGTGTTGGACACGGTCGGACGAAGATGCACTCAGGTGTCGGACTCTGTTGCTGGGAGCGTTAGCAACAGAGCAAAGCTAAGTGTTTCCCTGTTTGTCACTTTTCCTCATGTTGGTGTTAGTACAGTGGTGGGGCCAGTGCCTTCACCACCCAGCTCCCTAGTAAGGAATAGGTGTAGGGTGTGCTAGGGTGACAGGTATCCTGGTCGGCGACAGGTGAGGAGCCTGTATAGGGAACTTTAGGAGTGTTAGGGACACTGACTTAGGAGAGTGCAGGAGGTCTCCACATTCCCCGTTCCCTATCGCAGGGCCCACCGTTGTAACAGTTTCCCTTTCCCCTTTGTCTTGTTGTATTAGTTACCGGCCTGCGGACCATGTCACACAGGACATTTTACTCTTTCCGCGTCCTGTTGTTTCAGTTACCGGCCTGTAGGCCGTGTCACACAGAACGGGGCACGTGACATTATCACCAACCCTACATTTTCTCTGGTTAGCCTTTGGCCATGTTCAGACATGTGAGCTACTTGCTGCTGGGCCTCACTAGGGTGAGTGAGGAGCTGCATGGTGTGTTGAAGCAGTTCCAGCAGCAGTAATCTGGGTCTGGGGCCTTCCCTCTGGCTCTACCAGAATATCAAATTGCGGCTCTGGCAAAGAAGCCCCCTAGAGTCCTTGCCGGGGAGCGGGACTTGTTCATACAGGTGGACATACCCAGGCAGGTGGGTGGAGTTGGTGTCCCCATGGTGCTGTCTGGGGTTCCTCGAGGTGAAGGGGTGCGTCCCTGTAGTGAGCAGACTGGTGATATGGTCCGCGGGGCTCACGCCAAATCTTCCATACCACTGAAGAAGCTGCCCCCTCCTGGTCGTATGGAGGAAGGCGACCAGGGAGTGTATTTTTCCTCCATATCCCAGGCCCCTCCCTCTCCGGGGTGAGCAGCAGGTGCGCTGCGGGGGAGTAGGGGCAAGTCTCTACCCTTGCCATTAGTCAACCCTCGGAGGCGCAGACCTCATGGTGGAAAGGGTTGGGGGGTGGTGTACCCCTTGGTGGAGTGTGGGGGTGTGAGTGTGGTGATACAGGGGGACGCCTTTGTTGTCAATCCCAGAAAGAGTTCACCGAATATTGACAAATGAATGTGTGGCAATAAACGTTCAGGTCCGGACCTGTGTGTGAACTAGTGTGTATGGATACCACCAAAAAAAATCCAGTGGAGGTGTGTTGTGGAATCTTACCAGCTCATACCAAACATACACATATATAACTTGTTCCCCAGGTCGGCGCTTTGGAGATGTGTGGTGCCTCCAGAGCATAGATTGCCAATACCAGCGGTGCGTTTGTCATAAACCTGAAGTGCAGGTGGTTGCTGGGGTGAACTCTGGATCTGGGTGTCCCCTCTGTAGGTAGTTCCTGATGAGGAGTGGTTTTGAGGGTCCAGAGGCCCCTCATTAAGGGGAGGGTACTGTCATGATCCATGCTGGATCATGTCAGATAAAAGCACTGGCAACCTTTTTTTTCTCTCTCTAAGCTTTGTGCTTAGAGATAGTTTTGCCCCCGGTGGCCAGTATGGTCATTGCACTGGTGTTTTTACTTCTAGTTTGCCCCCGGTGGTGGTTAGTGTAATTGCACGGGAATCACTAACAGGTGTGTTTGCTCAATAAAGGTGTGTCAGTTGTGCTCACTCACGTTGGTGATATTATTATTGGTCTTTTCCTACCAGCCTGGGGGAAGGAAGGAGCTGAAGGAGAGTCCAGGGCAGCTCAGAGTCCTGGAGTGGCAGCTATGGTGTCAGCGAGGAGTTCGTGTAAAGCATGGTGGAGTGGCAGCTATGGTGTAAGTGAAGAATTCTTGCAAAGCTTGGTGGAGTGGCAGCTATGGTGTAGAGCTGCACGCAGTTTACTGGAAAGCTGCACTCAGGTGCTGGACTCGGTTGCTGGACAGTTGCACTCAGGTGCTGGACTGTCACACAGGACATTTACTCATGCCGCATCCTGTTGTTCCAGTTACCGGCCTGTGGGCCATGTCACACAGGACGGGGCACGTGACACCCCACCGATGGGATGAAGTGACTGTCCCAGATCCATTACCTGCAACGAAAGATCCCTGTCGGCTGTCAGGGTCTGGGCCTTCGCTAGTGCTGGAGCAGGAACACCGACCACCAGAACCGATACCAGCCACCGCCTTGTCAGGCCACCTACCTGAGAAGTGCACCACTCTGGAGCCACAAGACATCAAGCCACCACCTCCGCGATGACTGGAATGGGAACCGAATCTTCATTAGGCGACGGAACCTTGACACCCGGAGCACGTTTTTCCAATCCGCGGGGGCCGGAAACAGTGTCGACCCTAGCGGAGCAGGTGCTGGAAGTGAAGGCCGCACCGAAACTTCACCACCGAGGGCCGGAGTGAGCAGCCGTGACAGCGGATGAAGACCACACAGGCGGGATGGCCACGACCAGATCTCCAGAGTCTACAGCGGTGAGTGAACCTCGTCCGTTAACACTAGAAGGCTGGTACTTGCCACAGCCCACCACTCCGTTAGGCCGAGCTGTCACCAAACTGTCTGCCTCAGGGGGGTGAACCCCTTAATTTGACTCACCGCTTGCTGGAACGGGAGGTCAGCCCTCCGCCAGGTGCGGCTTCAGCTTCGGGCACTACCCCTGTTCAGCGGGCCACACAGAGCTTGCCCTCAACCACTGGTTACTCTGTGTGGATTGCCTATATCATTGCCCAGAAAAAAAACGGAGGGAAAAGGAAATCTGGGCTAAGTTACGCCAACACGGGGAGGCTGCCATGATGGAACACCGATCATACGGACAATTGATGTATGCTAATGTTGAGAAAGGGTTCAGTTTCATACGGGAGGAAGGCACTGATGCCTAAATTTATATAAATGTTGCCTCCGTGAAACACGGAAGACTGTTATGATTGAGTCACCGTAGGAGGCAGACACAAAAATAGAAGCTACGTCCAGAAAACCAGAGAAGTTGGCAACTATCAGATTGCAGACCCCTGAACCTATCAACACAACTAGCAGTAGCCGTGGGGGGTTCCTACGGTGCCCTAGACCCCTCGATCACAGCTGGAGAGCTAAATAGCCTAAAGACAGAAAAGGAAATCTAAACTGCCCCAGAGCAGACCCCAAAGTAAAAGGCAGCCCCCAACATGTAATGACGGTGAAGCAAGATGAAAAAACACTCACACAGATAGAAAGATAGGCAGAGCAAACGATGGGGCCCAAGCTAACTAAACAGAACAGGAAAGGAAGGTTGCTGTCTGCAATCTGCCAAAACCCTATCAAAGACATAAGCCAACAAGCTGATATGGAAAAAGACCATGAAGCAGCTAGGCTTCAAAAACTAAATCAGCACTCAGGTATTTTCAGAAGACAGAGCTAAAGGAATTCAGCTCACCCCAGCAGGGAATGGCAGAAATCCAGAAAAACAGAGCTAAACAAAGTCAAAGCACAAATGCAAAAAGCTGAGCAGAAAACCAAGGATCCCGCAGAGAAATCACAAGCAGGGCAGAAGGGCGTTGGCAGCCTTATATCCAGTCAGTAACTCCACTCAGCCAGTCATCATCATTAGGCTCAGGTGTTTGATAATCAGGCTCACTACCTTTCTTTACCAGAAGAGGGAGTTCCTCGGGCCTCAGTAGTGAAGGGGAAAATGAACTCACAACAGAAGACCCTTGATATCCTCTGGTTCACAGCCGGGCACAAGACAGTCCACCTCCGAGACCGGTTGGCATGGGTAATTGCACCGTCGTGTATGCTGAGAGGTGCCAGGCCTTTTGGCTCCGCTTGCCTGTGTTGCCTCACACAGGTGGAGCTCTGCTTCTGCTCTGCACCCGCGCAAGACCAAACTGACACACCCAAACCCTTTACTGCACGGTTTGTACCTGGAATCTGTGGCCATAGGCCACATGGAAAACCCGGGCCGGGGGAGGAAACGGACGGCCCCACTACCTTCCTGTAGTCTGTTTCAAAAATAAAAGCCCAGAGCAGGTTTTCGTAAATCTGCCTTGGACAAATAGCTTGCCCAAGACCAACATTTACTTTTAATGGGAGACACCATCACATGTTTCTCAACGCAAGCAATGACTAGCCAGGGGAAAGACCTGGTGTCTCTGCGGCTTGTGTTTTGCATATTTTTACATATTTCCCATAAGGGATGGGGGCTTTGCTCTAGAATCACTGTGATGAGAAACATGTGATAGTGTCTGCGCAGTGTTGGATGTTGATCTCCATGAGTTCATTCATCTTCATTTTTCACAGTCTTCTACTAGGCATTGCTCCTCCTGGCTAGTTTCCTACTCCACACTGATGAGGTGCGGAGTTTCCTGAATACCTTGAGTGTTAGCTCTTGGTCTTCCGGCATCGCCACTTCGGTGGCTTAAGCCGGTCGCTGCTTTTGGGAGATAGCCAGGAGGTTTCGGGGGAGGAGACCCTTGGAGTTGTGGACGATGGGAGTCCGACTTCAATTCTCTGGGACCGGTGATAGCCGGGTCAAAAATGGATTCAGGATTGACATCGCTGAAGATAAGAAGTTGCATTTTTCCCTGGGATATTTGGTCAACATGGTGTTTTATGACATCCTGAAGATTCGGAAGTCCGATATAATATACCTGCAGGAGTTTAGGAGAGAAGGCAGGTATGTACTGGTGCTATCTTCTATGGCGGCTTGCCAGAATTTGTTTACTGACCTGAAAAATGGAGTGGCAAATCCTTTGCTGGAAGGTCTTACCTTTACTGTGCTGTACTCTAAGGGAGATATCCCACTTGTAGTTTTCATGCACAACCCTTTTGTTTCCCTGAAGGACATTGCTTTATTTTTGAAAAGACATTGCATTTATGTTCAGTACTCCCACAGGGTCCTGAATGGAGAAGGGCTCTGGACTGGAAAGTACAAATTTTTTGTGAGATTTGGGATGGATCCCCAAGGCCCGGGAGGTATCCATTACCCACCTCTTAATTTTTCAATTGGGAAAAATACTGTTTTTTTGTTCTTTCCAGATGCCCCGATGTATTGCAGGAGGTGTAAAAATTTCGGGCATACCCAGGATAGTTGCAAGGAGATGCCAACTTGCAGGAATTGCAATGCTTCTGGCCATATGGCAAAAGACTGCACAAATCCTGTTATGTGTAATGCTTGTGGTGAGGAGGGCCATAAGTATCGGGACTGTAAGGCCAGGATCAGTCCTAGGTCTTAAGCTGAGGTCTCAGGTGGGGCAGCTGCACCCCCTGCTGCTGTTGTTGACATTCCACAGGTTTCAGACCCGGAACTTATTGAGGAACCTGAAATCATGGATGCACATAAGGAGGCCCTGCCCCAAACGGAGTCTCCCAGCCCAGAGGTGGCAGTTTTGGAAGCTACTGATGTTGAATGTGAGCTCCCTCTTCAGTCTGATGTCTGTGGGGAGGGGGAGTTGGAGAGTACTCTTGGCAATACCCCCAGTGTATCTTGTTTTGCTACTGAGGAGGAGTTGGCCAGTTGTGGAGATCAAGGTGACTTCACTCTTGCGAGGTCCTCTGAGGATGAGGAGCCTGGAAATTCCTGTAAGAAGCCCAGAACGGATTGGGCAGACCCAGGTGAAGTTGGTTTAAGTCCGGTGAGTGAACGTAGTTACCCTCAGAATGTCTTCTCTCCTGACACCAATGCTTTTTTAGGCATTCCCGCAGACGTAAACAGATTCAAGGAGTTGCAGTTCCAGATGGAAGACGAAAACGGCTGAAGAGGAAGTGGCGTGTTTGTCATCATGTAAATAACACAGTCATGTTATGGCTCCCCAAGCTGGTTGGGGCATTGCGTCCCTGAATGTCAGGCAAATTAGATCCAAATTCAGGAGGGCAATCGTTCTAGATTATATTAAACAGATGAATGCTCACATCTTTTGTCTTCAGGAATGTGGGATTGTGGACGCTCCAAGCGATAAGGACTGGCCTTACGGACAGCATGTATGGTCTGGCTCATGTGTTAATAGGAATGATGGTGTAGGGATATTAATGGGTAACAGGGAGATTAGTTTAGATAGCTACACGGTGGTAGAGGTGGGTAGGTGTATAATTGCACATGTTAGCTATAGGGGGTGGCAGGCTAGAATTATTAATGTGTACTGTCCTTCAGGACACGACAGGAAAAAGGAGCGTCTGGCTCTTTTGCAAAAATTAAGTTTGTTTCTTCCGGGCAAAATGCCTACAGTTTTAGTTGGAGACTTTAATTGCACCACAGAAGGGAATTGTGACATAACTGGTAAAAAGTTATCCAATCTTATTTCTGATTTTTCCCTTCTAGATGCTGCTGCTCTGAAATTTGGCATCCCACCACCGCCAACGTACCATGTTGATAGGGGTGGTATTGCATCCAGGATAGATAAAATGTTGTTTTCCAAAAATATGTTGTGTATGAATTTTGAACAAAATGCTGTACCTTTTTCTGATCATGAGTGTTTGAGAGGTGTGTTTAGTGCGATTGATGACCGTGTGTATGGGGGTGGGGTTTGGAAGCTGAATGTAAGATTGTTAGAAGATGAGGATGTGATGAATGAATTAAAAATAAAGTATAAAGAGTGGAGAGTATGTAAGAGGGATTTTGCGTGTGTACTGGAATGGTGGGACTGGGTTAAGGTGTGCTGCAAAAAATTCTTCAAAAAGTGGGGCTATAAAAAAGCTGCTATTTATTGGAGTAGATTTAATGATTTAAACAGGCGCTTAGACTGGTTAAGGAAGTGTGGAGAAAGTGGCATGGATGTGTCTGATCTGCTGGCTGAGACAAAGAGTGAATTAAAGAGTGTTATGGATGAAAAAGGGAAAGAAATCATCTATCGCACCAAAATAGAACATCTTGAGAAAGATGAAAAGTGCACGAGGTTCTTTTTTAAGAAAATGAATGGGAGAAAGGCTGATATGGATAAAATCCTGGATAGGAATGGTTTGTGTGTGTCAGGTGACAATGTGATAAAGGAGGTGAATAGATTCTATAGCAAGTTATATGATAAAAAATGGATTGATTCTGGTCTTGTTTCAGAAGTGCTGAATGGGTTAGAGAACAAGTTGGATAGTGGAGAATGTGATATTTTGAATGAGGATGTAATTATGGAAGAAGTAGAAAATGTGATGAAGAGTGCTAAAAAGAATAAGACTCCAGGTAAAGATGGATTGCCAGTAGAATTCTATGTGAAGGCGTGGGATTTTCTGGGTGCTGATTTGACAGAGATATGTAAGTATATGTGGGAGAGTGGTAAGTTGTGTGAATCAATGAAAGAGGGGGTGGTTGTGCTTGTGCATAAGAAAGGTGAGAGAAAGTGTTTAGAGAATTGGAGACCTATAACATTGCTGAATGCAGATTACAAAATCTATAGCAAATTGTTGGCGAATCGTATGCGTGAGGTGATTGGTAGTGTTGTGGATGAGGATCAAGTGTGTGCTGTGCCTGGGAGAAGTATGAGTGATAACTTATTGTTATTAAGGGATTTGATTGGAGACTGCATGGGAAGGAAACGGAAGTGTATGGTTCTTTCAATTGATTTTGAGAAAGCGTTTGACAGGGTCTCGCATGTGTTTTTGTTTAAAGTTCTGGAGAGAATGGGATTTCCTCAAAAATTTGTGAATGGGATAATGTCTTTGTATGATTGTGTGTCAAGTGAGTTTCTTGTTAATGGGTGTTTGAGTCAGAAAGTGAATATTAAGTCTGGTGTAAGGCAGGGGTGTCCCATGTCCCCTGTCTTGTTTGTATGTGTGATTGAACCTTTGTTGTGCTTGGTGAGACGTGATAAAATGATGCGAGGTTTGTTGGTACCTGGGAGTGGTGGGAAGCATGTGAAAGTTCTTGGATATATGGATGATGTTGTGGCTGTGAGTGAAAGTGTTGAGTCTATGAGTAGGGTTAAGTTGCTTCTGGAGTTTTTCTGTGGTGCATCTGGCTTTAGAGTGAATTGGAATAAATGTAGTTTTAAATGTTTTGGGGATGACAGGGTTAAAATGGAGGGGGTAAAGTGTGAGGAGGGTGCTATGAAAGTGCTGGGAGTACTATTTAATAAGGACTTGGAAGGTAAGGAGAGCTGGGAGGAGTGTGGATTGCTCATAGAGCGTAAGTTACATTTTTGGCGACTGAGAGACTTGATCTTGAGTGGTAAGATTTTGGTCATAAAAGTGGTGATTCTTCCGATTTTGCTTTTTATTGCAACAGTTTTTCCACCGTTGTGTAGGAAAATAAAAAGAGTGGGAAAGTTAGTTTTTACTTTTTTCTGGAGCAGTAAAATAGAGAAACTTAAGAGAGAGAGTCTTTTCAAGGCGTGTCACCATGGTGGCATGGCCTTTCCAAACATTGAGATTTTTCTGGGGCTTCAGTATATCAAAACTGTTGTTATTTTGCTGAATAAAGGAAATAAGGGAGCTTATATGGCAAGTTATTCTGCTGGTTGGATGTTGTATGGCTTATGTTGGAGAAAGAGGGATGCTAGAGTGCCTGTTGCTTTCAAGTGTCCGGTCTGGTATGAGGTGATTGAGAAGTTTGTGAGGAAGCATGATTTGCTGAGTGTACTGATGAATGATTGTAGAATGGCTAAGAATGTGATGAAAATAATACGTAAGAATGATGTGGAATGTAATATTGTGGGGTTGAGAGGGAATGAAGTTTTGGTTGCATGGAAGAGTTTGGAAACGCACGGGATGTCTAATAGACAAAGGGATATTGTATGGATGTCCTTGCACAATATTTTGCCTGTGCATCAGGTTCAGAAGAGATGAGGTCTGACCAGAACTGATGTGTGCCCGAGGGAAGGATGTGGTGGATGTGAAACTGTGTGGCATACTATGTGGGACTGTGATTACGCGTGCAGTGTGTGGAAGTGTGTAGGTGGGTTGTGTAAGGAGTTAGCAGGTGTGAGTTTTATTGACTGGCGTGTTGTGATGTTTGGAATTGGTGCATGTGGTCATGTGAAAAATAGAATCCTATGGTTAATTATGACTTGTGTGATGCAGAGTTTGTGGGATGTGAGGAATTTAGGAATTTTCAAAGAGAAGCATGTATCTGTGAATAAGTGTGTCGGGCTGATCCTTTCTAGATTATACTTGATTTATAAATTAGACAGCGAAGGCGGTGGTGGTTCTGATGCAGAGGGTGTCTGGAAATTTAAAAAATGGCAGCACCTGATCAAATATCAGTGAATTTTAGTGATGTTTATTGATGTTCAGGATGTCTTTTGTGTATACCCTTGGTTTGTTATACTAAAATAAATATGAACCATGATGATGAGAGTTGAAACAACGACGTTTAAGTTGATGAGCTTATATTGAGTTGTTTATAACTAACCTGAATGGTTTAAAAAAAAAAAAAAAAAAAAAGAAACAGCTGTCTGTGGATGGATACCATGTTTTGGCATAGGTGGTTTTCTTCATTGGAGACTGCCCTTCCCATGGTTGTTCCTTCCCGGGGAAAGACCTGGCTAGTCATTGCTTGCGTTGAGAAACATGTGATGGTGTCTCCGTGGCTTGTGTTTTGCATGTTTTTGCATATTTCCCATAAGGGATGGGGGCTTTGCTCTAGAATCACTGTGTTGAGAAACATGTGATGGTGTCTCCGCAGTGTTGGATGTTGATCTCCATGAGTTCATTCATCCTCATTTTTCACAGTCTTCTACTAGGCGTTGCTCCTATTGGCCAGTTTCCTACTCTACACTGATGAGGGGCAATACCCCGAAACAGCTGTCTGTGGATGGATACCATGTTTTGGCATAAGTGATTTCCTTCATTGGAGACTGCCCTTCCCGTGGTTGTTCCTTCCCGGGGAAAGACCTGGCTAGTCATTGCTTGCGTTGAGAAACATGTGATGGTGTCTCCACGGCTTGTGTTTTGAATATTTTTACATATTTCCCATAAGGGATGGGGCTTTCCTCTAGAATCACTGCGTTGAGAAACATGTGATGGTGTCTCTGCAGTGTTGGATGTTGATCTCCATGAGTTCATTCATCCTCATTTTTCACAGTCTTCTACTAGGCATTGCTCCTACTGGTCAGTTTCCTACTCCACACTGGTGAGGGGCAATACCCCGAAACAGCTGTCTGTGGATGGATACCATGTTTTGACATAGGTGGTTTCCATCATTGGAGATTGCTCTTCCTGTGGTTGTTCCTTCCCGGGGAAAGACCTGGCTAGTCATTGCTTGCGTTTAGAAACGTGATGGTGTCTCCGCGGCTTGTGTTTTGCATATTTTTTATAGTTACAGCATAGCAAATTGTCCAGACCATGATATTCATTAACGCTGATAATTTTGGAGTACAGTATTAGTACGCATACTCATTCACATATATTAAGTTGTACCCATTAAAGATTTTTTGATTCCAAATTTATTTTTTGCATTTTTCCCCATATATCTATTTTTCCTCTTCTCATATACAGTGGGGCAAAAAAGTATTTAGTCAGTCAGCAATAGTGCAAGTTCCACCACTTAAAAAGATGAGAGGCGTCTGTAATTTGCATCATAGGTAGACCTCAACTATGGGAGACAAACTGAGAAAAAAAAAATCCAGAAAATCACATTGTCTGTTTTTTTTTCATTTTGTTTGCATATTATGGTGGAAAATAAGTATTTGGTCAGAAACAAAATTTCATCTCAATACTTTGTGATATATCCTTTGTTGGCAATGACAGAGGTCAAACGTTTTCTGTAAGTCTTCACAAGGTTGCCACACACTGTTGTTGGTATGTTGGCCCATTCCTCCATGCAGATCTCCTCTAGAGCAGTGATGTTTTTGGCTTTTCGCTTGGCAACACGGACTTTCAACTCCCTCCAAAGGTTTTCTATAGGGTTGAGATCTGGAGACTGGCTAGGCCACTCCAGGACCTTGAAATGCTTCTTACGAAGCCACTCCTTCGTTGCACTGGCGGTGTGCTTTGGATCATTGTCATGTTGAAAGACCCAGCCACGTTTCATCTTCAATGCCCTTGCTGATGGAAGGAGGTTTGCACTCAAAATCTCACGATACATGGCCCCATTCATTCTTTCATGTACCCGGATCAGTCGTCCTGGCCCCTTTGCAGAGAAACAGCCCCAAAGCATGATGTTTCCACCACCATGCTTTGCAGTAGGTATGGTGTTTGATGGATGCAACTCAGTATTCTTTTTCCTCCAAACACGACAAGTTGTGTTTCTACCAAACAGTTCCAGTTTGGTTTCATCAGACCATAGGACATTCTCCCAAAACTCCTCTGGATCATCCAAATGCTCTCTAGCAAACTTCAGACGGGCCCGGACATGTACAGGCTTAAGCAGTGGGACACGTCTGGCGCTGCAGGATCTGAGTCCATGGTGGCATAGTGTGTTACTTATGGTAGGCCTTGTTACATTGGTCCCAGCTCTCTGCAGTTCATTCACTAGGTCCCCCGCGTGGTTCTGGGATTTTTGCTCACCGTTCTCGTGATCATTCTGACCCCACGGGGTGGGATTTTGCGTGGAGCACCAGATCGAGGGAGATTATCAGTGATCTTGTATGTCTTCCATTTTCTAATTATTGCTCCCACAGTTGATTTCTTCACTCCAAGCTGGTTGGCTATTGCAGATTCAGTCTTCCCAGCCTGGTGCAGGGCTACAATTTTGTTTCTGGTGTCCTTTGACAGCTCTTTGGTCTTCACCATAGTGGAGTTTGGAGTCAGACTGTTCGAGGGTGTGCACAGGTGTCTTTTTATACTGATAACAAGTTTAAACAGGTGCCATTACTACAGGTAATGAGTGGAGGAAAGAGGAGACTCTTAAAGAAGAAGTTACAGGTCTGTGAGAGCCAGAAATCTTGTTTGCTTGTTTCTGACCAAATACTTATTTTCCACCATAATATGCAAATAAAATGAAAAAAAAACAGACAATGTGATTTTCTGGATTTTTTTTTCTCAGTTTGTCTCCCATAGTTGAGGTCTACCTATGATGTAAATTACAGACGCCTCTCATCTTTTTAAGTGGTGGAACTTGCACTATTGCTGACTGACTAAATACTTTTTTGCCCCACTGTAATAATAAAATGTTGTTGTTATTTTTTGCTGAACTTTTCAAATTTGCTAGGAAGTAGTGGAAATTAATATTCTTTTCTTAAAGTGAACCTGTCAGCAGGATTTTGACAAAAAATACTAGAGGCAATTTCAGGTTGGGTTGTTAAACTGATTATAAAGATACTCGGGGTGAAGAAATCCTTCTTGTGGTTCTTGTGTAATCAGTGTTATGGTACTGTTACACACAACGATGTCCCAGCGATCCCACCAACGATCTGACGTGGATGGGATCGCTGGGACATTGTCAGCTGTTCGCTGGTGAGCTGTCACATAGACAGCCCCTCCAGCGATCAGGACCAGTGAGCACGCTGGTTACCAACGTAAACATCGGGTTTCTAAGGGCTGCGGGGCCCTTAGAAACCCGATGTTTACTCTAGATACCAGCGTGCATTGCAGGCAGGGCGGAAGGTGGAGGCAGAGCGGCGCACAGACAGACCGGCGTAGCTCTGCTATCTGCTACTCCGGTCTGACAGACTGGAGTAGCAGATAGCAGAGCTACTCGGGGGGGGGGGGGGCGATCGCTGCTAGATGTCACACACAGCGATCTCGCTGGAGAGATCGCTGATGTGTCACAAAATCACAAAATGTGTAACGGGCCCTTTAGAGGTTTTCAGTTAATGATATGCCCGTGATCCGGGGCAGGACTGTAGGCAGCGTCTTATCTACCTGCTCTAAGCCAGCGAAACCAAGGAATGACCTGCCCACAGGCCACCCCGAAGCACGAATCGGTGTGTAGGATAGAAAAAACAATGAAGGTTTGATACAACAGATGAAGTTGCAAGCTTATACACAGTACATATATAAGAGTTTTATTGTGTATTTATTTTTAGCGCACCATTGATTCTATGGTGCTGTACATGAAAAGGGGTTACATACAAAATACTTACAGTGCACAAGTTTCAATGACAGACTGGTACAGGAAAGAGAGACCTGCCATTGAGGACTTACAGTCTATTGCTATAGAGTCAAAGAATTACAGTAGTTTTTTTTCTAAATGTTGTCAAGATTCCATTACATAAGTCAGTTTAATTTTGTTATATAAATGAGCAGTACAGATGACTAGAAGAAACTTTATCCTACAATTTATTAGAAGAAAATGCCTGTTTCACCACTTTTCAGACTCTACTTTCCTGAATTCACTGCTAGTTCTGGCTTCAGTGAAGATAGGTTTTTAGCTCACTGAGAGATCAGATTACAGTTGCTACACTTAAGGCCCCATCACACACAGCAATCTCGCTAGCGAGATCGCTGATTTTGTGACGCCACAGCGATCTCGCCAGCAAGATCGCGGTGTGTGACGGGGATCAGTGCTCGATCGGCCTGGGCCATTTTTTTGATCGCTGGTCTCCCGCTGGCCAGCACGCATTGCCAACGATCAGCGAGGCTCCCAGCACTCTAAGCAGGCACTGGGAGCTGGTCTCTAAGGTAAATATCGGGTTACTAAGCGGCGCGCGTCACTTAGTTACCCAATGTGTGCCTTAGAAACCTGCGCGCTGGCAGCTCCCGGAGCGAGCATGCAGGTTTCTAAGGTACACATCGGGTAACTAAGTGACGCGCGCCGCTTAGTAGCCTGATATTTACCTTAGAGACAAGCGTCCTCGCTGGTGCTGATCGCTGGTGAAGCTGCCTGTTTGGCAGCTCACCAGCGATCGTGTAGCGATGCACCAGCGATCCTGACAAGGTCGTATCGTTGTCGGGATCGCGGGTGCATCTGTATGTGTGACGGGGCCTTTACAATAGAAATGTGGGGGGAGGAGAAGGATTGAGCTAGAGACTGAAGTGAATAAACTGAAAACTGCTCAAAAAAAGCATGCAAATCATATAATAGTAAGGTAATTTCTTATGTACACAAATGACAGTTTATCCTAAAAAGTCACCTGAACGTGTAGTTACATTTTGACCCCTTCATGCCGCAGCCCATTTTCGTTTTTGCATTAGTTTTTTGTTCTCCTTCTTACCAGAGTCATAACTTTATTTTTCTGTCAATATGGCCAAGTGAGGGCTTGTTTTTTGCTGGACGAGTTGTTTTTTTTAAATAACACCATTGGTTTTACCATATTGAGTCCTGGAAACCAGGAAAAAAATCCCAAGTGCTGTGAAATTGCAAAAAGTCTAATTCCACAACTGTTTTTTTTGCTGTTTTTTTTGCTTTTTTTTAACCATGATCACCAAATGCTAAAACTCACCTGCCATTATGATTCTCCAGGTCATTACAAGTTCGTAGATACCAAACATGTATAGGTTGTTTTTAATTTAAGTGGTGAAAAAAATCCAGTTTGCTAAAAAAATTGCGTAAATCTTTTGATCGCCAATTACTGCATTTTAACGCAATTTTTCACTACGCCGTTCACCGTTCAGATTAATTTTTTATATCTTGATAGATCTTGCGATTCTGAACGCAACAATACCAAACATGTATTTTTTTTATTGTTTTATTTTGAAAGGGGCTAATGGGGGTGACTTAAATTTTTTAAAAATTTTTTAAATATTTTTAAAATCTTTTTTTTACTTTGCACTCCATGGGAGACTAGAAGTGGCGATCATCCGATCTGGCAATGACAACCATAGGGGTCTGCTGCAGACCATGTTTTGTCATGCCAACCCATTGGTGACCTGCGGTCATGTGCCACGGGTGCCGATGGGCAGGATTAGTGACACGCTTCTGGCGCTATCATATTAAATGCCACTGTCAGAGATTGACAGCACCATTTAACAGGTTAACAGCCTCGGGTGGATTGCAATTCCACCTGCTGCTGTTAGGGCTGTTTAAATCAGCTGACATTTGCTGGGAAAGATGTCGGCTCAGCCCCAGAGCCCACATCAAAGGTAGAGACACGACATGCACAGAACATGTACAGCGCATGTCATGAAGGAGTTAAAAGGAATAACTGATTGTGAAGGGTTACTGTGTACGTTGCAGTAAGTTTATAGCGGATACTTTACTCGCTTTGGGCTTTCATCTCTGCTATGCTTCTGCATATGGTTTATTAAACTGTATAGGAAAACACAGAAGACTGCTCACATCAATACATGGGCTCAATGGGGAAAAAAGGTATGCAGTATATACCAAGCACTATACATCTTTTGAAATGGGTCTCTGGTGGACAAATGAAGGAGCATCCAACCAGATTGTGTTTACTATCACATGCATAATTTAGGAGAATTTAGCACCAACAGTAGCCAAAAGCGTAATTTGCATACAGGCCAATTATGCAAAACAGCTCCAGAGAAATATTCACGTTCCCTGTATAGATAGACATTGCTTTTAAAAATAGCATGTGGAGAGTGTGGCTTGGCAGACCCTGGATGAGCAGCATCTGTTCAGAACTTCACTCCATTAACTTTACATTGGCCTTCTTCAATCTTGCAAAATGGGCTGAGATTGCAAAAAGCAGAAAGATCCAAACACCAGCACTTCTGCTTCAGGATTAAAAGGCATATTTTACATTCTGAATGAAGAAAAATGAAGTTTTACAATGGCACAATTTATGCTTGCTCTAATGATTTCCATAGGAATCTAGCATATTTTTAAACCATTTTCTATTCAATAGATTTGGATCTACAGTGGGGAAAAAAAGTATTTAGTCAGTCAGCAATAGTGCAAGTTCCACCACTTAAAAAGATGAGAGGCGTCTGTAATTTACATCATAGGTAGACCTCAACTATGGGAGACAAACTGAGAAAAAAAAATCCAGAAAATCACATTGTCTGTTTTTTTTTCATTTTATTTGCATATTATGGTGGAAAATAAGTATTTGGTCAGAAACAAAATTTCATCTCAATACTTTGTGATATATCCTTTGTTGGCAATGACAGAGGTCAAACGTTTTCTGTAAGTCTTCACAAGGTTGCCACACACTGTTGTTGGTATGTTGGCCCATTCCTCCATGCAGATCTCCTCTAGAGCAGTGATGTTTTTGGCTTTTCGCTTGGCAACACGGACTTTCAACTCCCTCCAAAGGTTTTCTATAGGGTTGAGATCTGGAGACTGGCTAGGCCACTCCAGGACCTTGAAATGCTTCTTACGAAGCCACTCCTTCGTTGCCCTGGTGGTGTGCTTTGGATCATTGTCATGTTGAAAGACCCAGCCATGTTTCATCTTCAATGCCATTGCTGATGGAAGGAGGTTTGCACTCAAAATCTCACGATACATGGCCCCATTCATTCTTTCATGTACCCGGATCAGTCGTCCTGGCCCCTTTGCAGAGAAACAGCCCCAAAGCATGATGTTTCCACCACCATGCTTTACAGTAGGTATGGTGTTTGATGGATGCAACTCAGTATTCTTTTTCCTCCAAACACGACAAGTTGTGTTTCTACCAAACAGTTCTAGTTTGGTTTCATCAGACCATAGGACATTCTCCCAAAACTCCTCTGGATCATCCAAATGCTCTCTAGCAAACTTCAGATGGGCCCAGACATGTACAGGCTTAAGCAGTGGGACACGTCTGGCACTGCAGGATCTGAATCCATGGTGGCGTAGTGTGTTACTTATGGTAGGCCTTGTTACATTGGTCCCAGCTCTCTGCAGTTCATTCACTAGGTCCCCCCGCGTGGTTCTGGGATTTTTGCTCACCGTTCTTGTGATCATTCTGACCCCACGGGGTGGGATTTTGCGTGGAGCACCAGATCGAGGGAGATTATCAGTGGTCTTGTATGTCTTCCATTTTCTAATTATTGCTCCCACAGTTGATTTCTTCACTCCAAGCTGGTTGGCTATTGCAGATTCAGTCTTCCCAGCCTGGTGCAGGGCTACAATTTTGTTTCTGGTGTCCTTTGACAGCTCTTTGGTCTTCACCATAGTGGAGTTTGGAGTCAGACTGTTTGAGGGTGTGCACAGGTGTCTTTTTATACTGATAACAAGTTTAAACAGGTGCCATTACTACAGGTAATGAGTGGAGGAAAGAGGAGACTCTTAAAGAAGAAGTTACAGGTCTGTGAGAGCCAGAAATCTTGATTGCTTGTTTCTGACCAAATACTTATTTTCCACCATAATATGCAAATAAAATGAAAAAAAAAACAGACAATGTGATTTTCTGGATTTTTTTTTCTCAGTTTGTCTCCCATAGTTGAGGTCTACCTATGATGTAAATTACAGACGCCTCTCATCTTTTTAAGTGGTGGAACTTGCACTATTGCTGACTGACTAAATACTTTTTTTCCCCACTGTATGTATCAGAAAAACATAGGTATGGCCACTATAAACATATTAATCACCACTTTTTTTTATTATTATCTTTGTAAAAAATTAGGATTTTATAATAGTTTTAACTTCCCTCGTGAAAACTGAAATGTTTATAAAAAATCATCTTGATCTTTGGGGCTCAAAATGTCCTTTATAAGGAATTTATTAGCATGTTTTTGTTATGTAATCTGAAAGCAGCATGATGTAGAGGCTGAGAGCCTGATGTCAGTCATGTGTCACTTACCAGGCTGTATGCTCAGCATTTGAGTACTGCTAGATCTGCAGCAGAGAAAACAGTGATTTTTATTAAAACAGCGTGCTGACCAGCAAATTACATCACTGGAATCCGGGTTTCATCCCCTACATCGTGATGCTGTCAGATTATATCACAAAAACCTGTTGACTTTAAAGGAAGCCTAGAAAAGAACAATAACAAGGGATAAACTTGATCATTGCGTTAGGCAGTTTGTGCGAGTTTCTGTTTTCTCCTAAAATTTACTCTTTTAGAAATCTAGCTGAGAAAATAATTATTTTCTGCTGTTCAAAACCAAGGTTACTTTCCTTTAGCTGTTTTTTTCTGGAACCTATGACAGCACACCTGACAGAGGGATCCACCCAGCCAGGACAGGAAACCTACTAAAATAAAAGGGCGGTACCTCTACCCCCCGCTTCAGTTGGGTTACAGAGCATGAGAGGACCTCTGGGTTAATTTACACACATAACCAACACCACATTATAAAAGCTCCCAAATTATATTGCACACCCATAAGGTGAGAAGGGGGGATATAAGGGTGCTGTCATGGGTTCCAGAAAAAACAGCTACTGGTAAGTAACCTTGATGTTTAACCTTCACCCATGACAGCACACCTGAGAGATTTTTAAAGAATTTAAACACCTTAGGGAGGGACCACTGCTCGCAGCACTCTTCTACCAAAAGGTCAAGTCAGCAGAGGAGGACAAAGTCAGTCTATATGTCACAATCCATGTTTGGATCTGTGGCAGATCTGGGCTCACATATAACCTTTTTTTTCCCTTCAAGCCTCTGGCTTAATGTTAGTTTTGCCCCCGGTAGCCGCTGGTGTCATTACAACCTAGTTGCTGCTAATGGGTTTTGCCTCCGGTGGCCGCTGGGGTTTCTACACATTAAATTAGCCAGCAGGTGTTAACCCTCCCCTCCTTCCTATAAAAGGGTGTCAGGTGCTCTGGATCACTGTTGGTGATTGATCATTCCCCAACCAACCTTGGAAGAGAGAGGAGCTATTGGGAGCAGTGCTTTGCAGCTCATCCTGAGCTTTGGTGTATCAGCTGTTCAGGTGGAAGCTGTGTCCGGGTGCCATACTTTGTTGCCTCAGGAGCATTGGCAACAGAGAAAGCTAAGTTGTTTGTTTTTCCCTGTTTGTTGTTTTCCCTAATGTTATATTAGTACAGCGGTGGAACCAGTGTCCGCACTAACCAGTTCCCTAGTAAGGGATAGGTGCAGGGCTAGTGAGGGATTCAGGTATCCTGGACGGCAACAGGTGAAGAGCCTGTATAGGGAACGTTAGAGTGTTCAGGGACACTGCCTCAGGGGAGTGCAGGAGGTCTCCACGTCCCCATTCCCTATTGTAGGACCCACCGTTGCAACTGTGTCCCCGGTGTTCCCTTATCTGTCTTGTTGTTTCAGTTACCGACCTGCGGGTCGCGTCACACAGGACAAGTCTACGCAACACTATAGTGCTTAAGCAAAGTAGATGTTGAGGACTAGGTAGCAGCCTTACAGATCTGATCAATTGATACCTCTGTGCCTTTTTTTGCCCAGGAGGTGGCAACGGTTCTGGTGGATTGAGTCTTGTTGCCTTCGGGAATCAGAGCGCCATTCGCAGAGTAGGATAAACTAATAGCCTCCCTGATCCATCTTGCAATGGTACCCTTGGATACCCCATACCCCTTTCTGCCACACTGAAAAGCAACAAATAGTGACTGGTCTTTTCTCCACTGACTGGTCATGTACATACTCCAACATGGACCTCCTCACATCTAAGGTATGGAATTTTTCCTCACCTGGACTTTTAAGGATATCACAAAAGGAGGGCAAAGTAATCTCTTAGCTCCTATAGAATTTAAGAACCACTTTGGGAAGATATGCCGGGTCCGGCCTTACAACAATTCTATCGTCATACACGTGAGTAGGGGGGACATATGGACAGGGTCTGTATATGGCTCACCCTGCTGGCTGATGTTAGGGCCACTAGTAAAACCATCTTAAGTGTGAGGAACTTTGCAGATAAATCCGATAAGGGCTCAAATGGGTCTCTAGTTCACGCCTCTAAAATTGGTTCAGGTCCCATGGTGGAATCTTTGGGACTATAACCAGTCTGGACCTACTACAGGATCTTATAAACCTACACACCCATATATTTGCTGCTAGGTTACAATTATACAATGCACCATGCTGCTACATGGCAGTCCTTCACTTGAGAGTGGCATACTGGCATACTGGCCCCTGGATAAGAAGGTCTGGAATCTCCAGCCGGATCCATGGATCAGACATGGACATCAGCCTTAGTAGGGAAAACCATGGTCTCTTCGGCCAGAATGGAGCAATGAGAATCACCCTCGCGTGATCCTCCCTGATCTTCCTCACGACTGTTGGGATCATTGTTATTGGAGGGAATGCATAGGTAATCCTGAATCTCCAAGGAATCTGAAGAGCATTCACTGCAAATGGTTTCTCCCTTGGGTTTAATGAACAGAAGTTCTTCACTTTTCTCTTGTGCAAGCTGGCAAACAAATCTATCTCTGGCCGTCCCCATGCCCGCGTTATGTGAAGGAAAATCTGGGAATTTAGAGACCATTCTCCCTGTCTCAATTTTTCGCGGCTCAGGAAGTCTGTCGTTGTATTGTCTATTCCCCTTATGTGAAGTGCCGTAAGGAACAGTAGATGTTGCTCTGCTAGATGGAGTAGAATGTCTGCTGCCATCATTATGGTATGGGACCTTGTATCCCCCCGGTGGCTGATATAAGCCACAATTGCTCGATTGTCCAGCATGACCCGGATATGGAAACCCCAGAGGAAGGGGAGAAAGTGTCTCAAGGCCTTTTCCACAGCCCACAGCTCTTTCAAGGTCGATCCTGGCTCCTCTCTAGAGGCGATCAGATCACCTGAACTGAGTGAGACCTTATATGTGCACCCCATCAGGTATTGCTTGCATCTCTCGTGATAACGTCCCCTACTGGCCTTATCCACTGGACCCCTGATGACAAGTTTTTACTGACTCTCCTCCAAGACAGAGAACCCCTTATTGCTGAATAATGATGTATCTTTCCTTCTAAATGCCCTTTTAGCGACCTCTGTGCAAACAGGACTTCCCATTGTTGCAGCCTTAGGTTCAATTGGGCCCATCTTACTGCCGAGATACAAGATGTTAGGGTTCCTAGCAAAGACATTACTTTTGTAAGAGTCCCATTATCTGGCCTCTAGGGCCAGCTATTCTCCTGGTTATTTCCTGAGTGGTGTTAATATGAAGGTCTGGCAAGGTGGATAGACAAAGTCTATCTTCAGACCTTCCTTGATAATAACTAAGATCCAGCAACTGGGGGAAATGTTCACCCAGGCAGGGAGAAAGAGGGAGATCCTTCCCCCTACCTCTGACCTTACGTCATTGGGAAGGTTTTTGGAAGATGTAGATGGTCCCATCTCTTCCTTACTCCTGGAGGACGTCCCCTATTAAATGTCCTCCTCCGAAAGGAAGGCTTCCTATCTTCAGCAGGGAAACCAGGGAATCCCTTCTTTTTGTTGCCTGCTTTCTCCAAAATATCTGCCAATTTCTGCCCAAAGAGAAACTGGCTGTCACATGGGATGGAGCAGAGTCTATTTTTTGAAGGAAGGTCTCTCGGACACCCTTTCAACCATAAGGGCCGTTTTCTTAAGCTGCTTCTTTATTTGTTGCATCCAGATCATAAGGGAGTGGCAGTACAGGTACCAGCTATTTCCGGCTTGAGACCCCCCCCACGGCTGCCTCCCAGGTGTGCCTCAGGAACCCATCAGCCTTTTTATTCAATGGATCTCAGTTTTCCGGAATCCTCAAAGGGCAGGGCCAACCTCTTGGAGGATTTTGCCACTGCCCCATAGATTTTAGGGATTTTATCACAACTCTCTGAGTCTCTCTCCTCAAAGGGGTATCTTCTCTTTGAAGATAAGATGAGGGCAAGCTACCAGACCTTTCTGGCTTTTTCCCCCTCTATGAGAGCTCATATCCTGGAATTAACTGGAAAGGTGCACTTTTTCCTTTCCTCCAGGCCCCCAAACATTTATATCCTCTAGGGACTGAAGTGCTTTCTCCTCCTTCAGGCCCATTGTTGACCTGAATTCCCTGACCAACTTATCTGTATCCTCAGCCAGAAAGCAAGGGCGGCCACCTATATTACTGTCTGAGGAGGAGGACGGGGATTCTCTATGGTATTCTCCGACAAACCATGGAGAGGCCTCAGATTCCTTTATGATCTCCTGAGTTCTTTTGTTCCCCTTTTCTAAACAGGGTCTTTAGGGAACCTTCCACCTCAACAATGATCACAGACCTAAGGCTTGCGGTGAAGTCAAGGGTCTCATCCCGTAAATTTTTTTTGGATACATTCCGAGCAGAGACTTTTCTGCCAATGGTCCTACAAAGGGCTCATTCTTTGTTTTTATTTTTCGCGCTATCCATCCTAGACCCGTTGTGATTCAAGAAATAGCCCTTATTAACAAAAGGTGACATTCTCGTAGATCACTCACCAACCGCTGTCATATCAAGGGTACCGGATTCAGAGGCTAATCAGGGGTAATACGACATCCTTTCTGGAGTCCTGTTACCTTCCACTCCCCTGACTGGGCCGGCTGCCACTCCTTTCACTTGAGCTGGTGCTGGTGACCAGGCACTGGTAGTGGTGACTGCTTCAGCTGCAAAGGGTTCTGCTGCTGTCCTCTCAGAACCTCCATGGTGGGGAGCTTTGGACATAAATGTCTCTTTTGTGGTCATCCTTCATTTTATAAGGGATCTACTACGCTTCTCCTCGGTTATGCCTCCTCCAATGCCCGAAAAATGCCCCTCCACTGCCCTCGCCAGGACACGCTAAGTCGCCATGAGTCCTAGATGGCTTTAGTCACCCAGAGCGCCGCCATATTGCTTCCGGCGCACCCCCTCCGATGTCACTCGGGCACGCCCATTCCCAGCATACCTTCCTCATGATGTCAGCGGAGCGCGCCCCCGGAAGCCTGACTCACTATGGAGCTGCATCCGGAAGACTGAGGGAGAGGAGCGTGGTGGATTCCGAACAGCCAGCCTAGCCTGCATCTGTGCCGCTCGCACTTATGCTAAGGTCCACTGACGCGGAGGGTGCTTCCAGCATCTGAAGGCCGGCATACAGGCATGTGCCTGTTCTTACGGTACTGGGACAGGGGTGGGTAAGGAGAAATAAAAATAATAAACTCTTCAACTCGCCCGGGTCTCATCACGAAGGTTTCCGTCAGGTAGGAAACCCAACTGAAGCAAGGGAGAGGTACCGCCCTTTCATTTTAGTAGGTTTCCTGTCCTGGCTGGGCAGATCTCTCTCAGATGTGCAGTCATGGGTGAAGGGAAAATGGTGGTTAGCCAAGAGGCAGGGTTTGCAAATCTTTGTGCCCTATTTCACCCGGTAATTGAAGGGGGTGACTCCATCTGCAGACCGTTGCTTAAAGCTAATCAAATGATTATGAGATGTATGGGGAATGGCTGATCTCATGGGGCAAATATTATCTAGTTCTTTTCAAATTGAGACATAAATGTACCAAAGCCCTAACAGGCAGGTAATTGCAACTTACCTGCCTGTTGTGTCCGGCCCCATTCTCCCCTGATGCAGTAGTCACAGACAGCTCCTGCCAGGGATTCAGCTGCCTCTGCTGATGCAATGGGGATGGACTTCCAACATTCTGAATGACAGACAGCTCCTTCAGATAAGCCCCCGTTACACATAACGATGTCCCAGCGATCCCACCAACGATCCGACATGGATGGGATGGCTGGGGCATCCTTAGGCTGATCGCTAGTGAGCTGTCACATAGACAGCCCTGCCGCGGCTCCCGGATACCCGATGTTTACAATAGAAACCAGCGTCCAGCATCGCTGATCACTGGTCTCTCGCTGCCACACACGATGCATGCTGGCCAGCGGGAGACCAGCGATCAAAAAATGGCCCAGGCCGATCGAGCATGATCAGCGATACCCGGCAGGGGGGGGGCCGGTCACTGATCTCCGTCACACACAGCGATCTCGCTGGCGAGATCGCTGTAGCGTCACAAAATCAGCAATCTCGCTAGCGAGATCGCTGTGTGTGACGGGGCCTTTAGGCAGCAGGGATCCACCTGTCAATCAAAATGACCTTGGAAGTCCCACCCCATCTACCGAGCAGACAGGAAAAGAAGTCTCCTCTCTGTAAACTTAACATCAGCAGAGGCTTCTGAATTCCCAGCAGGAGCGGTCTGTGACCGCTCTGTGCCGGGGAAGAATGGCGTCGGGCATAACAGGCAAATTATCAATGAAAAGAATGTTAAATTACTTGCTGAGACTGATTTACAGATTGAACAGTCCCAGAATTCGATGAGTCAGAAATTTCAAGTTGAGGAGTTGAATTCTTTCTACAAGGACCTTGAGCGTGATTTGACTAAATGGGAACAAGATATTAGTACAATTAAAACTAAGAAATATCAAAGCGACGTTTGTGACTATGAAACCAAGAAGGTGTATCGTTGGCAGTCTAAAACCAGTAAATTGGATAAACCTTTGATTAGGAGTTCTTCCAATATCTCTCTGTCTTCACATGCAAGCAGTTTATCTTCCAATTCTGAATCAGAATCTGGTAGTTATTCAAGGGTCAGAATAAGATTTGGTGGAAAAAGGAAATTTCGTGACTACAAGGCTAAACATGAAGACTTCAGACTTAATGATCATCCTAAGGTAGTAAATTTATCGGAACATTGTCTTTCTGATATTCAGATCAATTTACTTGAGAAAGGTCTAACATTTTCTCCTGGTACTCCTTTAGACCCGTTTACGGCAATAAAGGATGTCCATTTATTTGCCAGAAAATTGATTCTTAAACAATTTCACGAAAAATCTAATATGAATATGGGACTTGATACTAGGGATGAGAGAGAAGCTCTGGCTATTTTGGAATCCCTGGTGGATGAGAATGATACCTTTGAGGTTAGTGATTTTCCACATTATCTTTTTAACAAATCAAAAAAATTTTCCAGTCTCAATATTTGTCTGGCAGTTGACATTTTTGTAAAATTGGTCTCCAATGATATTGAGAAGCTAAGAATTACTTCCTTTAAAAATAAGAACAGATTGTCTATTGAGACTGCCATAAGGGAGTTGAAATCTTGGTCCGATGTAACATTCAAACCCGCCGATAAAGGTGGGAACTTGGTTATTTGGCCGAATACACTCTATGAGAAACAAGCTATGAGGTTGCTTTCGGATAAAAACTGTTACAAGAAATTGACACATAATCCGTTGGTGTCCTTTCAAGAAAAACTTTGTGAAATTATTATTAAGGTGTTTGATAAGAACATTATTTCTAAAAAAATGAAGGACACAATTATTGGGATTAAGCCGCGACTTCCCACATTTTATTTAATTCCAAAATTGCATAAAAATCCGACTGACCCACCAGGGAGACCCATAGTCTCTGGGAATGGAGGTCTTTGTGAGGTGGTATGTCAATTTATTGACCACTATTTAAAACCACTAGTTTCCACGTTACCTTCCTTTGTCAAGGACACGACATCTGCCCTTGGTCATTTTGATGGGTTGATGTTACAGGACAATATGCTGATGGTGGCTGCGGATGTGAAGAGTCTGTACACCTCTATAAGACATGAGGATGGTTTGCGTGCTGTGTCATGGTATTTAAATTCCAGTAATCTTGAGAAACCTCTGATTGAGACCATAATTCTTCTCCTTGAGTTCATATTAAAGCACAACTGTTTTACTTTTAATGACCAGGTGTTCCTTCAGCTCCAAGGTACTGCCATGGGGGCATGTTGTGCCCCCTCATATGCCAACCTGTTCCTTGGGGCCTGGGAACGGGATATATTCCAGAGCAACCTGGTGAGTCAGATGGGTAGAATCCATAAATGGATTCGTTATATCGATGACATCTGGTTCATCTGGGAAGGCTCGGTAGAACAGTTGGATGCTTTGATGGTTGAACTCAATAATAATTGTCTAAATATCAAGTTAACCCACACTTATGGTCGTAGGGTTAACTTTTTGGATGTGGACATTCAATGTAAGGAAGATGGTCTTTTGTCTACTGATGTGTACCGCAAGCCCACGTCTACTAATGCTCTTTTACATGCGGACTCTTCACATCCGCGGTCGACCATCAGCACTATCCCGATTGGTCAGCACTAGAGTTGAGCGAAACGGGTCGAAAAATTTCAAAAGTCGCCGACTTTTGGCAAAGTCGGGTTTCATGAAACGAAACCTGACCCTAGGATGAGGTCGGCCACGAGGTCGGCGACTTACGCGCCAAAGTCGCATTTCAAAAGTTTGTTTTGCGCTCTTTTTCAGCCAATCAGGATCCACGGACACTGTGGGCAACGTGATGACATAGGCAGGGGTCACCACCATCTTTCAGAAGGGCATGCAAGTGATTGGCTTGCTTTGGTGGGCGTCATAGGGGTTATAAAAGGGCGTGCACGCCGACCGCCATCTTACTTCTGCCGATCTTAGCATAGGGAGAGGTTGCTGCTGCTGATTCTGTAGGGAGAGCGTTATACAGGGAAGAAGAAAAAAAACTGCTTCTGCTGCTAGCGATTTTGCCTGTACAACACACCAGTCACTGTGTGTGCAGTGCAAGGGGAGGCTATATTGTGGTGGATCAGCGGTGTTGGTTGTTAGGCTGCCTTCTAAGGCTTCCTGACAGCTGCATTGCTGTTTACCCACTGCTCTGCAAACTGCTTTTTTAAAAGCAATCCCAATTTTTTTTTTTGTCCTGCTGAGGTACTGAGCGTGCATTTTTTCACACCATACAGCGGTGTACGCTCCTCACACAGTACCGTGTAACGGCTGTTATCACAGCCACAGTGAAGCTATCTGTGTGTCACTCTGTGAGAATAAGTCGAGGACATGTTCCGTTCTTACAGACCTGCACCTACTAGTTTTGTCTAGCTTTCAAACAGTTAAATATATTTGCTGTTTGATCACATTCAAAACTATAGAGAGACAGCGTGTGTCAGTCCGTATACTTAAAAAACACGGAGCTTGACAATTCTACGTACACCGGACAGCCGTATACGTGCACGCTCCTCTCAGTACCGTGTAACGGCTGTTATCACGGCCACAGTGAAGCTATCTGTGTGTCACTGTGGAAGGATAAGTGGAGGACTTGTTCCGTTCTTACAGACCTACACTCTAGGGAGATTCCTATTCTGCCCAATTCTACATACACCTTGTAGTTTGTGATACACTAGCCAATTTCTGCCTGTGACATAGCGCTCTGATATTCAGTGGGCCTCACACAATCCAAAAGTGTCCAGTGTCCACTAGTGTGTGCAGAAATTCAAAATCTCCCTTATTGTGTAGTCACTTTTTTCACACCTGTGCCATCGAGCCTGTGACATAGCGCTGTGATATTCAGTGGGCCTCACACAATCCATAAGTATCCAGTGTCCACAAGTGTGTGCAGAAATTCAAAATCTCTGTGATCCTGTAGTCACTTTTTTCACACCTGTGCCATCGAGCCTGTGACATAGCGCTCTGATATTCAGTGGGCCTCACACAATCCAAAAGTGTCCAGTGTCCACTAGTGTGTGCAGAAATTCAAAATCTCCCTTATCCTGTAGTCACTTTTTTCACACCTGTGCCATCGAGCCTGTGACATAGCGCTCTGATATTCAGTGGGCCTCACACAATCCATAAGTGTCCAGTGTCCACAAGTGTGTGCAGAAATTCAAAATCTCCCCTGTCATATAGACACCTTGTACCTTGTTTTACATTACTATATAGTTTGTTGGATTTTGTCTACATTTCTACAAAAAATGAGGAAGGCTGGTGGAAGAGGCCGTGGAATTGGGCGGGGGTTGGCAGCTGGTAATGATGGTGTTGGTGGTGGATCTGATGGTAGTGGCAAGAGCAAAATAGGACCGAATGCAGGAGGTGTTGAGCCTGCGTCATCGTCTGGCTCCATAAGGCTTCAAAGGCTTAGTTTTCTAGGAGTTGGCAAACCGCTTTTAAAGCCAGAGCATCAGGAAAAAGTTTTGTCTTACATTGCTGACTCAGCCTCCAGCTCTATCGCCTCCTCTTCTGAAGTTGTAAAAAGTAAAAGCACTGAGTCGTCATTGGAGGCTCAAGTTCATGAACCACACCTTTCCTTGTGTCCTTCACCCTAACCAAGATTGAAGGATGACGCAGGCCATACTATTGATTACTCCATGGAGCTGTTTTCACATACCATGCCTGGATTATCAAGTGAAATGGTGAATTACCCAGGCCAAGATGAATCTGACATGGAGTGCACTGATGCACAGCCGCTGATAGATGATTCTGCTGGTACATTCACTCAGAGCACTACATTGTCCTCGCAGTGTACAGAGCCAGATTCTGACCCTGATGAGACTCAGGTGCCCCTTCCCGCACACTATACCACCATACACGGTGACACAGAGGAAGGTGCACACGACATTGAAGAGGAGGTGATGGATGACCCAGTTGACCCAGATTGGCATCCATTGGGGGAAGAGGGTGCGGCTTCCAATAGCTCAGATGAGGAGCATCCACAGCAGACATCGACATCGCAACAGCTGTTATCTGGCAGGCCCGGAGCACTCCAAAGACAGGTTCCAAAAATCAAAAGAGTTGCTGGACAGCTTGTCCAGAGGGTCAAAAGATCACAGCGTGCTAGGCCGCAAAATGTCTGCCAAAGTAGGAAGAGTGCAGTGTGGCACTTTTTTGAACAAAATCCTCATGATCAGGCCAAGGTTATCTGTAAGAAGTGCGCAAAGACCTTTAGCCGAGGGAAAAATCCATACTGGGCCTAACACCGTCTGAGCCTGCCTCCTGATGTATAGACATATATTTTGAATGTGTACGCTATCCATACATGTTATCCGGGGATACGGTACCCTTTCTCACCTTTGTGCAATCATGTGCAAGCCATACTGGGCCTAACACCGTCTGAGCCTGCCTCCTGATGTATAGACATATATTTTGAATGTGTACGCTATCCATACATGTTATCCGGGGATACGGTACCCTTTCTCACCTTTGTGCAATCACGTGCAATCCATACTGGGCCTAACACCGTCTGAGCCTCCCTCCTGATGTATAGACATATATTTTTAATGTGTACGCTATCCATACATGTTATCCGGGGATACGGTACCCTTTCTCACCTTTGTGCAATCACGTGTAATCCATACTGGGCGTGAGAACGGCTGGCGAGCTGTTAAGCAAGCTACAGCACCTGTGGTTTGCACACGTAAGTTTTTCATTTTTTCAGGAATGACGGTTAGGCCTAATTCCGGAACTGCGGTTGACCTGCACTTACTGGGAAATCATCGTTCGCGGGTAATAATTGTTATCAGTGATCCCCATCACTAACGTTGTTCAGCGGGTTATCTGCACCTGTAAGCGACAGGCTGGCCTTTTCAGTGTAGCGCACATGCAGCCACGGACATGTAAGGGCATGACACACCAGTTATTGGCCAATCTCATGTGCCAGAGCCTCACGTGTCCCTCTAGTAAGCCGGACTCGGACCGCGGGGCATGACGGAGTCTCGTTCGTTAACGGAATTAAGCTTGCAATGTGTGCATCTTTTCTGTAGCTGGCATGGTTGAGGTTTCCCAGGTGGAGTGGAATTTAACCGTAGGCTCCACTCCTGGTGGTGCCCTTCTGGACATTCCTTTAAGGTTCAGCTTTGCAACCATACTGCCCACGTAAAACAAACACTTTGCCTTCATGAACGCTGTTTGGAGGGTCATGACTCGTGGGAATAACGCCGCCCAATCAGTTAACCTGCTAGAGAGATCCTTCGTTGCTCCCAAGCATGACATCACACTCCCTAGGAGGAAGGTAATGCCACTGTGGCGACCGTACTCCTGGGGGCGACACAAGTGCACTGATGCCCAGCCACTGCTCGATGAATCTACTGGTACATTGACCCAGACCACTACATTCCCCTCGCACGCTACACGTCCTGAATCTGACCCTGATGAAACTGAGGTTACCCTTCCCATATACAGTTCCATCTTACACGGTGACAAAGAGGAAGCTGCAGATGAAAGTGCAGGTTCGGCCCACCCGCCATCAGACACACCACTGTACTATCAGGGGCCCTGTGCCAGTGCCGTCGCCAACGAGTGGGCCCCCCCTGCTTGCTCAGGATCACAGCACTTGCAAGGTTGAAATAATGTGTAGTGAGATGGAAGATGGGGACGACGAGGAGTCCAGACTAGTACAGGGATTCCCTAGCGAGGAGACTTATTTGATTGTTTTCAATGTTGGGACAGCAATTTTTGGGGAGCACTATACTCTGGAGAATGATAGATGGGGCCCACCATACACTGGAACATTCCAAAGGTGGACATCAGACACTGGAGCAGCATTTACAGGGCCCATTATACACTAGAGCATTAGAAATGGGGCCCATTATGTTTGGAGCATTATTTGGGCCCATAAGACAGTGGAGCTTCATCCATGGGGACCAACATATACTGTAGCATTATGTGGAGCTCATCATATACTGTTTCAAACATTATATGGGACCAATGATTCTGTATGGAGAAATAGATGGGCCTCGTCATGAGATGTAAAAAGTGAAGTATTTTTCATTGTACTATACCGCTATTTCTCTGCCGTATCGGAGCATGATGAGTTGTGGTATGTGTTAAAGGGGCGCTCTTTCGCCCAGGGCACATGAAAACCTGGAGCCAGCCCTACCCCCCCACAACTTTAGCCAAATAGCCCCCATTTTTCAGTGCGTAACTTGTATTATGAAGTTAATTAAGGTTGACAAGCTTAAGTAAGAAGAATTGATGCTTTTGGCATTCAAATGGGCACTGTAGGTATGTTTCCTGTCCTCCTCTCACTGCCGACTTTTATTCCCCATCGACTTACATTGGGTTTCGTGTTTCGGGACGACCCCGACTTTTCCCTATAATCGGCCGATCTTGCTCGACCCGACTTTTGGAAAAGTCGGGGTTTCACGAAACGAAACTCGACCCTAAAAAACCAAAAGTCGCTCAACTCTAGTCAGCACCTTAGAATTAAAAGAATTTGCTCATCCAAAGAAACATTTGAACATCAGGCTAGGGATTTATATTCTAGATTTCGTGAACGTGGATATAGCCATAGAACTGTTCGGCGAGGTTACCAGAGAGCAAGTGGAGTAACAAGGAATGAATTGTTATATAAGTCCTCTAGTAAGGATAAAAATGTTAATCCATCGGTTAGATTGATTACTCCATTTAACAATCAATGGGAGGACTTGAAGGGGATCTTTCAGAAACACTGGGATGTTCTTAAAATGGATCCCATCATTAAAAATTTTATTTCCCCGTCCCCTTTAGTTACTGCCAAAAGATCAAAAAATCTGCGTGACTTGCTTGTGAGAAGTCATTCTGAACGTTCTAGAGCTAATTCGGCTAGTCTGTCCATAAAGGGCTTTTTTCCGTGTGGGCTTTGTAAAGCTTGCAGAAATTTAGTGAAATGTAAAGACTTTTCCAATTTCGATGGGTCCCGCATCTTTAAAATTTTGCATCGCCTCACTGGTTCATCTACAGGAGTCATATATCACGCTCAATGTCCTTGTGGATTGATTTATGTAGGAATGACTACTCGAGAATTAAAAGTTCGTGTACGGGAACATGTACGTGATATTGAAAAGGCAAAGAACTCAGATCCTACGGATACGTTGAAGACTCTTGCGAAACATTTTAAAGACCATCATAATTCGGATTCAAGTAAGCTTGTGGTTAAAGCGATTGATCAGGTGACCCTTGGTCCTAGGGGGGTGATTTATTCAAAAGTTTATCCCAGCCCGAAAGTAGGTGGATATACAGATTGCACTCCATTACCCCCTTTGGGTTGAATGAGAGTTTTGGGTTTAGTTCATTTCTTTAATTTTATATTTTGTTTGGGTTCTTATTGGGTTTTAGAGGGCTGGTTATTTTATTTGATTTTAATTTTCATGTCTTTCCATCCTGCTGTCTAGGTTATAAATGGACGGATATTTTTCACTGGGTTATCCCTTAAGAACGTGAGATATAAACAACATGGATTATATTACAAGGGACTTCAAGGAATGCACAAGGAATTCTTGCAAAAAAAATTTTTTAAAAATTTTTTTTATTTATTATTATTTATTTATTTATTTTTTATTTTTGTATGATGTTTGCGTTTTTCACGTGTATAATTTTATATATGTACGCACTTTCTTAGGGTGTTTTTTCACTCCAATATGCACCTTAATTGTATATGATTAGAAATGGTATTAATAATATTAATAATTGTAATAATATATTATTTTCACTAATATTGGCTATATATTTTGGTCGCAATTATTATAAGTTCATACACTTGGTCACTTTATATATATTTTTTACATATAACTCAATTGATCCATTACATAGTTCCTTGTACTGTATATGACAATCTAACCACTGTTGCCCAGTGCGCATGTCCGGCTTCGTCGGCTCCGACTGTCCGGCAAGCAGACATTAGGAGAGGAGTGCGCTTGCGCGGTCGCTATAGCGACGCGTCGCTGCTCCTACTCCACGTCTGCGAACCGGTAGTCTCTTTGTGTAAGGAAGGTGATGTCAGCGGCACATGTGCCATAGGGCAGAAAGTCGAGACACGTAGTTTGGATGCGCTTCAGCGTGACCTAGTGACGTGGATGGTTGTTCTCATATGATTGGCTGTCCACAGTATATAACGCCCATTCAACAAGCCCTTAGAAACGCCTCCTGACGAAGAAGCGAAACGCGCGTTCGGGTGACAGGGAAGTCAGTGCCACCCACTTTAACTATGTAAGTGCTTTGGTGTTAACACCTTTTATCTAAGAAACTTTGATTGGGCTCATACCGCTAGGCTATATGATCGAGGTACTTAGTAATAGCTGAGTAGTACAATATGTATACCTGGAATCCATATGAACTTGTTGATTGGTTATGCCTGTTTCCACAGTGGAAAGTCTTCTTCAGTTCAGATGCATGTTTCATGGATGTAACCTCTGTTTGATATATGTATGATGTCCTCATGCACTTATTCTATTGGTACATACTGTTTTGGGCAATTGTGCAATATAGGCTCCCTATTTGGATAGCAGTGTCCTTATTTTTATTATTGAGTAATGTATATTATGCTATTGCATTTAATAAACTTTGTACATTTGGCAATTTAGACTCATGTCTTTTGGTGTATGAATAACAGGCAGGTAAGTTGCAATTACCTGCCTGTTAGTGTTTATGTATATTTTGTGTTATGTCCCCCTTTAAATATGATTAATAGAGTCAATCCAAAGGCACAAATACTATTGTATGTGAACTACTTAAATAAAACAATGCTGTAAAAGGTGGCATTTGGGAAAAATATTACAAAAAAACTGTACTTTTCAAACTTCAACAGTATGTTAACAATATCCTCATGTAAGATATCTATGGACAAAAATAGAATAAGCAGTGATTTTTCCACTATTTGTATGCTCTGCTCTGAAGGCAATCCATTATAAAGCTTCCATGGTCTGAAATCTGCGGTGCTATAAATAGTAGAATTTCTGCTACCCGGCTATATATAAGATCTGGCGAATACAGAACCACATAATGCAGCAATATGCAGATACACGGCTCATCAGCTGGCAACAGAGTCACAGCCCAAAATACACAAGTTATTATTCTGGCCACAGATTCATTGTATCATTTGAAAATCTATTCCCAGGCAAACTAAATGGAAGCTCATATAATCCCACTTTTGCTTTGCATATTCCAATTATTGTTTCCATACAAAGTGTCAGGTATATGATAAAAGGCCACACAATGAGGTTTTTGCACTGTGGCATGAAAATTCAATTACATTACAATCTGCGTCAGCCCTGCAGCTTTTTTTCTACCAAGGCCAATGTGCAAATCTCCACCCGGAATCTCTTCTCTTCCATTTAGAGATGAACGAATCTCTTGTAACTCATTTAAGGCCGGTTTGCTCGATTCAGCAGGCAGGCTTGAATAAAATTGTTCCAAATCAAAAGTGCTCCGATGAAATGACGTATACTATGCTCTGAGTTCTGAAAGCATAATGAAAGGAGGGTAATAAAGGGGTTAAAAATGTAAAAAAAAAAACAACATTCTACTCATCTTTCCAAAGTCCTCACCTGACTTCCCACGTTGCCTCCACGGCTCACTGTGCGCCTGTCTTTGATTCTTTCGGCACTGAGGCCAATGAATGACGGCGTCGTCATAGGATCATATGGGGGGTGACTTTATTGACGCCAATGATGTGTAATGCTTCCCCATATGAGAGTCTAATGACATCGACTGGCCTCAGTGACGGAGAACTGAAGACTGGCTCGGAGAAACCAGGAGCTGCAGTGGCAATGTAAGGAATCAAGAGAGGAACTAGGAAAGGCGAGTATAAGGTATTTTTCCTTATTTTAAACTCGTATCGGCTTTCAAAAGAATTCAGCAACTTGCCGGTCACCATTTTGTTGGATTTGTGCAAATCAAATCCGCAAAATTTTGGATTCAATAGGACAGCATGCTGAATGTTTCCTTCTGCTAAACATGATACAATTTGAGACAGAGCAAAACACATGTGAACACAGTCCAAAAGAGAGTATTGAGTTTATAGCCTTACTTTGCGGAGGCAGCAGTACATGTAGTAAAGTTTTTAAGGACAGATCAGCAGATGGTAATTTTCATCCATATTTCTGGCAACGCTTAACACTCCAGACAGAAAGGAATCTCTTGGCATCCTTACTACCCCAACTTGTGTATTAGATTGCTAAATAGTGAAATCATGTGTACTAGAAGTCAAATTTTTTTTTAGAAACCCAAGGTTAAACGTGAGCCTGGAGGAATGCTCTGGTGGTCACCTGAAAATCATTTGGGGCACGAGTGACTCACTTGATTTAAGGGTGCATTTCTGGTTAAATAAAGAGTTTATATACCGTACTGGCTAGTAGTTAGGAAAAAGTGTGTCCCTTACGTAAGTAGGGTACTTTATTTACTATGCTCACTTTGCACATTTGTCATGTTGGATTTAACAAGGTGTGCTGCCGGTATGGTCATCCTTTATGGTGTGCATGACCATCAGGTTCCTCATCGCTTTGCAAATATGCTCTCGCTCTTATTTTGAACTTTATAAGATATGAGGGAATAGACAAAGTATAGGCAGATAGATTCTCCCAAATATCCTCCAAAAGAAAGCCATTACTACCCAACCACTGAAGGGTCTTGTGGTTTGGAGAGTTGAGTAATAGAGGACACCTTTTAATGAAACAACTCTGCAAAACACTTGTGTGGCATGCATGCTGTACAAACTGGGGCTTTCAAAAAGTGAACTCATAAGGAAACACTATGGCCGGAGTTACCATAGCACCCAGCCTAGTGTTACGCTATGGGGCAGATCACATCTGCGATTAATTTCTCATACCGATTCGGCATGAGATTACAATCGCAACATGGTGCAATTGGCAGTGAAACTCTGCTCTCTTGCACCCATACAAGTCTATGGGTCCTTATGAAACATTACACTGCACTCGGATATCAGCCGAGTGCAGTGCGATTCCCACTGACACAGCAGCAGAGGAGATGGAGAAATTACTTTCTCCGTTTCCTCCGCAGCTGTGCTCCGATCCGGTCATGTAGGAGGATCAGAGCACAGAGCACTGACACTTGGCTCCTGCTCGCAGCAGAGCAGGAGCCGAGGGTCATTAGCATATCGCATCCGATGCTGTACACTGGTGTGATTGCTGTCTAACTGCGATACTTTGTGAGCTAAGCATGTTAGCAGTACAAATTCACAAACAGTCATTGTCAAATATTTGTTAAATATATTATATGTCTGGAGTGACAGCAAAGGAGATTTTGAAAATTTAAAGTAATAGAAACTCAAAACACACTGTATTGGAAACTATTATACAATTGTTTGCAAACCCCCAAAAAATGCTTCAAAAGTCACATAGCAACTGTGATTTAGTTCTTGACCTTCAGTTACTGGGTAGCTCAAATCAAGTCTCAAAAAGAGAGGAGTGAAAAGTCAAACTCCCCTGGTGCAGGGTCCAGTGTGGTCATCCTTGGCAGGCAGAGCAGGGCAGTATTCACTTTTTCGCTGGCATTTCTCTGCTCATCCTCCTGGGTAACTTTTCCGAAAATTTACTAGATTGGAAAGTCATTGTGCATAGTAAGCAGCACAGGCACCAAGATGCCAGCCAGGGAATTGCTGGCACAGAATTGAATACTGCTCACACCTGAAGAGAACACCAGACCAGAGTTGCTTTGATAAAATTACTTTTAATCCTCTCAATGAAGAGCTCTATAGAACCTCACCAACAGCATTGATTGACAGCTTTCAGTTTATACTCTGCATGGGCAAAAAACTGTCAATCAAAAGGTGAGGGGCACGGATGACTGGAGCACATGAATCTCAAGCAGGAACTTATCATTAAGATGACAAGCTAAGCTGCAGCCTATAAAATGCTGTATTATCACAAGTACAGCAATAAGCCTTATAAGTGACCCAGCATTGAAATCCAGGTTCCTGTCTCTACTTTAAGCTTCCTGCTGGTGACAGATTTTCTTTAAAATGAATCACATTTTTTGTTACCCCACCTAAAAGCAGCATGATGTAGAGGCAGAGACCCTAATTCCAGTGATATGTCAGTTACTGGGCTGCTTGCTGCAGTTTTGATAAAAATCACGGGATAAAATCAGCAGGAAATCACTAGAGGACTAGAATACCTACCGTCAGAGTTCCTGTTCACAAGTTCTGCATGACCCCTGCCCCACCACTAATTGGCAGCTCTCTGATCAGTGTTGGGGCTTCGTTATACAGAGCTCATAATCAGGGTCTCTGACTCTACATTATGCTTCTCTCAGATTAGATAGCAAAAAAAACCTGCTGACATATTCTCTTAAACAATACAAAAAAATGAAGGGTATGTCAGACCATAAAGGAACTTCCTTCTACTCAGCCATTTTATTAGCTGTAGGACTTGTCTGCTTCACACATGATACAATACTGGTACTACAGATATGTCATATAAAATAATATAATAAATATAATATAATAATATAGTTTAAGATAATGTTATTTTTTGCTATATTTTCCAAAGGGGTGCAGTTTATTTACGATGCCCTTTAAATGTAAAGTTGGTAAAATTCCATTTTAACTCACTACATTACTATAATTATTCACAATATGATTTCCTAACAAAAGATAATATAGAAAGATTCTGTTTTCCTTGACAGGAGTGCACTAGATTATCCTGCCAGAGAACAATAGGTAACAGTGGGAAGCGGTGTGTAGGCAAATGAAATGTTCAGCTCAGCAGTAGCTCTGGAACAATATGCAGGATTAGAAAAAGGGATATTTGTTCATTATCTATATCTCACAAAGGTCCTCGTTATGTTTGATGGTGATTTCGGGATTTATAGTAACATTCTTCGCTTTATAAACAGTAGTCTGACTCATTTATCCATCTTTTTAAAAGACTAAAGCTAAGAAAATAGCAAATAGAATAGAAAGTGATCTCACGTCTATTTGCATTATAGACAAAAGGTTGGGAAGACTGGAGAATGTTGTCAGAACCCTCAAATTCTTAGGAGCTATTAAAAGCTCTTAAATAGGAATTCTGTAATAGCAGAGGCATAGATAAATGTTCAGATTAAATGCAGATAAATTCTTCGAAATAACTGCACCAAATGTGAACAGTTAAAACAAGATCATTTTATCTTGGTGTGATCTGTACTGAGGACACTTAAGGCCCCGTCACACATAGCGAGATCGTTAGCGAGATCGCTGAAACGTCACAGGTTTTGTGATGCAAGAGTGACCTCGCCAGTGATCTCGCTACGTGTGACACATAGCGGCGACCGGCCCCCCGCTGTGCTATCGCTGATCGTGCTCGAATGTTCTGGGCCATTTTTTGATCGTTGGTGTCCCGCTGGCCAGCATGCATCGCTGTGTTTGACACCATAACAATGACAAGAGACCTCGTTAGCGACTCAGAACTCAGTGACGCAGGTGTGATTTTGCTTTGTCTTTTCAACGCCCCCTCAGCTCCGATTTGTGGTCTCAAATTAGGATCTTTGTAGCGTTTCCTTTTATAGGTCAGCTATCAATTATATGCAATCATAACATTTAACACGTACAGTTATAAGAATCGCGTGTCACCGTGACAGTGACTGTGGATCCACGAATAAATAACGCACTAGCGACTCAGACAGGGATGCTGAAGCAAACCACGTAGTGATAGCGCAGTATCATAGAATCATAGAATCGTAGAGTTGGAAGGGACCTCCTGGGCCATCTGGTCCAACCCCCTGCTCAAAGCAGGATTCGATAAATCATCCCAGTCAGATGTCTGTCCAGCCTCTGTTTGAAGACTTCCATTGAAGGAGAACTCACCACTTCTCGTGGCAGCCTGTTCCACTCATTGATCACTCTAACTGTCAAAAAGTTTTTTCTAATATCTAATCTTTGTCTCCTCCCATTCAGTTTCATCCCATTGCTTCTAGTCTTTCCTTGTGCAAATGAGAATAAAGATGATCCTTCTACAATGTGACAGCCCTTTAGATATTTGCAGACAGCTATTAAGTCTCCTCTCAGTCTTCTCTTTTGCAAACTAAACATTCCCAAATCCTGCAACCTTTCCTCATAAGACAGGGTTTGCAGACCGGTCACCATTCTGGTCGCTCTTTTCTGAACTTGCTCAAGTTTGTTGATGTCTTTTTTAAAATGTGGTGCCCAAAGCTGGACACAATATTCCAGATGAGGTCTGACCAAAGAGGAGTAGAGGGAAATAATGACTTCACGTGATCTAGACTGTATGCTTCTTTTAATACATCCTAGAATTGCATTTGCCTTTTTTGCTGCTGCATCACACTGTGGACTCATATTCAGTCTGTGATCTATTAGTATACCCAAGTCTTTTTCACATGTGCTGTCACTTAGCCCAATTCCTCCCATTCTGTATATGCTTTTTTCATTTTTATTGCCCAGATGTAGTACTTTGCATTTTTCCCTGTTAAAAACCATTCTGTTAGTTGCTGCCCACTGCTCCAGTTTATTTATATCTTTTTGAATCCTCTCTCTCTCTTCTCTAGTATTAGCTATCCCTCCTAGCTTTGTGTCATCAGCAAATTTAATCAGTTTTCCCTCAATTCCTTCATCTAAATCGTTGATAAAGATGTTGAACAATACAGGGCCCAGGACAGAGCCCTGTGGTACCCCACTTGAGACATTCTTCCAACTGGATGTGCAGCCATTTACGACCACTCTTTGGGTCCGATCACTAAGCCAGTTATGAATCCACCTAACAGTTGCCTTGTCCATTCCATACTTAGTCATTTTTTCAAGAAGGATTGTATGAGCTACTTTGTCAAATGCTTTGCTGAAGTCAAGATATACTATATTGATATATAGATATACAGCTTTTCCATGATCCACCCAATCAGTGATTCCATCATAGAAGGAAATTAAGTTAGTCTGACATGACTTATTAGTTACAAACCCATGCTGACTTTGTTTAATCACTTCATTCTTATCCAGGTACTGACATACATGTTGTTTAATAATTTGTTCAAAGATCTTTCCTGGTATAGAAGTCAGACTCACCGGCCTATAGTTGCCTGGGACCACCTTCTTACCCCTTTTTGAAGATAGGAACAACATTTGCTCTTCTCCAGTCTTCTGGGACTTCTCCTGTTCTCCAAGAATTTTCAAAGATTATGGAGAGGGGTTCAAAAATTTCTTCTGCTATCTCCTTCAGTACTCTGGGGTGTAATTCATCGGGACCTGGAGACTTGAATTCATTTAGGTTAGCTAAGTGTTTCCTCACTATCTTTCTGTTTATAGATATCCTGGATTCTTCTATTCCCTTAATAGGACAGTGAAGAACAGTTGATGTTACATTTCCTTTCTGAGAGAAAACAGATGCAAAATAGGAATTTAAGTAGTGGCCACCAATCGGCGCAGAGGGGCGTGGAAAAGGCAACACTGAAGCACGCCTATCGAGGTCTGAGCCGTCAGAATAGCTGCTGTGTGACAAGGTCCCAACGACCGCCGAGGTCATTATACGGATCGCCGTATCGTTGCTGCGTCGTTGAGTAGATCTGCCTGTTTGACAGCTTACTAGCGACCATGTAGCAACGTACCAGCAATCCTTACCAGGTCGTATCATTGTTGGGATCGCTGGAGCGTGGCTATGTGTAACGGGACCCTTAGTCCCTGCAGATGCAGAGGACTTAAAGGGGTTATCTGGGATTTACGCTTTTTCCTATTGGGTTAAGAACTTACAGGCAGTAAGTATAACCTCCTGCATGTTCTGCCCTGCGAAGAGATCTCATTGCTCAGGCAGCGATTCTTTTTTTCTTTTGACCTCACGTCAACAGAATAGTTCCTGTTCTGCTCTGTCGACAGGGCATCACTGGCTCACTACAGTTAGGCATCCGATAGATGGCTGTCAGTCAGCATGATATCAGCGGACACCCCATCAACAGCACAGAGCAGGAGAGATGCTGTTCTGTTGACGTGTTATCACCAGAAGAAGGAGAATCGCCAGCAGGAGCGGTCCATGACCACCCTGTGCTGTCAGAGATCAGCACTGGGTAGAACAGGCAGGTAGTTAGCAACTACCTGCCTGTAAGTTAGGAGAAGAAAAAAAAATTACTATTTTTTTCATGTACAAAACTTAGACCAATAGTAGGGCTAACAATTACTTTGGTACTATATAATTTGCGAAATGTAAAAGATTAAAACATTTATAAGGTTACTGCAAGGGGAATAATCCAATATAATAAAGCATTAGATTTACCTTATAATCGGCATGCTCTTACACCACCACTCCAGGTTTTTTTGTTTATTGCAGCGCTGGAGTGGTGCTACTAATTTAAGTTCCCTGACAAAAGTCTCATACTTACTAGAAGTTTTCTTCTCTTCACGACACCGCTTTGGTACCGCTCTGCCACCTTGTCAGCGAAACTTCTGACTGACCAGAAGTAAGAGGTAATGGCTGCAAGCTCTCAATGTAAGTATGAGAATTTTGTTTTTGGTCTCAGAGATATACTTTGAAAAAGGGACTTCCGGATCATCTAGCAAACACTGGAGCAATCAGGCAAGTCTGAAACTGCTGGAGACCGACAGGAGCAGCTGTTTGGTATAAGGCTGGGGCAGGAAACTTAGGTTAGTAGCACTGCAATAACAAAAATGCTTTAATCTAATTAAATTATGTATTATATAATTTAACATTTTCTTACTATGGTTCCAGATGTTTTGATCTGCATATGCGAGTTGGAGAAATCATACATATTTTCATAAAACCTGATTCACTTCTATGTAATCCTTCTCTAGTTATAGATTATTTAGTACACAGGTGTTCACACAGTGCGACAGTTAGGCAGGGGCCTGAGAGACTTCAACATAAAATGTCTATTCCAGATAAATCAAAATAAGGTACAAGTTGTCCTCCAGTTCGTAGTTGAGTCATTTAAACAATCCATCTCCGAACCTGTTGCTGTGGGCGACTACCCCGCCGTCTACCTCTTGGGTGCATCAACAGCTTTGTTGTCCCAGGCTCTGTGTTAACCTCACACAGGCCTGCATTGCAGAGAGTCTCCTGCTCTGCAGCTTTCAAACAAAACTGACATACCCATAACAAAACTGAGTTTAAATGGCAATCATGGATATGTGCCACTCCCAAAACCCAGAGTGGAGGGAGGGATTTGCCCCACTACTAAACGTGCAAATCCCTCCAAAAATAAAAGCCCATGTCACGGTTTTCTAAAGTCTGACTGTCAACTACTTTGACCAAATCCACACTGATTTTTATTCTGCCTTGTAACAGCAGATATTGCTGTAATCACAGGTCTCTCCATCGGGTTCAATATGTGTCTATACGCCTCCTGGGGACACATACTGGCCCTCATATCATACCTCTCACTGCCTTACAATATGTTTTTGAAAAACTACAAAGGGCATTTTCATGGTTGTAAAATTAGAAACCGTGATGACTGGTGGTTGGCCAATTCTTAAATGGAAGCTATTGTCACAAAATATCCTTTTATTTTTATCTAGATTTTACTAAGGACAAAAGGTTTTAAAGATTGATTTTTTAATTTACCAAGTTCAATTTATATTAGATCTCTTTGATAGGTTTATGTATGTATAGGGAGACTTCCGTTCACAAAGAAGTTGGGAGGTAGAATGTTGCTGGGATCCACCCTGGGGACTAGTCCTCCTAGTCTCCTCATTCTTGGCTCCCTGTTGAAAGTAAGTTTTCTCTGAAATGCAGCATGTCAAAGTGAAACATATGTATTTTTAATGATGTAGCTTGTCTCATATTCATGACAAGACACCTGACAGACTTTTAGGCAGTAATTACAGACAAATCCATGATGAAAGGGTTGTCCCCTGTCAATTAGGGTTCCTAACCTCGCTGCAGTTTATTCCAAAACAAAAAAAAACTGAGTTATACTGAACTTCCTCAGGTCCATTGTCGAGTTTCTGCTGCTGCTCCTGGTGCCTGGCTATGGCGCCAATATCACGTTGTCAGCCAAATAATGAGTGCAGCAGATCTGAAAGGGGAGTTTTGACCAAAATGGCAAAGCCACTGAGCCCACTGACCGCTGTGGTGTTGAGGTGATGTTAGCATCACAGTCAGTGCCACCGAAAGCAGTTTCAAGGATGTGGACCAGGGGAATGAGTACAGTGGTTGTTTTACAGAAACCTATAGGTGGGAAAGAAACTTAATAGAAAAGGAACAACCCCTTTATGAGGTTCAGTCACTGTCTGTAGTTTTCCTTACAAACTGTTCATAAAATGTCAACTTATGGAGGAGCATGTGATCAGCCTCCTCCAATAGAAAAGCAGCATTCCCATGTGATGTGTTTTACAATTGGAGGAGGCTGATAGACTGATCTGGTCACACGCTCCTCCATCAGCAGCCATGTTAAGGACAGAAGTACTGTGCAAAGAAAGGCTGAAATAACAAAGTTGTCAATCGCTTAATAAAAAATCTGGCTGAGATTATAGATAAGTTATGTAGATGGGCAGTCCTATACCATACAGTTGTGGCCAAAAGTATTGACACCCCTGCAATTTTGTCAGATAATACTCAGTTTCTTCCTGAAAGTTATTGCAAACACAAATTCTTTGGTATTATTATCTTCATTTAATTTGTCTTAAATGAAAAAACACAAAAAGAATTGTCCTAAAGCCAAATTGAATATAATTCCACACCAAACATATAAAAGAGGGTGGACAAAAGTATTGGCACTGTTCGAAAAATCATGTGATGCTTCTCTAATTTGTGTAATTAACAGCACCTGTAACTTACCTGTGGCACCTAACAGGTGTTGGCAATAACTAAATCACACTTGCAGCCAGTTGACATGGATCAAAGTTGACTCAACCTCTGTCCTGTGTCGTTGTGTGTACCACATTGAGCATGGAGAAAAGAAAGAAGACCAAAGAACTGTCTGAGGACTTGAGAAACCAAATTGGGAGGAAGCATGAGCAATCTCAAGGCTACAAGTCCATCTCCAAAGATCTGAATGTTCCTGTGTCTACTTTTTGTGTTTTTTCATTTAAGACAAATTAAATGAAGATAATAATAACAAAGAATTTGTGTTTGCAATAATTTTCTGGAAGAAACTGAGTATTATCTGACAAAATTGCAGGGATGTGAATACTTTTGGCCACAACTGTATGTGTAATGATGCACTTTATCCCACATATGATGCTACCCACGCACAGTATGAAGCTCTATATTTTATAGTAATATCAGTACGGTCTCATTAGCAGACAAACTGGTTGCAGTGAAGCATTTGCCGCAAGACTATAAAAAGAGCTATATCCTGACATTTAACATATCCTGCGTAAGTAACTGAAGGAAAACTAATTAAAAGGTCTCCACTAAAGATCAGGGGTATGATGAAAAGTCTAGACTGAATCAAGGTTTAAATGTGAAAATGGGAATATCTGAACATGTTTCAAGTAGAGAGAAAATGATTTAATTAAAATTAGAGGATAAAAGGTCAAATATCTCTAAATGCATGAAGAAATGAAAATCTGACATGTAATTCAATTAAGCATTCAGATTGTAAAATAGAAAAACATGAAAAAACAAACACTAATCAGTGCTATGCCTTGACTAAAAACTTTTTGGTTATCACTAGCAACATAGAAGGCCTAACTTTGAAACAGTTGGAACATGTACATAATACTAGATGGCATATACAACAATCTATTAACCCAGTAAGAATTCTATAAATGGGCATTTAATGAATATAAAATGTGTTATTGTTAATAGGACGAGGGGTCTTTTTTGGCCATTTGCAAAATGATATACACTGTGCAACATTGAAATTGCAACACCAAGAAGGAAAAATGGTGAAATTATGGAAATCAGAGAATCGATAGACATGTAAATGAAGGGCAAATGATGTAAAGAAAACTTTTAATACCTCTTGATTCATTCTTGTCATGATCCAGGTTGGATGATGACAGATAAAAGCACATGTAACCTTTTTTTTTTCCTTATGCTGTGTTCTTAAGTTTGGTTTTGCTCCTCGGTGGCCATTAGGGTCATTGCACAGTGGTGTCTTTTATTCTAGTTTGCCCCCGGTGGTGGTTAGCATTATTACACGAGAATCACTAACAGGTGATTCCTCTGGCTTAACTATAAAGGTGTGTCATGTGCTCTCACTCACTGTTGGTGATAGTGTTCATTTCAACCATCCTTGGTGGAGGAAGGATCTAGAGCGCGTTCCTGGCAGTTCAGTCAGAGGCCTGGTGTGGAAGGAGCTAGGGAGAGTTCCTTGCAGCTCTGACAAAGCTTGGTGAAGCAGCAGCTAATCTGGAGGAAAGCTGTACTGAGGTTCTGGACTCTGTTGCTGGGAGCAAGAGAAACAGAGCAAAGCTAAGTGGTGTTACCCCTGTTTTGTAACTTTCCTTTTGTGTGTTTCAGTGCAGTGGTGGGATTAGTTTCTGCACCGTCCATTTCACTAGAAAGGGCTAGGTGCAGGGTGAGCTAGGGTTTTTAGGTTCCTGATCGGAGCCTGGTGTGGAACCGGCCTAGGGATCGTTAGGAGTGTAGAGACACTGACTCAGGGTAGTGCAGGAGGTCTCCACGTCCCCGTTCCCTATCGCAGGGCCCTCCATTGTATCAGTTTCCCTGGTGTTTCCCTTTATTATTTAAATTCACCCTGCTGGAGGCGGTATATCCAGTTATAAGTGCAATACTGAAATTCGCCTGCTGGAGGCCGTGTATCCGGCTGCACGTTATATTATTTAAATTCGCCCTACTGGAGGCGGTGTATCCAGGGTCACGTGTGCCATTGAAATTCGCCCTGCTGGAGGCGGTGTGTCCAGTCACACATTGACCATCACATTATCACCAACCCAAACATTTTTCTCTGGTGAGCCATGGGCCAAATTCAAACCTGCGAGCAGTTGCTGCTGGCCCTCACTGAGATTAGTGAGGAACTGCATGATGTGTTTCAGCAGCACCTGCAGTGGAATTATGGGTCTGAGGTCTATCCTTTGCCTCAACTAGAGGGTCCATATACGGCTTTGGCGAGGATGTGCCTTGGAGTCCCTGCTGGTGAGCAGGACTTGCTTATACAGGCGGACGTACCCAGGCAAGTGGGTGGAGTTGGTGTCCCCATGGTGCTGCCTGGTGTTCCCCAAGGTGAAGGGGTACGTCCCTCTAGTGAGCAGACTAATGATTTCGTCCTTGGCACTCACGCCGAAACTTCGGTTATATCAGAGAAGTCATGTCCCCTTGGTCGTGTGGAGGAAGACTACCTGGGAGTGTATATTTCCTCCTCGCCCTCAGAAGGTACTATGTCAGCAGAGGTGTTGGTTGGTGAGGTACTTGAGGGCATACCGGTGCTTGTGAACAGTGGAGCTGAAGTCAGTCTGGTGGATGCTCAGTTTGTCCAGACTCATGGTCTGAGGTGTGAGACGCCGGACAAACCCATAAGCGTCCAGGCCATTAACTCTGTCCCACTGAGCCAGGGGGGGGTAAACCAAGTCGTAGAGGACATTGTGCTGCATAGTGGACATCAACATGAGTCCCAGTCATACTACGCCTTGGAGGGAAAGCTAGCACCTATCGTTTTGGACCCCCCTTGGTCTAAAAAATACAACCCGGTCTTAGATTGGAGGACTAGGGAAGTAGTCAGCTGGGAGCAGTCGTGTGAGGGCTGCTGCCTAGGGGCTACTGTCCCTACCGTCTCTCTACAATCGTCCCCTTCCTCTCCAGTGAGAGCAGTGGAGAAGCTGCAGGAGAGTAGGGGCAAGGCTCAACCCTCGCCATTAGCCAACCCTGAGAGGCACAGACCTCGTAGTAGGAGGGGTTGGAGGGTGGTGTTTCCCTTGGTGAATTGCAGGGGTGTGAGTGTGGTGACACAGGGGGACTCCTCTGTTGTCAGTTCCAGAAAGAGTTCACCCTATTTTGACAAACGAATGTGTGGCAATAAACGTTCAGGTCCAGACCTGTGTGTGAACGAGCATGTATGGGTGGCCACCAAAAACATCCAGTGCAAGTGTGTAGCGGGGTCTGGAATTCTCAGGTGATCGGGCCGTATCTGGTGTCGGCTATCCAGGGCCCGGAGTCTTACTAGCTCGAGTTACTCCCAAACATGCACATACACAACTCGTTCCCCAGGTAGGCGCTTCGGAGATGTGTGGTGCCTCCAGAGCATACATTGCCAATGCCAGCGGTGCTCATTTGTCATAAACCTGAAGTGCAGGTAGTTGCAGGTTTGAACTCTGGATCTGGGCGTCCCCGCTGTAGGTGGTTCCCTGATGAGGAGCGGTCTTGAGGGTCCAGAGGCCCCTCATTGACGGAGGGTACTGTCATGATCCAGGTTGGATGATGACAGATAAAAGCACATGTAACCTTTTTTTTCCTTAACCTGTGTGCTTAAGTTTGGTTTTGCCCCCCGGTGGCCATTAGGGTCATTGCACAGTGGTGTCTTTTGTTCTAGTTTGCCCCCCGGTGGTGCTTAGCGTTATTACACGGGAATCACTACATCGCTGAGCCATGTATCTAATCCAGTGCTGTGTGATACTGACTGCTAAGCTGTGTATCTAATCCTATCCTGTGTGATACTGTGTGCTGAACCATGTATCTAATCCTATCCTGTGTGATACTGACTGCTGACCTGTGTATCTAATCCTATCCTGTGTGACACTGTCTGCTGAGCTGTGTATCTAATCCTATCCTGTTTGATACTGGGCTCCCCCGGAGCTCCCCTGCAGTCTGTGTCAGAGGGTGGTCTGTGTTGGCACGGTAATAAACTGTGTTATTTCCAGCTTTACAGAAGGACGATAGCACCATAGAAATGATAAGAATAATAGGCCTCATTTACCACAACTGTCTACAAGGAAAACTGTTGCTCATAGCAACCAATCACAGCTCAGCTTTCATCTTTTAAACAGCTCTGGTGAAATGAAAGATGCTTAGGGATTGGTTGCTATGTGGAGTGGATTTATTTCTATTTTCTTTTTTCATATTCTTGAGTAGACAGTCTGGATTGTGGAATTGGTTCCTGGTCCATTAAGGATATGAGGCCGTGAATAGATACATCAAAAATTAATAATAGGACCTTGATGTATACATAAAAAAGATGTGTATAAATGAAAGGGACATTAAGGCTAGGTTCACATCGCGTTAGTGCCATCCGTTTAACGGATCCATTAAACAGATGCGCTAATGCTGATGCTCAAAATCTATTTTTTTATACGATCGCGTTAACGCATGCACTAGCATTGTGTTGGCATGCATTAGTAATAGAGGTCTATGCACAGTGAATGCGTCCGTTCGCTGTGCTTTCGACCTAACATACCCGAAAACGCACCATCGCTAACGCATGCTGATTTTGACATGCGTTAGGATGCGTTACGATAATGGATGGCAATGGGTGCGTCATCGGATCTGTTACATTGCGTTAGTGCCACTTAGTAACGAAGCCGTTAAACGGATGGCACCTAACGCGGTTTGAACCCAGCCTTCAACATAAGTAAAAACACATTGATATACAGTATATCAGTATATCAGACCACCATGGAAAGGTCAATGTTGGAACACGATGATAATATAAGTATTATATAGTTGACAATTTTCTATAACTAATTTTTGCAAGTACTGGTCTCTTTCCCCCTGACATACCAATCTCTGTCATTTTTCTATATTGCTATAACAGTAAGGATAGTAATGGTTGTCTGAGGAATGTTTTGCCACGCTTCATGCGTTTGGGTATGTAAATCATCAAGATCCATCTCTGGCAGCTTCCTTTGCAATTAATGACCTTTCAGTTGTGCTGGATGAGAGACAAATCTGGAAATGCTGCAGGTCATTGTAGCACATTTAGGCTACACAAGATACTCACTAAAAAAAAACAAAAATTGAGATTGGTTTGAGTTGGTATACATGCAGCACATAAATGCATGTTCACATTGGCCATAAAGCATACAATACATACAAGAGACAAAATGAGCAAAAGCCCTGCTGTACCTAAATAAGTAAAAAACATTGGCCATAAAGCATACAATATCTACAAGAGACAAAATGAGCAAAATCCCTGCTGTAACTAAATAAGTAAAAAACAAAAGTGCATTTAAATAATAGAGTTCTTAGTAATACTGTTTTTGATAAAAAAATAGCATAAAAGCCGTCCCACCATGACCTGCCTTGCCCTTCAGGCTTGTCCTGCTGCTTGTATGACTGCCATTGTGCCCTTGCTGATGCTGCTGGTGGTGCTGAAAAGGCTCCTGTGTCGACTGCAGCAAAGAAGATAGTGGAGGTAGTGCTGGTGGCTGCTGCTGCGGTGGCGTCGGGCAACGCTGATGCTGTAGCTCCTCCATCATGATCGGGGCGGTCCTACACTATCTAGTATTGAAAACCTTATCATGTGTCAGAGTTGATGTCAGTGTGTGAATAAGGGCAGACAAAAGGACCGTGTCCCACACAGTGGACACCAGTCTGGGGAAGCCTTATACACAATTTCCAGCTAGGGAGAGGGAGGCCACACCCCGGCTTGCACAGAATGCAAAATGCAAAGAAAAAACACAAAAATTGAGCTTGGTTTGAGTTGGTACACATGCAGCACATAAACGCATGTTCACATTGGCCATAAAGCATGCAATACCTACAAAAGACAAAATGAGCAAAAACCCTGCTATAACTAAATAAGTAAAAAGCAAAAGTGCATTTAAATAATACAGAGTTCTGAGTAATACTGTTTTTGATCAAAAATAACATAAAAGCCGACCCACTGTCGACAAGGTGACTCTGATTGGGACGGTCGTGACCTGCCTTGCCCTTCAGGCTGGTCCTGCTGCTTGAACGACTGCCATTGTGCCCTTGCTGATGCTGCTGGTGGTGCTGAAAAGGCTCCTGTGTCGACTGCAGCAAAGAAGATAGTGGTGGTAGTGGTGGTGGCTGCTGCTGTGATGGCATCTGGTGACGCTGATGCTGTAGCTCCTCCATGATTCGGATGCTACTGGAAAGCCACCATCATTTTGGGCGCTTCCCTTTGAATACCGGGTGGCCTCGCCCCCTCGTCTCCTGAGCTTTCAAATCCAGCGCGCTGTGTGCAGGGATTCATCTAGCCCTGCGCATGCACAAACCCAGATGGCCGCTGAAGTCCCTAGGACACGCGGAAATATTCCTGCATCCCGCCCGTGCGCAGACCCGGGCGGCCTTGCTTTCCAGGGCACTCGGCTCCAGGCCATGCCGGTTTCCCCCAGCGCCCCGGCCATGCGCAGACCCGGAAGCCCATCCCGGCCCACATTGCTGGGGCGCTCCTGCAACTTCCAGCATGTGCAGCCCCGGGACCCATGTGTGCTAAGAGACATTCACCGGAGAGGTCTCAGCCTGCACGTGCTGCACCGACCTCCCAGTCGGCATTACCTAAACCGCAGATGGCATCCTATAATCCCGGACACCCTCCCGGGTAAGTGAACCATTTCATTTGTAGTTTCCCACGAGGACAGGAAACTGAACTGATGAGGAGGAGAGGCCGTTTTATTCAGTAGGTTTCCTGTCCTGGTGGGCGGATACCCTCTCTCAGGTGATGCTGTCATGGGAGAAGAGAAAAATGTTGTCAATTCTGTACTTAATATGCTCTATCCTGGTATATATGGTCCCCTCATCTCCATCCTGATGCGCACAGCCCCTTCATCCCTATCCTGGTATGCATGGACCCTCTCATCCCTACCCTAGTATGCATGGCCCCCTAATCCTTACCCTGGTATGCCTGGCCCCCTCATCCCCATTCTGGTATTCATGGCTCCCCATCCATACTCTGGAATGCATGCCTCCTCATCCCTATCCTGGTATGCATGCCCCCTTCATCCCTATCTTGGTAGGAATGGACCCCCTCATCCCTATCCTAGTAGGAAGGCCCCCTCATCCCTATCCTGGTAGGAATAGCCACCCTCATCCCTATCCTGGTATGTAGGGCCCCCATCTCATCCTAGTAAGCATGGCCCCATCTCGGTCCTGATATGCATGGTCCCATCCTTACCCTGGTATGCATGGTCCCATCCTTACCCTGGTATGCATGGTCCCATCTTTACCCTGGCATGCTTGCTCCTGCCCTTACAATAGCATGCATGGCCCCATCATTACCCTGCTATGCATGGTCCCATCCTTACCCTAGTATGCATGGTCCCATTCTTACCCTGATATGCATGGTCCCATCCTTACCCTGGTATGATTGGCCCCATCCTTATCCTGTTATGATTGGACACCATTACATGAATATTCATTTCTCTTAAGTATCGGCACACGTGACCACCGGCAGCAGCAGGAAGGCTCTGGCTGACACTGTGCTCGCTAGAGATCAATGAATACTCACTGCTCTCTGTGTGCACAGTCCTGGCAGAGCATTGAGTATTTCGGCAGCTGCCCTTTGGCTTGCAAGCAGCGCATGACATCCCTGCCATGCGCTGCTTACAAGCATTAAGCAGCTGCTGGCATCGGAGCAGGACACTGTGAGGGAGCACCAGGAAGGTAAGTCTAATGGTTTAGTTTTTTAATGTTTTCTGATATGGCCATGCATACCAGGACGGTGCTGGGGGGCAATCATACCAGGATAAGGAAAGGATGGGACCAATCATACCATGACCGGGATGGGGGTCAATCATACCAGAATGCCATTAATGAGAAATAAATATTCATTACCCTCCATGCCCATGTTGGTGCAATGCAATGAATATTTATTTCTCTTTAGCAGCGGGCACAGGAGTTAGCCACAGCAGTCGGCTCCTCCCTCTGTGACCCGCTGCTGCGCTGAAACCAGTCCTCCATCTCCCCACCATAACCACTGCTGGTACATCAGGACTATAAAATGCATCCTCCATTTTCCTTCACATTTTTGGAAGGAAAAAGTGTGGTATAGTTTTTTTTAAATGCAGGTCTTTATTATTAAGGGAAAAAGAAATCCAAACTTACAGGACACTGTGTGAAAGTGACTGCCCCCCCTCTTAAAAGATAACAGTTTATTTCATTTTTTTGAAGCAGAGTTTAAATTCCCTAGCCACACACAGGCCTGCCACACCTGTTTTCAAACAAGAAATCACTTTAATAGGACCTACCTGACAAAGTGAAGTAAACCCAAAAATCCTCAAAAGCAAGACATGCTGCTATCCAGAGAAATTCTGGAACAAATGTGGAACAAAGTAATTGAGATATATCTGTCTGGAAAAGGTTACAAAGCCATTTCTCAAGCTTTGGGACTCCAGCAAACCACAATGAGAACCATTATCTAAAAATGGCGAAAACATGAAACAGTGGTGAACCTTCCCAGGAGTGGCCAGATGACCAAAATTACCCCAAGAGCACAGCAACGACTCATCCAAGAGATCACAAAAGACCTTACAAAATCATCCAAAGAACTGCAGGCCTTACTTGCCTCAGTTACGGTCAACATTCATGACGCCACCATAAAAAAGAGACTGGGAAAAATGGCATGCATGGCAGAGTTCCAAGATAAAATCCACTGCTGAGCAATAAGAACATAAAGGCTTGCTTGCATCAGTTTTGCCAGAAAACATCTTGATGATCCCCAAGATTTTTGGATCAATTTTCTGTGGACTGATTAGACAAAAGTTCAAGTTTTTGGAAGGTGTATGTCCCATTGCTTCTGGTGTAGAAGTAACGGTATTTCAGCAAAGGAAAATCATACCAACAGTGAAATATGGTGGTGGTAGCGTGATGGTCTGGGGCTGCTTTAGGACCTGGAAGACTTGATCTGGTAAATGGAACCATGAATTTTGCTGATCCAAAGAACTGCAGGCCTTACTTGCCTCAGTTACGGTCAACATTCATGACGCCACCATAAAAAAGAGACTGGGAAAAATGGCATGCATGGCAGAGTTCCAAGATAAAATCCACTGCTGAGCAGTAAGAACATAAAGGCTTGCTTGCATCAGTTTTGCCAGAAAACATCTTGATGATCCCCAAGATTTTTGGATCAATTTTCTGTGGACTGATTAGACAAAAGTTCAAGTTTTTGGAAGGTGTATGTCCCATTGCTTCTGGTGTAGAAGTAACGGTATTTCAGCAAAGGAAAATCATACCAACAGTGAAATATGGTGGTGGTAGCGTGATGGTCTGGGGCTGCTTTAGGACCTGGAAGACTTGATCTGGTAAATGGAACCATGAATTTTGCTGTCTGCCAAGAAATTCTGTAGGAGAATTTCTGTCCATCTGTTTGTGACCTCAAGCTGAAGCACGCTTGGGATATGCAGCAGGACAATGATTTAAAACACACCAGCAAGTCCATATCTGAATGGCTTAAAGGGAAGATGCCGTGTTTTTTCATAATTTAATATAAAAAAGAAAATAGTATAAAAAGATATTGTCCCCTAAGCTTGAGTCAGTGGTGTAGAATCATAGAATCGTAGAGTTGGAAGGGACCTCCTGGGCCATCTGGTCCAACCCCCTGCTCAAAGCAGGATTCGATAAATCATCCCAGTCAGATGTCTGTCCAGCCTCTGTTTGAAGACTTCCATTGAAGGAGAACTCACCACTTCTCGTGGCAGCCTGTTCCACTCATTGATCACTCTGTCAAAAAGTTTTTTCTAATATCTAATCTGTGTCTCCTCCCATTCAGTTTCATCCCATTGCTTCTAGTCTTTCCTTGTGCAAATGAGAATAAAGTTGATCCTTCTACAATGTGACAGCCCTTTAGATATTTGTAGACAGCTATTAAGTCTCCTCTCAGTCTTCTCTTTTGCAAACTAAACATTCCCAAATCCTGCAACCTTTCCTCATAAGACAGGGTATGCAGACCGGTCACCATTCTGGTCGCTCTTTTCTGAACTTGCTCCAGTTTGTTGATGTCTTTTTTAAAATGTGGTGCCCAAAACTGGACACAATATTCCAGATGAGGTCTGACCAAAGAGGAGTAGAGGGAAATAATGACTTCACGTGATCTAGACTGTATGCTTCTGTTAATACATCCTAGAATTGCATTTGCCTTTTTTGCTGCTGCATCACACTGTTGACTCATATTCAGTCTGTGATCTATTAGTATACCCAAGTCTTTTTCACATGTGCTGTCACTTAGCCCTATTCCTCCCATTCTATATTTGCTTTTTTCATTTTTATTGCCCAGATCTAGTACTTTGCATTTCTCCCTGTTAAAAACCATTCTGTTAGTTGCTGCCCACTTCTCCAGTTTATTTAAATCTTTTTGAATCCTCTCTCTCTCTTCTCTAGTATTAGCTATCCCTCCTAGCTTTGTGTCATCAGCAAATTTAATCAGTTTACCCTCAATTCCTTCATCTAAATCGTTGATAAAGATGTTGAACAATACAGGGCCCAGGACAGAGCCCTGTGGTACCCCACTTGAGACATTCTTCCAACTGGATGTGCAGCCATTTACGACCACTCTTTGAGTCCGATCACTAAGCCAGTTATGAATCCACCTAACAGTTGCCTTGTCCATTCCATACTTAGTCATTTTTTCAATAAGGATTGTATGAGAGACTTTGTCAAATGCTTTGCTGAAGTCAAGATATACTATATCTACAGCATTTCCTTGATCCACCCAATCAGTGATACCATCATAGAAGGAAATTAAGTTAGTCTGACATGACTTATTAGTTACAAACCCATGCTGACTCTGTTTAATCACTTCATTCTTATCCAGGTATTGACATACATGTTGTTTAATAATTTGTTCAAAGATCTTTCCTGGTATAGAAGTCAGACTCACCGGCCTATAGTTGCCTGGGTCCACCTTCTTCCCCTTTTTGAAGATAGGAACAACATTTGCTCTTCTCCAGTCTTCTGGCACTTCTCCAAGAATTTTCAAAGATTATGGAGAGGGGTTCAAAAATTTCTTCTGCTATCTCCTTCATTACTCTGGGGTGTAATTCATCTGGACCTGGAGACTTGAATTCATTTAGGTTAGCTAAGTGTTTCCTCACTATCTTTGTATATGGTTTGTTTTTTTACTGTATTAATGCAGCCACTGGGGGCTGCCATCTTACCTTTCTGGCTGCTGAACGACACTTTCCATGCTCATTTACGGCAGTCCCTGGGCATAAGACATAACAGTCGGCTCCCAACCCTATCTCTATCATTGCAGCAGCATCAGCTGTGAACTGGGCACGCCTCTGTGGGCAGCACAATTCACAGCTGTAGGTGTGGCCAGGCGCCATGTTATTAGAGCCCAGTGCTTTCCTTTTAGCTCCATTTAAACTCTATTGCAAGCTCTGGATACTGTACTGTTCCAGCATAACAGGGCTTGGATGTTCACTCTGCGCATACCAGCTGCAGGAGAGGATAAAGGACGAGCTCCTGGGGACCGAGCTGCTCTTTCCAAAACACCCGAACAGCTGCAGCCCCTGCTCTTGCAAAACATAGGAGGAGCTGCTCCCTTCTGCTTCAAAACACTTGGCAATCTGCTGGACATCTAATCCTCTCCAGTGTGATACTGTGTGCTGAGCTGTGTATCTAATCCTATCCTCTGTGATACTGTGTGCTGAGCTGTGTATCTATTCCTATCCTGTGTGATACTGACTGCTGAGCCATGTATCTAATCCTCTCGTGTGATACTGTCTGCTGAGCCGTGTATCTAATCCTATCCTGTGATACAGTCTGCTGAGCCATGTATCTAATCCTATCCTGTGTGATACTGACTGCTGAGCTGTGTATCTAATCCTATCCTGTGTGATACTGTCTGCTGAGCAGTGTATCTAATCCTGTCCTGTGTGATACTGTATCTAATCCTATCCTGTGTGATAGTCTGCTGATCCGTGTTTCTAATCCTATCCTGTGTGATACTGTCTGCTGAGCCGTGTATCTAATCCTATCCTGTGTGATACTCTCTGCTGAGCTGTTTAGTATCTAACCCTCTCTTGTGTGATACTGTCTGCTGAGCCGTGTATCTAATCCTATCCCTTGTGATACTGACTGCTGAGCCTTTTATCTAATCATATCCCATGTGATACTGCTCTCCTGAAATACTCTGTGCTGCTGTCACCCTGCTGGTTTTATGTGTGATCTACATGGTGGTATTATGTATGATCTATATGGCGGCATTATGTGTGAACTATATGGCAGTATTATGTGAGAACACTATGGCAGTATTATCTGCTAAAAGGGGTCCCGTTCTAGGGTGGTTCTGGCTGAGCACCTGCACACGGGTTAGGGGTAATAGGTGCAGTCAGGGGAGGGCTGGTGAGGCAGCTGAAGAGAGGGGTCTCATTTTTATTGTTACTATATGGCTACATTTCCCCCAGCCTGCTTCCCAGCGTCACCCCGGACTGCACCTGTTGCTTCGCTTGCACACATTGCCAGGACAAGATCTGAGGAGGGCAATGGGGTCTTTGCATGCAAAGTCTGGATCAGAACAGGCCATCAATCAGCAGAAATGTTTCCTGGATTTCTGTCCTGCTGCCACCCTGCACCTCCCCCATATATCCCTCTGTGCCCCCCATAGACCAGCACACTGCTCTCCTGAAATACTCTGTGCTGCTGTCACCCTGCTCCCAGAATCCTTGCTGCCTGCCATCCTCAGTGACCGAAGACCCCTTTCCTCTCCTCCGATCCTGTCCTGGCGATGTGTGAAAGCGAGGCGACAAGGGCCTGATATATGGTAGAATGAGCAGGGCGACAGCAGCACAGAGTATTTCAGGAGAGCAGTGTGCTGGTCTATGGGGGGCACCCTGTTCGCTGCCAGGGATTGTACATAGAGCGCTGTATTTTATACACATGGATGGACCGTCTGCTTGTCTGCTCCACAGAAATCCAGGAAACATTTCTGCTGATTGATGGCCTGTTCTGATCCAGACATGCAAAGACAGTCAGTAACTTTGCAGGCCCCATCAAAATGGCTGATCACTGTGTTCCTAAATGTCATCCTCTCTTTTCCCTTAGCAAACACCCAGGAGGGGAGGAGAGGAGTGACATCACACCCATGTCAACAGATTCCGCCCATAATTACTGTAGGGCAGTAATGTGAGCTAGTTGTACACTAGGTTTTTGTGCCAAATTTCAGTAGCTGCTCCCCCTAGTGTTAACAAGTGGAAATGCCAAACTTTTTAAAATTATTTTTCATATTTTGCAAAATTAAAAACAAATGATAATATTTTTTAAGAAAATGTAAATGTAATTAATTCTTTACATTTTTTCAATTGCTGAAAAAAAATTTTTGGATGCCACCTTCCCTTTAAGAAAAACAAAATTAAAGCTTTGGAGTTGCCTAGTCAAAGACCTGACCTTAATCCAGTTGAGATGCTGTGGCATGACCTTAAAAAGGTGGTTCATGCTTTGAACCCTCCAATGTGGCTGAATTGCAATCATTCTGTAACGAATGGGTCAAAATTCCCCCAGAGTGTTGTAAAAGGCTCATTGTCAGTTATCGCAAATGCTTGATTGCAGTTGTTGCTGCTAAGAGTGGCCCAACCACTTATTAGGTTTAGGAGGCAATCACTCACACAGGTCCCTGTAGGTTTTTATTTCTCTTTCCCTTAATAAAGACCTTCATTTAAAAACTACTGTTTGTTTACTGTTGTTATCTTTGTCTAACGTTTACATTTATTTGGTGTGTCAAACATGCAAAAGAATAGGAAATCAAGAAAGGGGAAACAGTTTCACATAACTGTAAACTGTATAAAACTGGGGAAAAAAAGCGGCCAAAAATTTTGTAGTCTAAGGATCCCGTTTCACATAGTGACGCACCAGCGATCCCGACAAGGATACGACCTGTAAGGATCGCTGGTGCGTTGCTACATGATCGCTAGTAAGGTGCCAAACAGGCAGATCTCTTCATCGACGCAGAAATCCGACGGCGATCCGTATAACAACCTTGGCGGTTGTTGGTACCTTGTCACACAGCAGCGATTCTGACGACTCCCGCCTGCGTCCCTGAGTTCTGTGTCTCCAATGAGGTTGTTCGTTGGCGTTAAACACAGCGATGCGTGCTGGCCAGTGGAACGACGACGATGAAAAAATGGCCCAGGACATTCGAGCACGATCAGCGATATCCAGCGAGGGGGGCCGGTGTCACATGTAGCGAGATCGCTGTTGCGTCACAAAATTGGTGATGCTTCAGCGATCTCGCTATGGGAGACAGGGCCTTTACATATCTCAGCCAGTTTTAAGTGTTTATGAGAAGATAGTTATTTGAGAAATAGCAGATGAGATGGGAGTGGACCAAGCATTCCAAGAGTTAAGAGATGAAAGGAAGATTAGAGACCGGTCTGTAGTTAAAAAGCCATCCCTGAACCAGAACGGCTCTAAGTGAAGGGATTATGAGGGCATGTTTGAATAAAGAGAGAAATATACCCAAAGAAATAGAGAAGTTAAATATTTTAGTTAGGTATGTAGTTACAGCTGGGGAGAGGGACTGAAAGAGATGTAAGGGAATAGGGTCACTGCTGCAGGTTTGTAGGGCTAGAAGTAGCAAGGAGTCTGGTCACTTCTGTGAAAGACTCGAAGAGGGAAAGTGAACTTGAGGTATGAGGCTGTGTTGACACACAGCGTTTTTTTTCTCGTTTTTCTCGCGGATTTACCAAAAAATCCACTCTAAAAACGCTTAAAACAAGCTTCCCATTCATTTTAATGCATTTTGCACTTTTTATGCATATTGATGCGTTTTTTTACTGCAAAAAACCCACTTCGTGGTAAAAAATGCAGCATGCTCATTAATTCCGCGGTAAATTCCACATTTCTGACTATTTTCTATGTGTCTGGGGACACATGGAAAAAAATCACGGCAAAAACGTGCGAAAAAACGCGTGGAAAAAATGCGCGTTTTCTGGGAAGGAGTCCTGTTTTTATGCAGAAATTTTCTGCATACGTGTGCACATAGCCTGAGAGTTAAGAGGATCCAGGCTCTGAGAGTATGTGAGAAAATGTCCTGATTGATTTTTTTGTAAGAAATAAGTTGCCAGATCATCAGCACTTAATTTGGTGATGGGGTGTCTGTATTTTAAGGCTTAGTAGGGAGTGGAAGTTTTCAAAGAGTCGTTTTGGATTGTTAGCTAGAGATGTGATGAGGGTGGTAAATTAAATGAATTTGCAGTGTGTGCCAGGGCTGCCGTCTGTTTCTGGTCTTTCTGCATGTACCATGTATTGTTCTAATGTGACAATGCTAAAGGCCACGTCACACATAAAGATGCACCAGCGATCTCGACAATGATACGACCTTGTCAGGATCGCTGGTGCATCGCTATATGATCGCTGGTGAACTGCGAAACAGGCAGCTTCACCAGCGATCAGCACCAGCGAGCATGCAGGTTTCTAAGGTACACATCGGGTAACTAAGTGATGCACGCCGCTTAGTAACCCCATATTTTCCTTAGAGACCAGATCCCAGCTTAGAGTTCTGGGTGTCCCACGAGGAGATAGTTGATCATCAAGACTTCTAGTGGTTCCTTAGTATGTATGGGCTGGATGGGTGCCCTTTGTTCAGTACTTTTAATGAGGTCACATACCCGACATTGCCGGCAAACCTTTTCTACCACGGACTCCAACTGGGGGCAGTACACGTGCCGCTGTAACCACTGGTAGGTCTTTGTGGACCCGAAGTGGGCTCCGAATTCGTGGGCATCTTTAGCCACTTCTTGCACCATTGCTCCTGGAATGACCACATGCCACCTTACTTCAGTATCTTTCGGCTGTTGCGATATAACACCGATTCTCGCACCTCCAGCCTATCCCACAGGTGTAAGACACTCTTCATGTCAGCGTCCAGACTATTTCTCTGCTGTTTGCCTGGCTTCCACTTCTGCGCTACCCAGCATTTCATCTGTCTCAGATCTCCGTCTTCATCTTGAACATTTCCCCACTCTTCATTGGTTCTCCCCAGAGATCGGGGTAGTGCGCCGGCCTCCCTACTTGACTGGGCCGCATCCACTTGGGTCTTGAACTTACGGAAGTCTGGGGTTTCTTCCTCTTCAAGTTGTTCATCGAGATCCCCCACTGGAGTTTCCACCGTCACTCGTGACAGGCCATTGGCATTTGCATTTTCAGTAGCAGCGCGATAACGGTTGGTAAAGTCAAACTTGGCCAGGCGAGCCACCCACCGCTGTTCTAAGGCCCCCAATTTAGCATTCTCAAGGTGGGCCAGGGGATTATTGTCCGTTTGAACTTGAATCTTGGTCCCTGCCAGGAAGCCCGCAAACTTCTCTGTCATGGCCCACACGAGGGCCAGGAGCTCTAACCGGAAAGAGCTGTAATTATGGGGGTTTCTTTCACTGTCTCGCAGGAACCTACTGGCATACCTGATGACTCTCTCATGTCCATCCTGTATTTGGGAAAGTACTGCATCAAGTCCTTGAAGGCTACTGTCTGTGTACAACAGGAATGGTTGATCAAAATCTGCGTAGGCCAAAATCAGGGCTGAAGTAAGAGCATTCTTTATAGCCTGGAAGGCCTCCTCTCGCCTCTGGTCCCAGGGGATGCACTGGGTCTTCGGCACTCCGCCAGTCCCCCTCAGCAATTCTTTCAGAGGACCCGCTACCTTTGCAAAATCTTTGACAAACCGTCAGTAGTACCCAGTGGGTCCAAGGAAGGCCTGGAGTAACCACATGGTTCGAGGAACTGGCCACTTCTGGATAGCAGCCACTTTTTCTGGTGAAGGCAAAACTCCATCTTGTGACACTATGTGGCCCAGGTACTCGATCTCTCTCTTGAAGAGGTGGCACTTCTTTGGCTTCACCTTCAGGTTATGAGCCCGCAGACTTCCGAGTACCTGTCCAAGCCGGGTAAGATGGTCTTCCAACGAGGCAGAGAACACAATGATGTCATCCATGTAGATCAGGGTAGCCTCAAAGTTTAAGTCTCCCAAACACTTTTCCATCAGCCGTTGAAACATGCCCGGAGCATTGGAGAGCCCGAAGGGTATCTGGTTAAACTCGAACATTCCCATAGGGAGGATGAAGGCAGTTTTTTTCCTTGTCTTTCTCGGCCACAGCCACTTGCCAGTATCCACTTGCTAGATCAAAGGTGGAGAAGTACTTGGCTCTCCCCAACACTGTCAAGGATTCCTCAATGCAGGGTAACGGATATGAGTCTCGCACAGTGCATTGAGTTTCCTGTAATCTACACAGAACCGGATAGTCCCATCCTTCTTCTTGACGAGCACCACTGGTGCCGCCCAAAGGCTCTGACTACTGGATGAACTCTTTATGCATCAAATGGCCAAGTTCTCCAAAAAATATGACATAGTTGTCATGGGAGATTTTAACTATCCAGATATTTGTTGGGAATCTCTCTCAGGCAAAACTAATAGGTCAAGGAAATTCTTATCCTTTCTTGCTGACAACTTTATCTTCCAAAAGGTAGGGGAGAAAACAAGGGGAACTGCTACCTTGGATCTAATCCTTATAAACAGGGAGGAAATGGTTGAGGAAGGTAAAAGTGGCTGGGACCCTAGGAGGTAACGACCATGCTATTTTAGAATTTTGGATAACTAGAGGAAGAAGACCTGTGAAGACTCAGACGTCAAGGTTAGATTTCAGAAAGGAAGATTTTAAGGGATTCAGAAAGAGAATTGGAGGGATCCAATGGCTGGATATCCTTAAAGACAAAAATGTCCAGGAAGGATGAGAAATCTTGAAAAATGAAATTCTCAAAGCACAATTGTTAACAATTCCGAAAAGAGGGAAGAAAAGGAAGCATTTAAGGAAACCAAGATGGATGAACACAGAACTTAAGCACATGCTAAGAAGGAAGAAAAAAATGTTTATAAAATGGAAAGAGGGAAGCATATCTAAAGAAGAATATAATGCTGTCTGCAGAACCTGCAGGGCACAAATCAGATTATCTAAAGCTGACAATGAATTGAGGCTTGCAAGAGATGTCAAAAGCAATAATAAAGGATTTTGGGGATATGTCAAAAGTAAAAGAAAAGTCAAAGATGCTATAGGATTTTTACAGGATGAAAATGATGAAATGGTAAGACAGGATGTTGAGAAGGCCGAACTTTTAAATTCCTATTTTGCATCTGTTTTCTCTCAGAAAGGAAATGTAACATCAACTGTTCTTCAGTGTCCTATTAAGGGAATAGAAGAATCCAGGATATCTATAAACAGAAAGATAGTGAGGAAACACTTAGCTAACCTAAATGAATTCAAGTCTCCAGGTCCCGATGAATTACACCCCAGAGTACTGAAGGAGATAGCAGAAGAAATTTTTGAACCCCTCTCCATAATCTTTGAAAATTCTTGGAGAACAGGAGAAGTGCCAGAAGACTGGAGAAGAGCAAATGTTGTTCCTATCTTCAAAAAGGGGTAAGAAGGTGGTCCCAGGCAACTATAGGCCGGTGAGTCTAACTTCTATACCAGGAAAGATCTTTGAACAAATTATTAAACAACATGTATGTCAGTACCTGGATAAGAATGAAGTGATTAAACAAAGTCAGCATGGGTTTGTAACTAATAAGTCATGTCAGACTAACTTAATTTCCTTCTATGATGGAATTACTGATTGGGTGGATCAAGGAAATGCTGTAGATACAGCATATCATGACTTCAGCAAAGCATTTGACAAAGTATCTCATACAATCCTTATTGAAAACATGACTAAGTATGGAATGGACAAGGCAACTGTTAGGTGGATTCATAACTGGCTTAGTGATCAGACCCAAAGAGTGGTCGTAAATGGCTGCACATCCAGTTGGAAGAATGTCTCAAGAGGGGTACCACAGGGCTCTGTCCTGGGCCCTGTATTGTTCAACATCTTTATCAATGATTTAGATGAAGGAATTAAGGGTAAACTGATTAAATTTGCTGATGACACAAAGCTAGGAGGGATAGCTAATACTAGAGAAGAGAGAGAGAGAGGATTCAAAATGATATAAATAAACTGGAGCAGTGGGCAGCAACTAACAGAATGGTTTTTAACAGGGAAAAATGCAAAGTACTACATCTGGGCAATAAAAATGAAAAAAGCATATACAGAATGGGAGGAATAGGGCTAAGCAACAGCACATGTGAAAAAGACTTGGGTATACTAATAGATCACAGACTGAATATGAGTCAACAGTGTGATGCAGCAGCAAAAAAGGCAAATGCAATTCTAGGATGTATTAACAGAAGCATACAGTCTAGATCACGTGAAGTCATTATTTCCCTCTACTCCTCTTTGGTCAGACCTCATCTGGAATATTGTGTCCAGTTTTGGGCACCACATTTTAAAAGAGACATCAACAAACTGGAGCAAGTTCAGAAAAGAGCGACCAGAATGGTGACCGGTCTGAAAACCCTGTCTTATGAGGAAAGGTTGCAGGATTTGGGAATGTTTAGTTTGCAAAAGAGAAGACTGAGAGGAGACTTAATAGCTGTCTACAAATATCTAAAGGGCTGTCACATTGTAGAAGGAACATCTTTATTTTCATTTGCACAAGGAAAGACTAGAAGCAATGGGATGAAACTGAATGGGAGGAGACACAGATTAGATATTAGAAAAAACTTTTTGACAGAGTGATCAATGAGTGGAACAGGCTGCCACGAGAAGTGGTGAGTTCTCCTTCAATGGAAGTCTTCAAACAGAAGCTGGACAGACATCTGACTGGGATGATTTAGTGAATCCTGCTTTGAGCAGGGGGGTTGGACCAGATGGCCCAGGAGGTCCCTTACAACTCTACGATTCTATGATTCTATGATTCTACTCTGCACGACTCCTGAATTCAGCATCTGCCTCAATAATGTCTTCACTTCTTGGTACATCTTGGGTGGGATTTGCAGGTATCGTTCTCGAATTGGACGAGCGTCCCCGGTCGGTATCTTGTGTGTGATCGCTTCGGTACAGCCAAATTCTTCAGCGTGAGGGGCAAATGTGGCCTGATTTTCCCACAGCATAGCTTCTATCGCCCGCACACGTTCAGAGCCAAGAACCTTCACATCCACTTCCATTTGGTCAAGGATGGTCCGCCCATTCCACTCTGGGGATGGCTTCTCTTCGGGCCCCGCAGCGACTGCCAGGGTCCACCCCACACCTTCAATCGGCAATTAAAACATCTGACTCACCACTTCGCCCTTGTGTAGGTACACCCGGGCCAGATCTGTCCCCCGGGGCAAGGTGACTTCCCCGGGGCCCACGTTCAAAGCTCTTATGGGGACGTGTCCCCGCTGGACCACAGCTATCGTACGAGCTATCATGACTTATTGGTCCGCTCCTCCACCTACCACAGGCTGAACTATCACCTCCAGCCCATCAAGGTTGCGATGAGTCCCCACTGGAAGGTGTAATATACTTTCTCGCTTGAGAGGCAGGATTACAGACTCCTTCCCAGGGGCCATGATGACCCGTACCGCCTGATAAGATGGCACACTCTTCTGCGTCTCACAGACACGGATCAATCGCTGAAAGGCTTCTTGATTAGGCTTGTGTGTGGCAGCCGTCTTCCAATAACTGGATCCCTGTTTGGTGAACATTATCTGATCGAGTTCTCATAGGATATTCATTCCCAGGACTACAGGCACATCTTCTTTTATGGGCTCAGGGACTAGCAGGATCCCTTTCTTTCCTACTTCTTGCCCACAGATTCGAATATTCATCCACACGACCCTGTGACTGGGATCGGCTGTTGATTGGCAGCAAGCAACCGGATCAATGTCCCTTCTCTGGCTTAGCCAGGGCTTGAAAATGCTGTTTGAAATATGATTCTGACATCGTTGTCACTTGTGAACCGGTATCTATCAAGCAATCCACTGGAACACCCTCAAATTCATCACGCAGGATGGGACTCCCAGCAATCAGGTGTTCATTATGATAAGGAGTGGCCTCTCTTCTTGCTTCCCCCACAGAGTGCCGCGTTACTGCGGGGGTTGGTAGTTTAGCGGTGGCTGTTGCTGGCTTTGAGCATAATTCCAGCAGTCCCTGGCAAGGTGCCCTTGTCCTCCACATTCCCAGCATTAGATGCCTCCTCTTCACCGAGGGGCACCCTGAGCCTGTCTTTGTGACTCTGATGCCTTGTGGGGGGGAGCTGGCACCCACTGACCCCTTAAAGGTCGGGCCAAAGGATGGTTATATGAGTGCGTTGAGACAGACTGTTGTTCTCCCATTCTTTGCTCCATCCGGGTTAATTTATATTGTATACTGACAAGAGACTGCTGCAAGTCGTGCACTCCCTGGACCAGCGCCTCCTGATGACTTGGGTCTCCTCTGGTATTGGCACCCTGGACACGCATCACACCAGACGCGTAACTGTCTTCCTTGCTTCAGGCTACTGCTTCTGCCTGGATTTGACAGAATAAAAGAGTCGTATCTACACGGACCCATTCTGATAGTGCCCTCCTCAAGGATGCGCTATGCAGTCCCAGAATGAATTGTTCCCAGAGTATCCGGTCTGTGGAGCCCATGCCACCAAGCCCATCCATCTCTTTCCTTTGCACGTCTGACAACACTTCTTGCAGTGCTGTCGCATACTTCACTAGTAAGGGATTGGTTCAGGGCGAGCTAGGGGTTTCAGGTATCCTGATCGGCGCCCGGTGCAGAACCGGCCTAGGGATCGTTAGGAGTGTAGAGACACAGACTCAGGGGAGTGCAGAAGGTCTCCACATCCCCATTCCCTATCGCAGGGCCACCATTGTAATTGTTTTCCTGGTTTTCCCCTTTATTCTGAAATTCGCCCTGCTGGAGGCGGTGTATCCAGACATACGTGTACTACTGAAATTTGCCTGCTGGAGGCGGTGTATCCGGCTGCACGTTCTATTATTTAAATTCGCCCTGCTGGAGGCAGTGTATCCAGGGTCACGCGTGTCATATAAATTCGCCCTGCTGGAGGCCGTGTGTCCAGACGCACGTGACCATGACAATACTCCTTCATTATTCCTAGAAGGGTATACACAATCCCTCAAGTCAATCAGTTACAAGCTGCACATTTTTCATCTCACGTCAGTCTCCTGCAGACTCCCAGCTCCAAACACTCACTGGGAAAACAGCCCCTCCCCTGTCCATAGCTGGAAGAGCAAACCAAAGCAGTCTTTTGAAGGGTAGAATAGACTGTACCATCGCATCAGCCAAGGGGGTGCTGTCTCTTAAAGGGTCAGCGTGTCTCTGCTGTCCATAGCAATGTCAGCCCCTTACACGTGGTAAGTGGGGGTGTCTTGGGTGTTTAGAGTTCTTGACCGAAAAAAGAAGGTTGTGGTCAGTGTAGGAGAGGGTAGTTCGTAAAGTCCAGCAGCGAGCAATGTCATGAGAAGACCAGGTCCAGAGTATTCCTGTCTTCATGTGTAGGAGAGTTAGTAAGCTGTAAAAGCCCAAAAGAGGAAGTTCGAGAAAAAATGAGAGGCAGATGGGGAGAGTGGCTCAATGGGGATGTTAAAATCCTCCATGAAGAGAGTGAGAATATAATAGGATTGGAAGTGTGGAAGCCAAGTGGCAAAGTGATCCAGGACCTGGTGGGAGGAGCCTGGAGGGCAAAATACAACCACCACTCACAGGGATAAGGGTTTGAAGAGACTAACGATGTTGACTTCAAAGGAATTAAACATAAGTGATGGAAGGGGGGGTGATGACCTGGAAAGCACATTGTGATAAAAAGAGCAGACCAACACCTACCTCATCTGCTCTCAGGTTGTGAAAATTGTAGCCTATCATACGAGAGAGCAGCAGTGGCGGTGGTGTCAGACTGCTGGATCTAGGTTTTAGTGAGAGTCAGAAGGATAAGGGAATTTGAAAGGAAGAAATCTTGAATGTAGAGGAGTTTGTTGCACACTGACTGTGAGCATCAAAGGGTACTATTAAGGCCTCTTTCACACATCAGTTTTTTTAGAAACAGTCGCAATCTGTCAAAGTGTGGTAAAAATGGATCCTGTGCAGATTGTAAAAAACTGATGCACTGGATCCGTTTTTTTGACGGATCTGTTGCAGCCGCTGTAGTAATTTTAAAGGCATAGAATTCGAGAGAGAGAGAATTTCCGACGGATCCGTCGAACAACGGATGAAATATGTGGCCATCCGTCACAATCCGTCGCTAATACAAGTCTATGAGAAAAAAATGGATCCAGCAGCATCAGTTGCTGGATCCGTTTTTTTCACAAAACGACGGATTGTGACTGATGGCAAAAAACTGATGTGTGAAAGAGGGCTTTAAGAGAGAAAAGAGAGTGGCAGGTATGCCCCGAATGTTAATAACATTGACAGAGTTTTTATGTGCTCTAGGATGAGAGTTATATATACTAGTGGAAGGAGGGCTGGAGTTGGGAGAAATATCACCAGTGACTAAGAGGAGAAAAAAAGAGAACGAGCAGGTGGTACAAAGATTTGTGTGAGCGTTTTTTTTGCGCTGTGTGGAGGTAGTGGATGGTTTTGTGTGATTGAGAAATGTCAATAGGGCCTTAGTGTTGTACATGGGGAAGGTGAGGAGAAAGGGGCTGATATAGTAGCATAGTAAAATAGTTCAACCTGCCCTAACATGTTGATCCAGAGGAAGGCAAAAAAAACCATGTGGCAAACAGTAAGCTTCACATTGGGGAAGAAAATTCCTTCCTGACTCCACATACGTTAATCAGACTAGTTCCCTGGATCAACGTAATATCAAGGAAACTAGTGTTTATAACTTGTAACATTATACTTTTCAAGAAAGGCATCCAGCCCCCTCTTAAATTTTAGTAGGGAATCACTCATTACCATATTATACGGCAGAGAGTTCCATAGTCTCACTGATCTTACAGTAAAGAATCCGCATCTGTGATTATGCTTAAAACTTCTTTCCTCCAGATGTAGAGGATGCCCCCTTGTCCCTGTCTCAGGTCTATGAATAAAAAAAGGTCATTAGAAAGGTCTTTGTACTGTCCCCTCGTATATTTATACATTAAAATAAGATCACCCCTTATCCTTCATTTTTCCAAACTAAATACATATAATATATAGTAACATAGTTTTGAACATAGTTTTGAAGGCTGAAGGAAGACCTTATGTCCATCTAGTTCAGCCTATTTTTAGTGCAGCTGTTCTGCATTGTTGATCCTGGGGAAGGCAAAAATCCCACAGAGTAGAAGCCGATTTTCTCCATAGGGAAAAAAATTCCTTCCCCTAAGCTGGGTCAACCATCTACCTATAATATTCTGTTATTCGTAACCTTCTATACTGTTACTCACAAGAAAAGCATCCATTCCTTTCTTAAATTCATTCAGTGAGTTGGCCATCACCACTTCCTCAGGAAGAGAATTCCAGAGCCTCACTGCTCTTACCGTGAAGAACCCTCTTCTATGCTGGTGCACAAATTGTCTTTCCTCCAAACGAAGAGAATGCCCCCTTGTTCTTGTCACAGTCCTTGGTACAAACAGTTCATTGGAGAGATCTCTGTATTGCCCTCTGATATACTTGTACATATATATTAGGTCTTCCCTAAGTCTTCTCTTTTCTAGAGTAAATAGACCTAATTTTGATAACCTTTCTGGGTATTGTAGTGAACCAACTCCATTTATCATTTTAGTAGCCCGCCTTTAAACCCTTTCAAGTTCACAAGTTCAGTAATGTCTTTCTTGAGCACCGGCGTCCAAAATTGCGCACAATACTCCAAGTGTGGTCTGATGAGTGATTTGTACAGAGGGAGAATTATGTTTTCATCTCGTGTCCCCAGACCTCTTCTAATGCATCCCATGACCCTATTTGCTTTGGTGGCAGCTGCCTGACTCTGGGCACTCCAATTTAGCTTCTTATTGACTAAGATGCCTAAGTCTTAGTCTTAGTCTTAGTTTTTCCATGTCTGATTTCCCCAGCAGTTTCCCATTTAGTAAGTAATTGTAGCATCTGTTTCTCCTTCCCATGTGCATAACCTTACACTTATCTGTGTTAATCCTCATTTGCCATTTTTCAGCCCAATTCTCCAATTTACTCAAATCTGTCTGTAGTTGCAAACTGTCCTCCTTTGTGTTAACTACCTTACATAGTTTTGTATCATCTTCAAATACTGATATTTTACTGTGTAAGCCATCCGCTAGATCATTAATAAATATATTAACTAGTAGGGTTCCCTCTGGTACCCCACTAGTAACCCTGGCCCAATCTTAGTATGCACCATTAATAACAACTCTTTGTTTTCTATCACTAAGCCAGCTACCTACCCATCTACACACATTTTCCGCTAGCCCAAGCTTTCTCATCTTACTTACCAATCTTTTATGTGGGACAGTGTCAAATGCTTTAGAGAAGTCGAGATAAATGACATCCAATGATTCTCCTTGGTCCATTTGAGAGCTTACATCCTCATAGAAGCTGATCAGGTTAGTTTGACAGGAGCGATCCTTCATAAATCTATGTTGATATGGAGTTAAACATTTATTAACATTGAGATATTCCATAATGGTATCCCTTACAAACCCTTCAAAAATTTTACCCACAACAGATGTTAAGCTTACCGGCCTATAGTTTCCAGGTTCCCTTTTACACCCCTTTTTGAATATTGGAGCCACATTTGCTTGCCGCCAATCAAAAGGAACAGACCCTGCTTCTATAGAGTCTTTAAATATAAGGAATAGAGGCCTGTCTATCACATTACTTAACTCCCTTAATACCCGAGGGTGAATGCCATCAGGGCCTGGTGATTTGTCAATTTTAATCTTACTAAGGCGGTTCTGCACTTCTTCCTGGGTCAGGCAGGTAATACTTAATGGGGAGTTTACATTATATCTCTGCATTTCCACTGGCAAATCCTTTTCCTGTGTGAACACTGTTGAGAAAAAAGTATTTAAAACATTTGCTTTTCCCACATCGCTCTCTATGATTTCACCCTCATTATTCTTTAAAGGGCCGACACCATCGATTTTAATCATTTTACTGTTTATATAGTTAAAGAATAGTTTGGGGTTTGTTTTACTTTCCTTAGCAATGAGTCTCTCAGTTTCCACTTTTGCTAAATGTATTTGTTTTTTTCCACATTTTATTTTTTTCTCTATAACTTTTTAATGTTTCTTCATTGCCTTCTTGTTTTAGCTTCTTAAATGCCTTGTTCTTGTTATTTATTGCCCTTTTTACATCCTTATTTAGCCACATTGGTGTTCTCCTGTTCCTAGCCCTTTTATTTCTGTATGGTATGGCTAGCTCGCAGTGGGTGTGTAAAACTGATTTAAATATTTCCCATTTATTTTCTGTGCTCCTATTTTTGAGGACATTGTCCCAATCAATTCGGCAAAGGTCCTCTCTAAGCTGATCAAACTTTGCTTTCCTAGAGACTGTAGGATATGTGTGGTAACTAGCAGGTACGCAGGATGCAGTGATGAGCAGGAGGCAGAACAGGGGTCAAACGCAAGTTTTATATATGGAAATATTGGTTAAAGCCGACAATGAGTTTTCCACGCAGGGAAGCAAAACACAAATACACAATCGCAAACAGAATAAACAATACGAGGTGAGAAGTGACCATTACGCGGCCACGAAATAGGCAACTAAGGACTCTTGGGGGGCTGGAACTGGGGAACGAACAACGGAGAGTCACTTATTGGTCTCTGACGTCCTGCAGAGCTGGTGAGTGAAGAATGTTCCAGCGGTGCCTCAGTCGATGTGTCCAGTCGAGGAAGCATTCCGGAGCGTCTGGAAGTCCTTGCGCTCTGGTACCACGGGGTGTACACGAGCCCCGCGTAGCTCTCCTGACACCGGGCCTTCTGCCGTGGGGAGTGGAGCGGAGGAGACCACGGGCCCTGGTGAGAAGGCAATGGAGCTGGGTAGAGGTGGCCGCGGATCCCGATGTGGAGGCCGTAGCCGCAGTGTGTAGTGTAGCAGAGGTCGTCGTGGGTCCTGATATGGAGGTCGCGGAGTGGAGCGGAACAGAGGCGGCCACGGGTCCCGATGTGGAGGCCGATGACGGCGGGCGGACTGCCTGTGGAGAAGAACCGCCTAATGCATGGTTAATGCAACTTTTTTTATAAATACTGCCTTTCAACCTTAAATATATAAAATGTAAAAGATGTGTTCCTCTTGCTCTGCAAACCGCACCCCTGAAGCAATACGCTACCTGTCTAAGGTGTTTACTGGGCCTGAATAAACGATTGGTGATGAAATTTTGAAGCTTTGGAAATTCTCACAGTGATCAGCAATGAAGACACTGAGCATGAACTGCCGTGATCTCATCACTGATGAATCCAAAGGGAGTTTGTAGCTATATTCCGCGCTGCCGCTTTAGACAAATTCCAGGAGAATGCTGTATGATTGCAGTGGTTTTATTCTACGCGTTTCAGGGGTCTCATGCCCCCTTCATCAGGAAATACCACAAATACATACAGGTATCACAGACATAAATAGGTTTGGAAGGATGCTGGATTTCAAAAAAATGAGCGCCAACAAGTCAGATGATGCAGTGTCAAAGTTCAATGACACCACATGGTTAACAGTTAACCTAAGATATATTACAAAAGAATACGTATTTTAAAAGATTTTTTGATTAAATTTTCGTTTACAAAACAGATAAAGTCAAATTTACGATTTAAACAAAAAAAAAAAAAAAAAAAAAAAAAAAAAAAAAAAAAAAAAAAAAAAAAAAAAAAAAAGGGGAAGGGGGGAGTTTATTCCTGTTTAGAGGTGGATACCTTACAAGTGGACTATCGTATGGAAACAGCAAACCGCTTTTTTTTCATTGAAAGCATTGCAATCTTTATACAAAAAGGGGAAAAAAGTAAAAACATAATTTTAATTCTTTACCAATAAAAAATATATAATTTTAGTTAAATTCTAAAAAATTAAATATAAAATTATTTTTTAGTATAGAGGAAATGGGTTAAAAAATAATAAAAGATGCTAAAAGCAGCAACACACGAGAAGCTGCACAGCAGCCAGCGCTGCTCAGAATGAGAACGCAAACAGCATGGATTCATTACTTCACTAATACAAAGATCATGGGCAAATTTTAGATATAACATGAAGCACATAAAAAAGGGGGTTAATATCAGATGCAGCAACACACAGGACGCTGTGCAGGAGCCAACTACTGCTCAAAGAAAAAACGCAGGATAAAGCAGCAGAGTGAATGGGTGGCTTCATTAATAGATAAGATCGCAGGCAGCTTTAGTGTTCACCCCCTGACACATAAGTCTTTTTACTGTGAAGGAGTGGCAGTAACATTCTTGCACTGTTCACTAATCTCTATGACTAGGCAATATATGCATGGGAGCTGAGTTAAAGGAGAAATAAGATACTATTATCAGCCGGGGTCATTCTTTCATGTCAGACTAGTAGAATTAGTAGCGCTTACCCGGGCTTAATTAAAGAAGAAAAAAAAAAAAAAAAAAAAAAAAAAAACCCTTCAAAAAATTCTTCAAAAAATGCAACTAACAGAGAAAATGTTTAAGACAGAGGTATGAAAGTGATTGCTCCCAAGGGCAAAAGGAGCTAAACCTGATAAGAGGCTATACAGGATTTTCATATATATAACACTCTTTTAGAGCTAACGCACAAGCAATATTTAAGCAAATACATAAATAATTTTTTTTTTTTTTTTTTTTTTTTTTTTTTTTCTTCCCCCTTCCTCTCTTTTTTCCTCTTTCTCCCCTTCCTCTTTTTTTTTTTTTTTTTTCTTTTTTCTCTTCCATCAGACCAAGGAGGCACAGTATTGTAAAATTAATTATAAATATAAATATAAATATAAAATTGCAATTAGGTATTGCATTAAGTGCAAACAAATCTATAAAAAAATATATAAAAAACCACAAGGCGGGAACTGCATAACTAGGTTGACATTATAAACAAGGGAAACTGACACAAATAGTGCAAATAAAATTTTAAAATTTTAAATTTAAATAGAACAAAGAGAAATTATCGCAAAGAACTCAGAAGCCATCTATACACATGAGGGTTTTTTTTTTTTTTTTTTTTTTTTTTTTTTTTTTTTTTTCCTTTTAAGGTTGCAGAGCATGTGAATATAGATATAAACAAAAATTCCACTGTCTAGGTAAAAACCTCAGTTATTTCATTTAGACCCTGTGGTTTCAGACTCCCTAATTTGTAGATCCAATAGGCTTCCTTTCTATTTAGTTTCGTAGATCTGTTCGGTGCACATTTAGGTATATGATCGATAGGGCTAATTTTTAATAGTTTCGAATTCTTATTATGTACCAAGGCGTAATGTCTGGACAGCCCATGAGTAAGCAGGCCTTTTTTAATATTATGCCGATGGGAGTTCAGTCTGAGGTGTAGGGGTTGTGTGGTCCTCCCCACATATTGCTTACCACAGGGACATTCAATGACATAAATGACAAAGTCAGAGTTACAATTTAGAACAAAAGGGATCATAAATTTCTCTTTGGTAGAAAATGAAATTATATAATCAGCTTTATGATTTATATTAGAACAGCATAAGCAGTTCCTCGTGCCACATTTAAAGATTCCTTTAGTTGAATTCAGGGTGTAACCGTTAATGGGGCTAGCATGAGGTCTCAGGCGGCTAGGGGCTATTAGATCCTTGATTGTGGGGGCTCTACGGAATGTAACCCCGGGATTCCTAGGAAGGATATTGTTCAGAATGGGATCGTTCAGTAATATATGCCAATTCTTATGAAAAATTCTACGAATTTCATTATGTTCAATGGAGAATTGCGTTATAAAATTCATTGAAAAGTTCTTATCAGTAATAACTTGCTCTTTAGGCTCCAGCAATGCTCTCTGATTTACTTTGATAGAGTTTTTAAAGGCATTCTTAATTAAATGTGAAGGGTATTTTTGGGCAAAAAATCTTTTCTTTAAAATATTGGACTGATCTTTAAAGTCAGTATCCAATGAGCAGTTTTTTCTAATCCGGTGAAATTGATTGTTAGGAATGTTATTCAACCATTTATTGTAGTGCCCACTATTAAAATGAATGTAGCCATTGGTGTCTACTTTTTTAAAAAATGTTTTGCTACATATTCTGTCTTCTTTAATAAAAAGGTTAATATCTAAAAAATTAATTAAAAGACTGCTGTAAGCTGCTGTAAAAGAAAGATCCCAGTCATTACAATTTATTGTCTGAATAAAAGTTTCAACATTGTTAGTGGAGTTGTCCCAGATAAAAAATAAATCATCAATGAATCTTTTATAAAAAATAATATTTTTGCTCCAATTTTCATTCAAAATAAAGGAATTTTCAAAAATCCCCATGAAAAGGTTAGCGAAAGTAGGTGCTACCTTCGAGCCCATTGCGGTCCCCTTAACTTGTTGATAAAATATTTTTTCAAAGGTAAAAAAATTATTTTTCAATATAAAATCAATACCTTTTAAAATAAAATCCTTTTGAGCCAAAGAAAGTCTAATGTCAGATTTTAAAAAATGATGAAAACAATTCACACCTACATCATGTGGAATATTAGAATAAAGTGCAGTCACATCCATAGTAATGAAAACATATTGTGGTTTCCAAGTGATTTCTTGGAGTAGATACAATAGATGAGTTGAGTCTCTGAGGTGACTTTTTAATTCAAATACATGCGGTAACATAATCCTATCAATGTAATGAGCTAGATTAGAGGTTAGAGAGTTAATACCCGCAATTATCGGTCTGCCAGGAGGATTGCAAAGACCTTTATGTACTTTAGGTAAGTGATAAAAAAAAGGAATGCTTGGGTCTTTTAATGCTTAAAAACTTTTTTTCTTTATAATTGAAAATATTCTGGGAAAGACCCTCGATGATTAAAGCATTATAGGCTGTAATAGATTTAGAATAATCGCTAAATGAGCTTTTAATATAGTAGCTAGTATCAGATAAAATTCTATGAGCTTCATTAATGTAGTCACATCGATTTTGGATTACAATCCCACCACCTTTATCAGCCTGTCTAATCACAATCAAACTGTTAAGAGAAAGGGATTTCAATGCTTGTTTCTCTTGTCTATTAAGATTAGGTTTCTTCCTTTTACTAATGCCCCTCCGTGTTATTTTTTCAAACTCTTTTTGTACAATATCGCTGAAGGCATTAATCTGATGACTTTTGTCCTCAAGGGGATAAAAATTAGATTTATAAGGTACATCGAGATGAAAAAGATCATGAACATCTTCATCCATTTCAGCAGAATCCTTTGTGGTGTTTTTAGCAAAATGTCTTTTGAGAGTTAATTTTCTAATAAAAATCTGCAAGTCCAAAAAGAGGTCAAAATCCTTCGATTTATTATTAGGGCAGAAGATTTCTACAAACTCCCTTTGGATTCATCATTTCTTTGGTCACTGAAGACCTGTGGATCTGCAGCAGCCGCTACCTACACGCTCTTATCTCATCCTAACCAGGTGAGCATATTTCATGATATACTGTCTTTTGTAACGTGGATAAGACCCTATTGCGCTTTTTTGTCTCCCCCTTTTTTTGCAATAGTGATCTCATCACTGGCATTTTCCCACAGTTCTAAGGTCACAACAGTTCAGCCCGGCTGCAAGAACAGCTTCAGTGAATAGTGGTGATGTCACTGATGCTACGCCTGACCCACGCTGAAGTCTGGAGCATATGAAAATTAGCAGGCATTTTCCCATGCTCCAGAGTTCAGCATGAGTCAGGCTGTGAGGGAGCGCAGTGAAGTCAGTGCTAGTCACTGAGGCTGTGCTGGCAGCATCTCCTCATTCACCAGTGTTTTTTCTGCCGCGATGGTCACATCTTAGCTCTGTCCAGGTTGAAAAATGTATATCCCCCAGATATACATTACGGCATATAACACAATGACGGACAGGTATGGTATATTGTTGCTTCTTTATTTTATTTTTATTACAGGAGAACGAGGGCTTTGCGTGGATTAGGTGTGGTTGTAAGTATGGTTTAATTAAGAATAACAAAGAGTCTGTGTCTTTATTTAAATTAAAGGATTTTTACTGGGTGTCCAGGATCCATGACCCCTTTCTAGGCTATTAACCTCAGCCCTCAGTTGTCAGCATAGCCATTGCTGGCTATTAATTATAGGGCGACCCCATGCCATTTTTTTCCATAAACGAATCTTTCATTCATTAAATACATGTTCAGAATTTTGCACACACTATACTAATTGTATTTGACACCGAAATCCATATATCTACCTATTCTATATGGATTTAGTGTATGTAATCCATCTCTCCTAACCTGTCGGCTCCTGCAGTGATTTTACAGAAGCCGGCAGATGTATGCCGGCTTTTCTTCTATCTCTCTCTGCGATATAAATACATATACAGTATATATATATATATATATGTGTGTATTCTGTGTATCACACTGTATATGTGTCAGTGTGATTTTACTGTACACCGCACATGAATTGATGGCTTTTCAAAGGACACCGGTGCGTATTCTTGAAAGCCACACAGATGGTCTGTGTGGTGTGCGATTCTTTCTCGCACCCATAGACATGCATTGGCGAGTCTCGGCCAATATATGCAGCAAATCGCAGCCTGCTGCAATTTCACTTGCAACGTATAATACGGCCGAGAACAAAACAGTGATGGGAGCTGCCCATAGATTAACAGCGGTCCGAGTGCTATGCAATGTTTTATCGCATAGCACTTGTCCGTATTCCTCACTATTGTGACTCCGGCCTTAAGCTCAGAATCCAGGAGCTAATGTGCCAGGTTCGACACCTAACTCCAGCAAAAGCTACTTTGTGCTTACAATACTGGTATATCCAGGTTCACCCCTTTTGTCAACTAAATGTAGCTACTGCTGTTATGATTTCACTTATTGAATATATATTACTTCACAGGATCTGAGTCAGTTCATGTGGCTGTATTCCAGACCTAGTGTCAGTGAGAAAATTGCTATTTTTTATATAATATATCATAGAATCATACAATGTTAAAGGGTCATCGTGTCCATTAGAGTTGAGCGACTTTTGCTTTTTTAGGGTCGAGTTTCGTTTCATGAAACCCGACTTTTCCAAAAGTCGGGTTGAGCAAAATCTGCCGACTACAGGGAAAAGTCGGGGGTCCGACCGAAACACGAAACCCAATGTAAGTCAATGGGGAATTAAAGTCGGCAGTGAGAGGAGGACAGGAAACACACCTACAGTGCCCATTTGAATGCCAAAAGCATCAATTCTTCTTACTTAAGCTTGTCAACCTTAATTAACTTCATAATACTAGTTACGCACTGAAAAATGGGGGTTATTTGGCTAAAGTTGTGGGGGGTAGGGCTGGCTCCAGGTTTTCATGTGCCCTGGGCAAAAGAGCGCCCCTTTAACACATACCATAACTCATGATGCTCCGATACGGCAGAGAAATAGCGGTATAGTACAATGAAAAATACTTCACTTTTTACATCTCATGATGAGGCCCATCTATTTCTCCATACAGAATCATTGGTCCCATATAATGTTTGAAACAGTATATGATGAGCTCCACATAATGCTACAGTATATGTTGGTCCCCATGGATGAAGCTCCACTGTCTTATGGGCCCAAATAATGCTCCAAACATAATGGGCCCCATTTCTAATCCTCTAGTGTATAATGGGCCCTGTAAATGCTGCTCCAGTGTCTGATGTCCACCTTTGGAATGTTCCAGTGTATGGTGGGCCCCATCTATCATTCTCCAGAGTATAGTGCTCCCCAAAAATTGCTGTCCCAACATTGAAAACAATGAAATAAGTCTCCTCGCTAGGGAATCCCTGTACTAGTCTGGACTCCTCGTCGTCCCCATCTTCCATCTCACTACACAGTATTTCAACCTTGCAAGTGCTGTGATCCTGAGCAAGCAGGGCGGGCCCACTCATTAGCGACGGCACTGGCACAGGGCCCCTGATAGTACGGTGGTATGTCTGACGGCGGGTGTGCCGAACCTGCACTTTCATCTGCAGCTTCCTCTTTGTCACCGTGTAAGATGGAACTGTATATGGGAAGGGTAACCTGAGTTTCATCAGGGTCAGATTCAGGCCGTGTAGCGTGCAAGGGGAATGTAGTGGTCTGGGTCAATGTACCAGCAGATTCATCGAGCAGTGGCTGGGCATCAGTGCACTTGTGTCGCCCCCAGGAGTACGGTCGCCACAGTGGCATTACCTTCCTCTTAGGGAGTGTGATGTCATGCTTGGGAGCAACGAATGATCTCTCTAGCAGGTTAACTTATTGGGCGGCGTTATTCCCACGAGTCACGACCCTCCAAACAGCGTTCATGAAGGCAAAGTGTTTGTTTTACGTGGGCAGTATGGTTGCAAAGCTGAACCTTAAAGGAATGTCCAGAAGGGCACCACCAGGAGTGGAGCCTACGGCGTAATTTGACTCAACATGGGCAACCTCAACCATCAAGCAACAAAAAAGATGCACACATTGCAAGCTTAATTCCGTTAACGAACGAGACTCCGTCATGCCCCGCGGTCCGAGTCCGGCTTACTAGAGGGACACGCGAGGCTCTGGCACGTGAGATTGGCCAATAACTGGTGTGTCATGCCCTTACATGTCCGTGGCTGCATGTGCGCTACACTGAAAAGGCAAGCGTTTGTCGCTTACAGGTGCAGATAACCCGCTGAACAACGTTAGTGATGGGAATCTGGGATTACAATTATTACCCGCGAACGATGATTTCCCAGTAAGTGCAGGTCAACCGCAGTTCCGGAATTAGGCCTAACCGTCATTCCTGAAAAAATGAAAAACTTACGTGTGCAAACCACAGGTGCTGTAGCTTTCTTAACAGCTCGCCAGCCGTTCTCAGGCCCAGTATGGATTACACGTGATTGCACAAAGGTCAGAAAGGGTACCGTATCCCCGGATAACATGTATGGATAGCATAGTGTACACATTCAAAATATAGGTCTATAGATCAGGAGGCAGGCTCAAACGGTGTCAGGCCCAGTATGGATTACACGTGACTGCACAAAGGTGAGAAAGGGTACCGTATCCCCGGATAACATGTATGGATAGCATAGTTGTCAGAGACACCGCACTGCACTTGCTCATAGACCCAGTGCGCGTGTCCTGAGTACTGAAGCAGTGCTAAAAGATACCTGTGGAGAAGGGCAGCAGAGGTGACCATGCGTGCTTCAGGCTAATAGTGTCAGGGTCCAGTCAGCGCTGGAAGGTAAAGAGGCATAGGACCTGCGGACACTGAAACTGAATAATCTGGTACGGGACCTATGGTCATGTGACTGCAAGGGGGCGGGGCTTAGCGTCCTGTTTACAGATAGGACAGGACACCATACAACAACTCAGAGTCAGGCAAAACAGAGGTCACAGCAGTACGGGCAAACGAGGTACAGGATGGACAAACAGACGGGTAGTCAGACAAAGCCAAAGGTCATACACAAGAGGGCGACGTGGTACCAAGGGGACAAGCAGAGAGAAGTCGGGTCACAAGCAGAGAGTCATACACGAGAGGTAGCGCAGTACAAGAGGGTCAGGCAGAACTCGTAAACAGGGACAGAACCAGATCACAACCGAACAAGCAAGCAAGATATCAGGCACAAGGCACACGTATACAAGAGGTCACTTAACTCAGCCGAGGGCAGGAGTATAACTGACACCGGACCCAGGTCCAGTGAGCACTGAATAGCCTCCTTCTGCCAGAGAGAGGCAGCACAATTAACCCATAGTCTAAACAGGACGGGTCAAAGCGAAATCCCGTCCTGGATCATGACAGTACCCTCCTCTCAATGGGGGGCCAACGGACCCCCAGGTCTCTCAGGGTACTTGGCGTGAAAGGCTCGGATCAACCGATCCGCATGAACTGATCGAGCAGGAACCCACGAGCGTTCCTCAGGACCGTAGCCCTTCCAATGTATCAGATACTGAAGGGCGCGACGGACCAACCTGGAGTCGACAATTCGTTCCACCTCGTACTCAGCCTGCCCATCTACCAAAACCGGTGTCGGGGAAGATGATGATCCCTCCCCACCGGACCTCACAGGTTTCAAAAGGGCCTTATGGAAAACATTAGGGATCCTTAGAGATGGCGGAAGACTCAACCGAAAAGCCACCGGGTTAACTGCTTCGGTAATTACATAGGGACCTATAAACTTGGGTCCAAGCTTCGCAGAGGGGACCTTGAGCCTTATATTTTTGGTGGATAACCATACCTTATCTCCGACCCAAAACACTGGACCCACGGATCGTTTTTTGTCCGCAAAAAATTTAAATTTGTCCTGGGCCTTCGTAATGTTATTCTGGACCTCCCGCCATACCTCCCCCAACCGCTGGATCGTCTCATCCGCCCCAGGACACCCAGAATTCAAGCGGGAAAATTCTCCAAAATGAGGATGAAACCCATAATTGCAAAGAAAATGGAGATGTACCTGTAGACTGGTTAGTGCAGTTGTTAAATGCAAACTCAGCCAATGGTAACACAGAACACCAATCATCCTGTCGGGCTGAGGTCAAACAACGCAGAATTTGCTCCAGAGATTGATTGGTCCGCTCAGTCTGCCCATTAGTCTCTGGATGGTAGGCGGATGAAAAGGACAGACCAATGCCCAACCTCCTACAAAAAGCTCTCCAAAATCTGGACACAAATTGCACTCCCCTATCAGACACCACATTCAGGGGTACCCCATGCAACCGCACCACATGCTCCACAAACAATCTGGACAATGTTTCCGCATTAGGTAGAGCTGCCAAAGGTACAAAATGTGCCTGCTAACTAAACCTGTCCACTACGACCCAGACCACGGTATTACCCTTGGAAGGGGGAAGGTTGGTGATGAAATCCATGGACAGATGAGTCCATGGTCTCTCAGGAATTGGCAGTGGTACCAATTCCCAGGCCGGCCAGTTATGGGGAGTTTTTGCACGGGCACAAACCTCACACGCAGACACATACTCCCCAACATCAGAGGCTAAAGAAGACCACCAGAATATTCTAGCAATGGCCTTCCGGGTCGCTGAGATCCCTGGATGTCCACCCAGAACTGAGTCATGGAACTCCTGGAGTACCTTGAGACGAAACTGAGCTGGCACATAAAGTTTATCCACCGGCTTAGCTGGAGGTGCAAGAGCCTGGGCTTCTCGAATCTCCCGTTCCAACACATTAGAAACCTCTGCCACCACCACCCCAGGCTGAAGAATGGAGGATGGAGGTTCCGGGGGGGACACCGGATCTAGACTGCGTGACAACGCATCCGCTCTGATATTCTTGGATCCTGGTCGGAAAGTGATCGAGAAGTTGAATCGGGAAAAAAAAAGTGACCATCTAGCCTGTCTGGGAGTCAACCTTTTAGCTGACTCAATGTAAGCTAGGTTTTTGTGGTCCGTGATTACCGTTATAGGATGAACAGCCCCCTCCAAAAAATGCCTCCATTCTTCAAAGGCCAATTTTACGGCCAGAAGTTCCCGATTCCCCACATCATAGTTTCTCTCCGCAGGGGAGAACTTCTTTGAGAAAAAGGCGCAAGGTCTTAAATTGGTCAAAGTGGCGGGTCCCTGGGACAATACCGCCCCCACCCCTACCTCTGAGGCTTCTACCTCAACAATAAATGGTTCAGAGTGGTCCGGTTGAATAAGAACTGGGGCCGACATGAAACATTTTTTCAAAAACTGAAATGCCGCTACCGCTGCGGTTGACCAATTCTTGATATCGGCCCCCTTTTGAGTCATGTCTGTGAGGGGTTTGACCACCTGTGAGAACCCCCTTATAAATTTCCGATAATAATTAGCAAACCCTAGGAAACATTGCAGACCCTTCAAATCACACGGTTGAACCCACTCTAGAATGGCCTGCACCTTATTAGGATCCATGCGATACCCTTCAGCAGACACGATGAACCCCAGAAAGGACAGTTCCTGAACAAAAAATAAACATTTTTCAAGTTTAGCAAAAAGACAGTTCTCCCTGAGCCTTTGGAGAACTGCCCGAACATGACCAATGTGAGCCTGTTTATCAGGCGAGTAGATTAAAATGTCATCCAAATACACCACCATAAAACGTCCAATCAAATCGGAGAACACATGATTTATGAAATTTTGGAAGACCGCTGGAGCGTTGGTCAGGCCGAAGGGCATGACCAAATTTTCAAACAACCCTTCAGTAGTGAGAAAAGCGGTCTTCCACTCATCTCCGTCCCAGACTCGGATAAGGTTATACGCTCCCCGTAGATCTAATTTTGAAAACCACTTAGCTCTGGACAACTGATTGTATAAATCAGGAATAAGTGGAAGGGGATAAGTATTCCTCACAGTTATTTTATTTAACTCACGAAAATCGAGGCATGGGCGCAAACCACCGTCTTTTTTTTTTTTACAAAAAAAGAACCCTGCCGCCACAGGAGAAACAGAAGGACGAATATGTCCCTTACAGAGGCTCTCGGAAATATATTCTTTCATTGCAGCCCGTTCCGGACCCGAGAGGTTATACAGGTGGGCTTTGGGCAATTTAGCACCTGGAACCAGGTCAATAGCACAATCAAATGGGCGGTGTGGTGGTAAAACCTCAGCCCCTTTTCGGAGAAAACGTCTGTATAATCTATCAGGCACTCCGGAATGCCTTCTAGACCCACGGACGACACAGACACAGAAACAAGACATTTCTCAGAGCAATAGGGACCCCATTTAACAATATCCCGAGATTCCCAATTAATCACAGGATTATGCAGACGTAACCAGGGGAACCCCAACACCAGTCCCGCAGGCAGGTTGTTCATTACAAAACATGAAATACGTTCCTGGTGTAAGGAACTCACTTTAAGGAGAAACTCTTCAGTACAAAACACAATGTCATCCTTAACCAGTGGTGTTTTGTCAATAGCAACAAGGTGAATCGGAGTCTCCAACCTAACTGTCCCTAACTTACACCTGGCCACCAAGTCAGAGTCAATAAAGTTCAATGATGAACCGCAATCCACGAAGGCAGAAGTGGATGTGGAGACACTCCCACAACAAAGTTCCACTTGAAATGACATTTTAGAAAATGCAGAAAAGGGTACCTGAGAGCCTGGGTGACCTCCACGATAATCACCCGGGCTCAGTCGCTTGTTGGTTAGTGGCCGGGAGGGGCAATCCTTTTTCCCATGTCCAGACTCGCCACTGTGAACACAGCATTTTCTCACGAGCCGTTGTCTCCTTTCTTCCTCCTTAAGGTTGATGGTTCCCATCTCCGTGATTTTCAATGAAGAACTGGCTCCCCTTCCTTGGGAGAATAATGATGTCTCGGTTTGTATCACTCCCCTTGCCCGTAACCTGCGATCCATTCGGACAGCCTGATTCATAGCTTCCTCCAGGGCCTCAAAAAATGCATCCACAGTCATACGCTCAGGGGCCGTGGTAGGAAGGGAGAAAGCCCAAGCTAGGGGGGCTCCCCTTAACAGAGACATAATGACCCCCACTCTCTGACTTTCATCCCCAGGAGAGTGTGGTCTTAAGGAAAAAAAAAGCTTACAGCCCTCCTTGAAAACTCTGAAGTCATTTTTATCTCCAGAAAAGGTATCTGGTAACTTCACTGGAGACTCAGGGGAAATTAATGTAACATCCCGAGCCCCCAATGAAAGAACCCCCTGCACAGTGTCAGCGATCAGCTGTTGAGACTGAGCCAGGACTCTTTGTTCTCCAAAGAGTTTCTGAGACATCTGCGTCAGATGCTTAACCTGTTCAGAAAGAGCGTGCATAGGATCCATCACACACACAGGTGAATGGGAGCAGAGGAAAAAAAATGGTATGGGTCAGTTATAATGTCAGAGACACCGCACTGCACTTGCTCATAGAGCCAGTGTGCGTGTCCTGAGTACTGAAGCAGTGCTAAAAGATACCTGTGGAGAAGGGCAGCAGAGGTGACCATGCGTGCTTCAAGCTAATAGTGTCAGGGTCCAGTCAGCGCTGGAAAGTAAAGAGGCATAGGACCTGCGGACACTGAAACTGAATAATCTGGCACGGGACCTATGGTCATGTGACTGCAAGGGGGCGGGGCTTAGCGTCCTGTTTACAGATAGGACAGGACACCATACAACAACCAGAGTCAGGCAAAACAGAGGTCACAGCAGTACGGGCAAACGAGGTACAGGAGGGACAAACAGACGGGTAGTCAGACAAAGCCAAAGGTCATACACAAGAGGGCGACGTGGTACCAATGGGACAAGCAGAGAGAAGTCGGGTCACAAGCAGAGTCATACATGAGAGGTAGCGCAGTACAAGAGGGTCAGGCAGAACTCGTAAACGGGGACAGAACCAGATCACAACCGAACAAGCAAGCAAGATATCAGGCACAAGGCACACGTATACAAGAGGTCACTTAACTCAGCCGAGGGCAGGAGTATAACTGACACCGGACCCAGGTCCAGTGAGCACTAAATAGCCTCCTTCTGCCAGAGAGAGGCAGCACAATTAACCCATAGTCTAACCAGGACGGGTCAAAGCGAAATCCCGTCCTGGATCATGACAATAGTGTACACATTCAAAATATATGTCTATAGATCAGGAGGCAGGCTCAGATGGTGTCAGGCCCAGTATGGATTACACGTGATTGCACAAAGGTGAGAAAGGGTACCGTATCCCCTGATAACATGTATGGATAGCATAGTGTACACATTCAAAATATATGTGTATAGATCAGGAGGCAGGCTCAGACGGTGTCAGGCCCAGTATGGATAACACGTGATTGCACAAAGGTGAGAAAGGGTACCGTATCCTCGGATAACATGTATGGATAGCATAGTGTACACATTCAAAATATATGTGTATAGATCAGGAGGCAGGCTCAGATGGTGTCAGGTGTAAGAAAAAGTTCTATTGAGAGCTGGAAGAGTCGGGAAGAAGTTCCACAGACGATCTCTTATCAAGCTGAGGTTGAAGGTTTATTCGGAGATACACGGCAAAACAGATACAGAATAACAGAGGAGTTGGAATATGCGGGCAAAAACAGGAATACAGACAGGCAGAGATTTGCTAGGAGGTCTGGCGATGGTAAGGCTCTGTGCCCTGGCCATGGTGAGGCACAGTGGCATGATGGCGATGGAATGGCCGCGATCGACAGTAACAGGGGCTTCTTATACATTATCAGAACAAAGAAAGCTGCATTTTGCCGCAGAGGGCGTTAACATTATAATTCTAAGGCGTTTTCATGGTAATCTACAGAAACGTGGTTTAGAACAGAGAATATAATGACATAATACGAAGATATTAATTAACATTTCTCCAAGCAACACTAAAACCCATAAGTCATTGGTATGTATGGCTACTGTCCTAAAATATTATCATTGTCTCCAGTCTAGGTCCCTAAATTCTTACATCCTGACATTTTAACTACTCTACTCTTCGCTACCACACTATCACGTATAAGCATACTGACCATATATTTGGTAACCTGTGACCCTATTGATTGATCCAATCTTCCTCTACGCACATCGGCTGAGGTTGCTAGGAGACATGATCTCATTTTCCATTCTCCATCTATTAGTTCTTTTGTAGAAGTAGATTCCTTTACAACTTGTGTAATTCTGACAAAATGGCTGCTAGAGACAACATGGCCGCTCAGTATATTATGGCTGACCATTCTCTTACATCAGGACCAGTATGGATTACACGTGATTGCACAAAGGTGAGAAAGGGTACAGTATCACCGGATAACATGTATGGATAGAATAGTGTACACATTCAAAATATTTGTGTATAGGTCAGGAGGCAGGCTCAGACGGTGTCAGGCCCTGTATGGATTACACGTGATTGCACAAAGGTGAGAAAGGGTACCGTATCCTCGGATAACATGTATGGATAGCATAGTGTACACATTCAAAATATATGTGTATAGATCAGGAGGCAGGCTCAGACGGTGTCAGGCCAAGTATGGATTACACGTGATTGCACAAAGGTGAGAAAGGGTACCGTATCACCGGATAACATGTACGGATAGCATAGAGTACACATTCGAAATATATGTCTATAGATCAGGAGGCAGGCTCAGACGGTGTCAGGCCCAGTATGGATTTGACGGCCCAGACTACACAGCGGAGGAGCAGGGAGAGGTAAAGATTGCAAATGCTGTGGCCCTGCCCAAGCAAGGGGGGCCCAGTCGTGGGCGTCGGTACTGGCACTGGGCCCCTCATAGTACGGCGGTGTGTCTGACGGTGGGTGTGCACCACCACCGTCAGAGACACTTGATTGCAGTATGAGGGACCCTGTGCCAGTGCCCGCTCCCAAGAGTCGACCTACCCACCTGTCCAGGGCAACGGCACTCACACGGTTTCGTGTGCTAGGTGGTGACCCTGGCCATGGGGGGGGAGGCAGCACAGTTAGGGAGTTTTAGAAAGTGGCATATGTTGATGTTGGACATTCAGCTGATGCAGAAGGCAAAATTGTTCAAGTCCAAGGAAGAGGAGGACCAAAGCAAGCCATTTTTCTGTCACCCTACGTGTCATCAGGGGAAGGTGGGACAAAATCCTTGGAAACCCATGCATGGTTCATTTTAATGAAGGTTAGATCATCCACATTTTGGGTTGACAGACGGGTCCTTTTTTCTGTCAGGATTGATCCAGCTGCACTGAAGACTCTTTCCGATAGCACACTTGCAGCTGGGCAAGCGAGCTCCTGTAAGGCATATTGTGCCAATTCAGGCCAGGTGTCCAGTTTAGCGGCCCAATAGTCAAAGGGGAATGACCTGTGCGGGAGAACATCGATATGGGAGGAAAAGTAGTTTGTAACCATAGTTGACAACTGCTGTCTCCTGTCACTTTCCATCGATGCAGTATTACCAGTTGTGTGAGCGGTACTTGAAAAATCAGTCCACAACATTATCATGAAACCCCTGTCTCCAACGCCACTTCTGCTGTGTGCACCACGAACACCTCTGTCAAGCTGCCCCGGCCCGTACGGCTCGTGTGAGAACCATCACCGCTGCTGTGTGCTGGGACTGCCTCAACCAACCGGTTTACCAGTGTTGCTTGTTTATTAGCCAATATTAGGTCAAGGTTCTCGTGTGGCATGATGTTTTGTAATTTGCCTTTATAGCGTGGATCCAGGATGCTGGCCAACCAGTAGTCGTCATCGTTCATCATTTTGGCAATGCGGGGGTCCCTTTTTAGGATCTGCAAGGCATAATCTGACATGTGGGCCAATGTTCCCGGTGTCAATGATGCACTGCGAGTGCTGGTTGGAGGAGCACTTTCTGGCAAATCCACATCACTCCAGTCACGCACAAACCCTGTACCAGACCTTGCCATGCCAACATTTTCACTTGCCCCACGAGATTTATCCTCCTCCCCTAAGTAATCATCCCCATCATCATCCTCCTCCTCCTCTTCTTCCTCCACCTCGTCCAGGAGAGGTCCCTGAGCAGACAATGGTTGAATGTCATCAAGGATTCCCTCCTCCTCTTCCTCCTCGTCAACATTGGCTGCAGACGCCTGCTCCTTAAGGTGCGTCAAAGTTTGCATGAGCAGACGCATAAGTGGGATGCTCATGCTTAGGATGGCGTCATCTGCGCTTACCAGCCGTGTGCATTCCTCAAAACACTGAAGGACTTTACAGAGGTCTTTCAGCTTCGACCACTGCACACCTGTCAACTCCATGTCTGCTCTCAAAGTGCCTGGCCATGTATCCTCCCACAAATGCATTATGGCCTGCCTCTGTTCGCACAGCCGCTCAACCATGTGCAGGGTGGAGTTCCACCTTGTTGCAATGTCGATAATGAGGCGGTGGTTGGGAAGGTGGAGCAATCGCTGCAGCTTCTGCATACGAATGGAGTGTACAGGCGACCGGCGGATGTGCGCGCACAGTCTTCGCACCTTCTGGAGCAGGGCTGTTAACTCCGGATAATTGTTGAGGAAGCACTGCACCACCAGGTTCAAGGTGTGAGCCAAGCAAGGTATGTGGCTGAGTTTTGAAAGGGCTATGGCTGCCACAAAATTACGGCCGTTATCACTAACTACCTTGCCTGCCTCAAGATGTATACTGCCCAGCCATGACTCAGTTTGTCGCTGAAAGTACTCGGCCAGCACCTCCGCGGTGTGTCTGTCGCCCAAACACATCATCTGCAACACAGCCTGCTGACGCTTTTCACTAGCTGCTCGATAGGGGGACACCTCGTGTGCAACAGTGGCAGCTGCAGATGGAGTGCTCGTACGACTGCGCTCTGTGGACGAGCTTTCGCTTCTGGAGGAGGAGGAGGGTCGAACGCCTACAGCCAACTGTTTCCTATACCGTGGGCTAGGCAGCACTGTCCCACCACCACTGTCCCCTGTGGACGCTGCATCCACCACATTAACCCAGTGCGCAGTGATGGATACGTAACGGCCCTGGCCATGCCGACTGGACCATGCATCTGTTGTGAGGTGCACCTTTCCACTCACTGACTGCTTGAGTGCATGGACAATGCGGTCTTTCACATGATGGTGGAGGGCTGGGATTGCTTTGCGAGAGAAGTGGTGACTGGGTAGGTCATAGCGTGGTAATGCATAGGCCATGAGTTCGCGGAAAGCTGCGCTTTCCACCAACCGATAGGGCATCATCTCTAACGAGATTAGTTTGGCAATGTGGGCGTTCAAACCCAGTGTACGCGGATGAGAGACTGAGTACTTTCTTGACCTACTCAGTCTCTGGGAGGGTGAGCTGGACTTGAGAGCTGCATATGGTGGAACTAGCGGTGGACAGGGCGGACTGAGAGAGGGTTGATGATGGTGATGGAGTTGGTGTTCTTTCTGATGGCCTAGATTCAGTCTTTCATTGATATAACAGTGGGATTCCCTGACTGCTTTGGCCTTGCAACGACACCTCAACATTTGCTGCTGTGCTAACCGGTGGGCTTACAGTGGGGGAAACAATGTAGCGTTGCTGACTACCTTCTTTGTGATCAGTTGCACATGTGGTACTTGAGGTTTGGTGTTGTGTCCATACTTGCAAGTGCATGCTGGTTAAATGTCTAAGCATGCAACTGGTATTCAAATTTTTCAGATTTTTCCCTCAGCTAAAGGTCTTTGCGCACTTCTTACAGATAACCTTGGCCTGATCATGAGGATTTTGTTCATAAAAGTGCCACACTGCACTCTTCCTACTTTGGAAGATATTTTGCGGCCTAGCACGCTGTGCTATTTTGACAGTCTGGACAAGCTGTCCAGCAACTCTTTTGATTTTTGGAACCTGTCTTTGGAGTGCTCCGGGCCTGCCAGATAACAGCTGTTGCAATGTCGATGTCTGCTGTGGATGCTCCTCCTCCTCATCTGAGCTATTGGAAGCAGCACCCTCTTCCCCCAATGGATTCCAATCTGGGTCAACAACTGGGTCATCCATCACCTCCTCTTCAATATCATGTGCACCTTCCTCTGTGTCACCGTGTATCGTGGTATAGTATGCAGGAAGCGGCACCTGAGTCTCATCAGGGTCAGAATCTGGCTCATTACGCTGCGAGGACAATGTAGTGCTCTGACTGAATGTACCAGCAGAATCATCTATCAGTGGCTGTGCATCAGTGCACTCCATGTCAGATTCATCTTGGCCTGGGTAATTCACCATTTCACTTGATAACCCAGGCATGGTATGTGAAAACAGCTCCATGGAGTAATCAGTTGTATGGCCTGCGTCATCCTTCAATCTTGGTTGGGGTTAAGGACACAAGGAAAGGTGTGGTTCATGAACATGACCCTCCAATGATGACTCAGTGCTTTTATTTTTTACAACTTCAGAAGAGGAGGCGATAGAGCTGGAGGCTGAGTCAGCAATGTAAGCCAAAACTTTTTCCTGATGCTCTGGCTTTAAAAGCGGTTTGCCAACTCCTAGAAAACTAAGCCTTCGAGGCCTTGTGGAGCCAGACGATGACGCAGGCTCAACACCTCCTGCATTCAGTCCTATTTTGCTTTTGCCACTACCATCAGATCCACCACCAACACCATTATTACCAGCTGGCAACCCCCGCCCAATTCCACGGCCTCTTCCACCAGCCTTCCTCATTTTTGGTAAAAATGTACAAAAAATCCTTCAAACTATATAGTAATTTAAAACAAGGTACAAGGTGTATATAGGACAGGGGAGACGTCGAATTTCTGAACACACTTGTGGAAACTGTTGGATTGTGTGAGGCCCAGTTAATATCACACCGCTATGTCACAGGCTCAATGTCGTAGGTGTGAAAAATATCACTATAGGACAGGGGAGATGTAGAATTTCTGAACACACTTGTGGACACTGTTGGATTGTGTGAGGCCCAGTTAATATCACACCGCTATGTCACAGGCTCAATGTCGCAGGTGTGAAAAATGTCACTATAGGACAGGGGAGATGTAGAATTTCTGAACACACTTGTGGACACTGTTGGATTGAGTGAGGCCCAGTTAATATCACACCGCTATGTCACAGGCTCAATGTCGCAGGTGTGAAAAATGTCACTATAGGACAGGGGATATGTAGAATTTCTGAACACACTTGTGGACACTGTTGTGTGAGGCCCAGTTAATATCACACCGCTATGTCACAGGCTCAATGTCGCAGGTGTAAAAAATGTCACTATAGGACAGGGGAGATGTAGAATTTCTGAACACGCTTGTGGACACTTTTGTGAGGCCCAGTTAATATCACATCATTATGTCACAGGCTCAATGTCGCAGGTGTGAAAAATGTCACTATAGGACAGGGGAGATGTAGAATTTCTGAACACACTTGTGGACTCTGTTGTGTGAGGCCCAGTTAATATCACACCGCTATGTCACAGGCTCAATGTCGCAGGTGTGAAAAATGTCACTATAGGACTGGGGAGATGTAGAATTTCTGAACAAACTTGTGGACACTGTTGTGTGAGGCTCAGTTAATATCACACCGCTATGTCACAGGCTCAATGTCGTAGGTGTGAAAAATGTCACTATAGGACAGGGGAGATGTAGAATTTCTGAACACACTTGTGGACACTGTTGGATTTTGTGAGGCCCAGTTAATATCACACCGCTATGTCACAGGCTCAATGTCGCAGGTGTGAAAAATGTCACTATAGGACAGGGGAGATGTAGAATTTCTGAACACACTTGTGGACACTGTTGTGTGAGGCCCAGTTAATATCACACCGCTATGTCACAGGCTCAATGTCGTAGGTGTGAAAAATGTCACTATAGGACAGGGGAGATGTAGAATTTCTGAACACACTTGTGGACACTGTTGGATTGTGTGAGGCCCAGTTAATATCACACCGCTATGTCACAGGCTCAATGTCGCAAGTGTGAAAAATGTCACTATAGGACAGGGGAGATGTAAAATTTCTGAACACACTTGTGGACACTGTTGGATTGTGTGAAGCCCAGTTAATATCACACCGCTATGTCACAGGCTCAATGTTGCAGGTGTGAAAAATGTCACTATAGGACAGGGGAGATGTAGAATTTCTGAACACACTTGTGGACACTGTTGGATTGTGTGAGGCCCAGTTAATATCACACCGCTATGTCACAGGCAGAAATTGGCTAGTGTATGACAAACTACAAGGTGTATATAGAATTGGGCAGAATAGGAATCTCCCTAGAGTGTAGGTCTGTAAGAACGGAACATGTCCTCGACTTATTCTTACAGAGTGACACACAGATAGCTTCGCTGTGGCCGTGATAACAGCCGTTACACGGTACTGAGAGAGGAGCGTGCATGTACACCGCTGTCCGGTGTCCGTAAAATTGTCAAGCTCCGTGTTTTTTAAGTATAGGGACTGACACACGCTGTCTCTCTATAGTTTTGAATGTGATCAAACAGCAAATATACTTAACTGTTTGAAAAGCAGACAAAACTAGAAGGTGTAGGTCTGTAAGAACGGAACATGTCCTCGACTTATTCTTACAGAGTGACACACAGATAGCTTCACTGTGGCCGTGATAACAGCCGTTACACGGTACTGTGTGAGGAGCGTACACCGCTGTATGGTGTGGAAAAATGCACGCTCAGTACCTCACCAGGACAAAAAAAAAATTTGGATTGCTTTTAAAAAAGCAGTTTGCAGAGCAGTGGGAAAACAGCAATGCAGCTATCAGGAAGCCTTATAAGGCAGCCTAACAACCAACACAGCTGATCCAGCAAAATATAGCCTCCACTTGCACTGCACACACAGTGACTGGTGTGTTGTACAGGCAAAATCGCTAGCAGCAGAAGCAGTTTTTGATGTCTTCTTCCCTGCCTAATGCTCTCCCTACAGAATCATCAGCAGCAGCTCTCCCTATTCTGAGATCAGCATGAGTAACATGGCGGTCGGCGTGCACGCCCTTTTTTACCCCCTGTGACGCCCCCCAAAGCAAGCCAATCACTGGCATGCCCTTCTCAAAGATGGAGGTGACCCCTGCCTGTGTCATCACGTTGCCCACAGTGTCCGTGGATCCTGATTGGCTGAAAAAGTGCGGAAAACAAACTTTTGAAACGCGACTTTGGCGCTAAAGTCGCCGAGCTCGTGGCCGACCTCACCCTAGGGTCGGGTTTCGTTTCATGAAACCCGACTTTACCAAAAGTCAGCTACTTTTGAAATTTTTCGACCCGTTTTGCTCAACTCTAGTGTCCATCTCTCTGCTCAATGCAGGATTCAGTAAACCATCTCAGACAGATGTCTGTCCAGCCTCTGAAGACACCCATTGAAGGAGAACTCAACACCTTTCGTGGCAGCCTGTTCCACTCATTGATCACTCTCACTGTCAAAAAGATTTTTCTAATATCTAATCTGTATCTTCTCCCTTTCAGTTTCATTCCATTGCTTCTCATGTTTCCATGTGCATATGAAAATAAGAATGATCCCTCTACATTGTGACTTCCCTTCAGATACTTGTAGACCGCTATTAAGTCTCCTCTTAGCCTTTTTTGCAAGCTAAACATTCCCAGATCCTTTAGCTGTTCCTCATAGGACATGATTCGCAGTCCGCTCACCATCCTAGTAGCTCTTCTCTGAACTTGCTCCAGTTTTTCAATGTCTTTTTTAAAATGTGGTGCCCAGAACTGTACACAGTATTCCAGATGAGGCCTGACCAAGGAGGAGTAGAGAGAGATAATTACTTCACATGATCTAGACTCTATGCTTCTCATAATATATCTTTGAACTGTGTTTGCCTTTTTTGCTGCTGCATCACACTGTTGGCTCATGTACAGTCTGTATTCTTTTAGTATATTTGTCTTTTTTCACATGTGCTGTTGCTTAGTTCTATTCCTCCCATTTTATAGATGCAATTTTCATGTTTCTTGCCCATATGTAGAATCTTGCATTTCTTCCTGTTAAATAGCATTCTATTAGTCGCTGCCTATTGTTCCAGCTTATCTAGATCCTTCTGAATCCTTTCTCTGTCTTCTCTAATGTTAGCTATCCCTCCTAGCTTTGCATCTTTTGCAAATTTGATTAGTTTACCTTCGTTCCTTTTTGTAGATCATTTATAAAATGATGTTGTGACATGAAAAAAACAAATCAAGGAAAATGCCTTTATTGTAAAATCGTATTTAAATATGAGATTTTCTGATGACAGTCCTTTCAAACTATAGTAGAGCTTTTAAGTATTTTTGGACGCCTACATAACTAGTTATTGTAGAGGCTGCTTGACGTCCAGAGAACCACAAAAATGTAGTAAACAAATTAATTTCACCATATGAGCACACAACATAAATTCACAAGAGATCAGTCATGCAGGCTGAAGAGAACATTGCAAGTAAGGTTATACAGAAACTTGATAAACTATATGAGAACAATTTAAATATCAGTGCACATGGATCATACTTGCCACAGGCATGAGATGCAGTATGTGATGTTCATATTACTTTGGATGGCCAATTTCAGCAAAGAGTTCTAAGACTATGTAACTATTCATTCTAATTTGCATTTTTTGGGCGATTGCATCAAAAAAGCATGCCTGGAGATGGCACAAAAATTATTAACCATATGACATACGCAGTTATATTCTTTACATATATACAATATTAAAAAAAATTGTTTAAAAATGTAATTCTCAACAATTTAATTAGAATACAGACTATTTTAAATGGGTTGATTCCTTATAACCTATTCACTTTATTTTCTCTCTGGCTTTTGTGGATATTTTGAGATTTGTGTTGATGTACACCCTCTCCTTCCTCTCCATTTACAGGGTTTCCACATTGGTCATTAGCACGATATTTGGCATTATTATATATACCCGTATTTTTCGGACTATAAGACGCACTGGACCATAAGATGCACCCCAAATTTTCAGAAGGAAAATAGGGAAAAAAGTTAATGTGTCAAATGGGGGTCCGTCTTACAGTCCAAATTCAGCTTACCTGGTGGGGGGGGATCAGCAGCGCTGGTGGAGCAGGGTCACAGGAGATATTCGGTGGTCTGGCGATATGACTCCCATCCCAGGTGCGGTGGCCTCTGGAAAATCCCATCCCAGGCTGGTGCGGATGGTGCTCGGGGCTCCGCTGGCATCTTGTGAAAGCCTGGAGGCCCCGCATATCCATTGCTGCGATGCAGTGGCCTCCAGCATATCCCATCCCAAGCTAGTGCGGCTGGTGCGGCAGGTTCGGCGGAGGTGCTCTGTGGTGCGGGTGGCTCTGCCAGCATCTTATGAATGTCCGGAGGCCCTGCATATCCATTGCTGCGATGAGGTGGCCTCCAGGAAAATGGCCGCCAGGGGCGGCGCATTCTCAGATTGAGATATTGGCAGCAATTTTGGGGGGAAAAGAAAAAGTGCATCTTATAGTCCGAAAAATATGGTAACCACTACATGTGGTAGGTAGCTATGGTGTTTTTTATTTGAGGTTTACTTGTTATTCCCATATGGATATACATTTTGTCCCCTCATGTTGAGGGTAGTTTTTATTAGAAATGATTTATATTGTAGTATATGCTTTGTTCTGGATCTCTTAGGGTGAGACGACGTGGAGCCTCCCTATTGTGTTATTGTCGATCTTGAGTGCCAACCTCCGCTGCTATGCAAGGGATTCATTTAGGGTTGCATTTGAGGAAAGCTTTATCTTTGCACCCCCCACACACCCTACCTTCAACTGTGATCACTTTACACCATACCATTGAAGATTTGATTGGGGCGATTGTGCCAGGTATAATGAGTCTCTCTCTTCTTCCTCTTTGAATTTGTGTTTTGAGATATTGTTATAATTTGGTCTAGCTTTTAATTAATATTAATTTTGAAGGGTTCACAAACTTTCAAGTACTACATTTACACACGATTATATATGGAACTGTGTGATTGTCTATGAGTGTTATGCATCTTTTATTACATCAGGAAGCTGATATAGGCTGTGTCTAGTTTACCCCTTAGAGATTTTATTTTGACAGACGTGTTAAGGATTTATGAAAGATGAATGATTTTATTGCTGTAATAGGGCAATGAGGAATGCAGATACCAGGGGATGTTACAGCTTTGCTTATTAGGGACCTTGCACTTAATTCACATGTTAAGACAACAAACGTTTCACATACTGTAATGCAATTTGACATAATAAGACACTCCACTGCAGGAAGATAAAATGGCTTGGGACAAGAAAGCAGCTTCAAAATAGAGAAAGGAGATAATGTTGATATTCATTTTAATAATAGTAGTATAGCTAACAGACTCAATATGAAATAAAGTTATGTAGATATCAAAATAGCATCCTCAAAGTAGAGGTACAATTAATTACTTAATCAAACTTTATAATGGGTGAATTGCTATTTCCCATTTCCATTACTATTCATCAGCAGGTTAGAGCTTTGTTTACACCATGCTCTCCTGTGGGGATGGTGTTCTTGGGATGATGAGCTGTGACATAGCGTTTACATTGTTGGCAAAAAAGTTGAATATTGGTCTCATCTGAGCACAGCACCTTCCTCTGAACATTTGGGGAGACTCCCACATGTCTTTTGGCAAACTTAAACATGAAAATTATAAGGCAGATTTAAGTCTTTTATCTGCCAACTCTTCCAAAAAGATTACCTCTATGGACTGTGCAGATTATTATGGTCATATGGACAGATACTCCAGTCTTTGCTTGGGAACACTGCAGCTCCTTCAGGGTTATCTTTGGTCTCTGTGCTGCTTCTCTGATTAATGCCCTCCTTGCCCAGGCTGAGCGTTTTGGTGTGCGGCCCCCTCTTGGTAGTTTTGCTGTGGTACCATGTTCTTTCCCTTTGATAATAATGGATTTGATGGTGCTCCATCTCTGGGGATCAGAGATTGGGATATTTAAGGATATTTAATTTATAACTCAACCCTGACTTTTACTTCTCAATAACTTTGTCCCTGACTTGTTTGAAGATCTCCTTGGTCTTCATGGTGTTTGGTTAGTGGTGTCACTTGCTTAATGATGTTGCAGCCTTTGTGGCTTTTCAGAAAAAGTGTGCATATACTGACAGTCCATGTGACACTTAGATTTCACACAGGTGGACTTCCTTTCACTAAGTATGCAACTTATGAAAGTTATTACTTGCAACAGTAATTTTTAGAGGCTTCATAGCAAAAGGGTGAATATATGTGCACATAACAATTTGTATTTATTTGATCCCATACACTTAATTTATGTCTAAGGCCTCTTTCACACTTCAGTTTTTTTGCATCAGTTCAAATCCGCCAAAAAGTCATTGGAGCGGATCCGTTGTTAACTGATGTGAACGGATGGCACAGGATCCGTTTTTAGACGGCTCCTGAAAATGCGGAAATATAAAGGAAATGCTGAGAGGCAGAGAGAGAGAGAGAGAGAGAGAGAGAATATTTTTTTTTTTGTCCGGCACCCAGAAAGAATTTCGGGTTAAATGAGTGTCTGGAGGATCCGCCACAGAAAAAAACGTTACAAGCTCCGTTTTGAAATCTTTGAGGATGGTGACGGACAGCAATTTTTGGCGGATCCTCAAAAAAAACGGATGCAACGGACAGCAATCCGTCACAATCCGCCATTAATGCAAGTCAATGGGGAAAAAAACGGATCCTCAAAAAAAAATTGAGGATCCGTTTTTTTCAAAACCTGGCGGATTGTGACTGATTGTAAAAAACGGAAGTGTGAAAGAGGCCTAAGTTGGTGAGGTGAAGTGAGAAACATAGACCATTTTTAGTGCTGATGCATCACACAAATCGGATTACAAAGATATTTAAGCACAGATTGCAATTTAACAAAATAGGTAAAAAGCCTATTCATTGTCAGAGCAATGTATGACAATTTTACAACTAAGAAATGTGTCACAGTTTGTTACTTAGAGGACAAAATAAATGTTTAATAAGTGTCCAATTTTATCAGTAAATATATTTCTAAAGATGCTATTGACATGAAGTTTCTTTATGTCAATAGCTTTAAGAAGCTTTAAATCCTTAACGTCCAAAGACGGACATAGTCCATCATTGGAAGCCTCTCTCTGTTTGGTGCAGGCTCCAGCGATGCGCCCGCACCTTTTTCTGGCACATGACAGCTGATCTGTACAGCTGACATGTGCCCGGAACAGCTGCAGGTGGAATCGCGAATCACCCGCGGCTGTTAACATGTTAAAAACCGCTGTCAAACTCTGACATTTAATATACACGGGCAGGAAGCTCGTCATTACCTCCTCCCATCGGCGCCGGTGTCACATAACCACAGGTCGCCAATGATTTGGCATAACAACCCGGGGTCAGCAGAAGACCCCTGTGGTTGTCATTGCTGAATCTCTATGAGTGCCGCCAGGTGGTCGGCGCTCAAAGCAAGTGAGTATATCTGCTGCATAGAGCAGGGCTGCAAGGCTCATATCCTCAACTTGTTGGTACACCAATTTCTCACCACTATCCCAGCCTTGATGCACTTTTGTAGAAAGTGTGGTCGCTGTGTGCTCGTGTTTGATGATCGCATCGACTTGCATCACTACAGAGGTCTTTCGGCCTACAGAGTTGATTTGCGATGTTCTGGCATGGTGAAATTTCACTCTGCAGTCTGCACCGTCCTAGTGCAGCATGTCCTTTTGCATAGCCTAGGCCAAGGCAATCCTGATGTGGTGCAAATTACACTTGCGAAGTGGGCACAGATGAAGGACGTCTGTACCTTTATGCACAGTTTTGAAATGGCTCACTCTTCTGGTCATCTACATGCTGGAGCACACTTTAAATAGTCTGCGTGAGGAGGTGGTGATTTCAGAAGAAGAGGTGGAAGCAGAGGATGCAGAAGAGATAGTCTCAAATTTTGGGACTGTCGTCACACAGGCGTGTGCCACGGGAGGGTGTCTTAAAGTGATCAAGGGGGGTTTATGGTTCCAAACAGTTAGTGAAGATGCAGGAGCCGAGGAACAAATGGAAGAGGACAAAGTGAAGGACACGCAACAGTCATGAGATGAAGAAAATAATGATACCCTCTCTGTTGTCTGTGGATGGCAGGAGGGGATGGAGTAAGCAACCTTGAGTGTTACCCCGCAAACACACCATGGACTTGGACCTCGTGGAAGCGCCAGATACATGAGTGCTTTCTTGCTGCACCACTTGCTTCAACATGATGCCCATATTCGTAGGGTTAGAAATAGTGCTGACTACTGGGTTGCCACTCTGTTAGATCCATGGGACAAGAGTAAATTTAGCCATATACTCTCCCCTCCCCCCCACCTCCTGGAAAGTGATGCACACATGTTGGAGTATCAAAACACACTTGTAGGCAATCATAAGAGTGGTTTTCCCCAAGACAGCAGTGAAGCAAACAGTATGCATCCCAGTTCTAGATATCCAACCCCTTGAAGATCAAGGCATCATTGCAAAAACCTTAGCAGCAGCGTAAGGTGCATAAGCAATTTGTCAGTCATTTACCAAATTTTTTTTTAGACCAGCTCGTGCATCAGCAGAACATATTGCAATTCTGACACATTGTGAATGACTGGAGAGAATAGGGCAGGAGTATCTGGGGCTCAATATCAATGACGTTTTGCATTTTGGTTTACAAAAATTCAAGACTGGCCTGAGCTCACCTTTCACGTCTTGGAGGTTTTGCCATGTCCGGCAGCCAGCTTTTTATCAGAACGTGTCTTTAGCACTTTTGGTGGTGTTCTGACAGATAAGCACATCCGGCTGTCCCCTGTAAGTGTAGACCACCTAATTTTCATGAAAACGAACAAGTTATGGATCTTCAATGACTTCTGCACCCCAGTCGCAGACTAGGCAATAGTGTCGTTTTTTAGTGTCATGCATTGATCTCACGTTATTACAGTATTGCAGTATGTGCCATTTTTGTGGTGACTTCTGTGCCTGCTGCTGATGAGAACAATTTTTTAAAATGTGGAGACTCTAAGTTGGGTCTCTATTTGGTTGGTTACCTGTAGTGGAAGGTGTGTCAGAGAGCTATTATACTGTTTCTACTCTGTGGAAATTGATGCCACTTTAGTAATGTGTGACAATTATTTTTTGGATGTGACGGTCAGTTTTTTGAAATTTGTATTCATTAGCCTTCTGACTGAGCACTCCGCCCCTTATCCTCAGGCATTTTTAGTCACAGCAAGACCCTACCCATCCACAGAGATATAGATTTCAGTCCAAGAGAGGATTCACATTAGGTTCCTATACAGATGAAGACTTTAGTCTAAGAGAGGATTGGCATTAAGTTAGGTCCAGGAAATGAGAATCGCCTTAACATGGCTTGCAGGTACACATGAATTGGCCACTTTATGCGTTAAGCACTCATTTTTTCATATTTCTAGTGCACTAATGCAATTCAATTTTCATATTTCATATTTACATGCTATGGCGTCACAAAGTGCTGCCTTATGTGTTTGATTGTATATGAGTTGGTGACTCTAGGTAGGCATCTGTTCACACCTAGTTTAGGTTTCGATGTGAAGGTCATTTTTTTAAAAATTTGTAGTCATTAGCCTTCTGACTGAGCAGTCCGCCCCCTTAACTCCAGGCATTTTTAATCAAAGCAGGACCCTACCCCTCCACAGAGATATAGATTTCAGACCAAGAGTAGATTCACATTAGGTTCTTATACAGATGAAGACTTTAGTCTAAGAGAGGATTGGCATTAAGTTAGGTCCTGGAAATGAGAATTGCCTTAACGTGGCTTCCAGGTAGACATGAACTGGCCAATTTATGCGTCTAAGCATTCTCAATTTTTCATATTTCTAGTTCACTAATGCAATTCAATTTTCATATTTCATATTTGCATGCTATGGAGCTACAGAGTGCTGACTTGTTTGATTGTGTGAGAGGGTGGTCTGTGTCAGCACAGTAATAAATTGTATTATTTCCAGCTTTACAGCAGGACGATAACAACATAGAAATGATAAGAATAATAGGCCTCAGTTACCACAACTGTCTACAAGGAAAACTGTTGCTCATAGCAACCAATCACAGCTCAGCTTTCATCTGGTGCAATGAAAGATGATTAATGATTGGTTGATATGGGCAACACAGGCAGTGTAACCTGTTGTGGTCAAGAAGTGTATGTATGTGTAAATAGAGGAAGGTACAGCGCTCACAGGACGATTCAATAATGATAAAGTGAAAGTAAACGTCCAGCCTTTCACACATAAACCCGATACTCAGAGCGTACAGGAGATACAGATCTACCACGCCAGCAAGATACACTAATGAGCGGTGACAGAACTTATGCAGACTTAAGGTACTGTCACACTAAGCGATATCGCTAGCAATATTGCTATAACTTGTGACGTTATAACGATATTGCTAGCGATATCGCTGTGTGTGATACTTACCTACAACCCGCTCCCCTGCTGGTTATCGCTGATCACGCGAGAACGTCCAGGACTGTTTCTCATCGTCAGCTTCCTGCGGCGCTTCCTGTGGAGAGACGAGCGACGTGTGGACGCTGGCGGGAGGACACAGGATCGCCTGGTGTGACAGGTAAGTAGCAAACCCCGTCCCCAGCGATGTCGCTGGTGAGATCTGCCTGTGTGGCAGCTCACTAGCGACCACTTAGCGATGTACCAGCGATCCTGGCAGCGTCATATCGCTGGTCGGGATCGCTGGTACATCGCTAAGTGTGACAGTACCTTTACCCTAACTCTGCTGAATGAAGGTGCTGTGCCGATCACAGTGAATGATCCACAGACTGCTGGATAAGTATGTGACAAGCTGGGAGGATGAAGTGAATGAGCTGGCTGACTGGAGTGCAAGTAGTGAATAGAGCTGGGCAGAGCCAGGAATGCTCCGGCCGGTAGCGTCCTGGATGCACGGCTGAAGGGGGCCGACACTGTCCTGCACTGACAGCGTGTGACGTCACAGAATAAGGCTATTGCGCCTAGCTGGTGCCAAAAACCTATGTGTTTCAAAGCAAAACGTGCTTCTTCATCAGGTACCTTCCTCTATTTACTCATTTAACCCTTTCTTAGCAGAAAAAGCACAGCTTTTGTCTAGGCACCAGCAGCCCTTTCTTTCTATTGGTAGCGCCAGTATATATCTGTATATGTGTGTGTGTGTGTGTGTGTATCAGCCATGCCCACTCCACATAGCCCCACCCAACCACTAAGCCTCTTTCATTTCACCAGAGCTGTTTAAAAGAAATTGAGATATGATTGGTTGTTATGAGCAACAGTTTTCCCACTCTACAACACCTCAGCAGACACAGACCGGGTGGGAGAAATCTAGCATCCCCGGGAACATAAGCTCCCAGCCATTGTCTGCCCCCTAGAAAGGAGCAGAGAGCACATAACAGAAATGAATCACACCCTCCTCTATTACTGCCGTGCTCTATTGTTACCGGCGTAGAAAATCCCATCATAAGCGGCTGCACACAGAGCCGCACTGCCAAGTTACATAACAGCACATCTCCAGGAATTCCCTGCTCAGCGCCACCCAGCTCAGGACTATGGGATGGAGGATGTGTGATGGGTATATGGGCACAGGACTATGGGATGGAGGATATGTATGATGGGTATATGGGCACTGGACTATGGGATGGAGTATGTGTGATGGATATATAGATACGGAACTATGGGATGGATGTGTGATGGTTATATGGACATGGGACTATGGAATGGAGGATATGTATGATTGATATATTGGCATGGGACTATGGGATGGAGGATGTGTGATGAGTATATGGGCACAGGACTATGGGATGGAGGATATGTGTGATGGGTATATGGGCACAGGACTATGGCATGGAGGATGTGTAATGGGTATATGGACATGGGACTATGGGATGGAGGATATGCATGATGCGTATATGGGCATGGGATTATGGGATGGAGGATGTGTGATGGGTATATAGGCACGGGACTATGGGATGGAGGAAGTGTGATGGGTATATGGTACCGGACTATGGAATGGAGGATGTGTGATGGGTATATGGGCACTGGATTATGGGATGGAGGATATATATGATGAGTATATGGGCACTGGACTATGGGATGGAGGATACAGTTAGGCCCATATATATTTGGACAGAGACATTTTTCTAATTTTGGTTCTAGACATTAACACAATGAATTTTAAACAAAACAATTCAGATGCAGCTGAAGTTCAGATTTTCAGCTTTCATTTGAGGGTATCCACATTAAAATTGGATGAAGAGTTTAGGAGTTTCAGCTCCTTAACATATACCACCCTGTTTTTAACGGGACCAAAAGTAATTGGACAGATTAAATAATTGTAAATAAAATGTTCATTTCTAGTACTTGGTTGAAAACCCTTTGTTGGCAATGACTGCCTGAAGTCTTGAACTCATGGACATCACCAGACGCTGTTTTTCCTCCTTTTTGATGCTCTGCCAGGCCTTCACTGCGGTGGTTTTCAGTTGCTGTTTGTGGGCCTTTCTGTCTGAAGTTTAGTCTTTAACAAGTGAAATGCATGCTCAATTGGGTTGAGATCAGGTGACTGACTTGGCCATTCCTGAATATTCCACTTCTTGGCTTTAATAAACTCCTGGGTTGCTTTGGCTTTATGCTTTGGGTCATTGTCAATCTGTAGTATGAAACGACGACCAATCAGTTTGGCTGCATTTGGCTGGATCTGAGCACAGTATGGCTCTGAATACCTCAGAATTCATTTGGCTGCTTCTGTCCTGTGTCACATCATCAATCAACACTAGTGACCCAGTGCCACTGGCAGCCATGCATGCCCAAGCCATCACACTGCCTCCACCGTGTTTTACAGATGATGTGGTATGCTTTGGATCATGAGCTGTACCACACCTTCACCATACTTTTCTCTTTCCATCATTCTGGTAGAGGTTGATCTTGATTTAATCTGTCCAAAGAATGTTCTTCCAGAACTGTGCTGGCTTTTTAGATGTTTTTTAGCAAAGTCTAGTCTACCCTTTTTATTCTTGATGCTTATGAGTGGCTTGCACCGTGCAGTGAACCCTCTGTATTTACTTTCATGCAGTCTTCTCTTTATGGTAGATATGGATATTGATACACCTACCTCCTGGAGAGTGTTGTTCACTTGTTTGGCTGTTGTGAAGGGGTTTCTCATCACCATGGAGATTATTCTGCGATCATCCACCACTGTTGTTTTCTGTGGGCGCCCAGGTCTTTTTGCATTGATGAGTTCACCAGTGTTTTCTTTCTTTCTCAGGATGTACCCAACTGTAGATTTTGCCACTCCTAATGTTGTAGCAATTTCTGGGATGGGTATTTTCTGTTTTTGCAGCTTAAGGATGACTTGTTTCATGTGCATGGAGAGCTCCTTTGACCGTATGTTTCCTTCACAGCAAAACATTCCAAATGCAAGCACCACACCTCAAATCAACTCCAGGCCTTTTATTTGCTTAATTGAGAATGACATAATGAAGGGATTGCCCACACCTGTCCATGAAATAACCTTGGAGTCAATTGTCCAATTACTTTTGGTCCCTTTAAAAACAGGGAGGCACATGTTAAGGTGCTGAAACTCCTAAATCTGAAAGTCTGAACTTCAACTGCATCTGAGTTATTTTGCTTAAAATTCATTGTGGTAATGTCTAGAACCAAAATTAGAAAAATATTGTCTCTGTCCAAATATATATGGACCTAACTGTATGATGGTTATATGGGCATGGGACTATGGGATGGAGGATATGTATTATGGGTATATGGGCACGGGACTATGGAATGGAGGATGTGTATGATGGTATATGGGCACTGGGCTATGGAATGGAGGATGTGTATGATGGGTATATGGACAATGGGACTATGGGATGGAGGATAATCATAATTTTCTATAACTAACCACAGTTAGTTGCTTACACAGTTAGCCCAGGCAACACCGGGCTCTTCAGCTAGTACATATATATATATATATATATATATATATATATATATATATTAGATTATATATATATACACACACACACACACAGTATATACACAGTATAAGATATTTATTATATTTATATATTAGATATTTATTATACGGGGCTTTGCGTGTGGAGTGAATGTGGGGCTATGTGAAGTGGGCATGGCTTGATACAGACACATACTCATTTTTATATATAGATGTCATATTTCACTATTAGTATAATTTAGTACTGTTATAGTGACATCACATGTCTTTTCATTAGACAATATGATTGAGACCTTGGTGTCAATTTCAGTCAGTTTTGTCTTGTAGTATGCTACAGTGCAGTCAAAAACCTTAACCAAGATATCTGAACATGATATAACCTCTAGATTTTTAGTATATACAGTACATGGGAGAATAGCAGTTCGCATCCCATCAATTGTCATTTTTATTGATATCCTAGTCATTTTGCATGAAGAATGTCCTATACTATAATGCAAGGAAACTCTTGAATGTCAATTAATATGCAATTTAACAAAACTTTGTGACCGTACCCAGAGTATATGCACATGTTGGGCTGCTGCATAAGATAGAAAAAGAATCTGTTGCCTAGTAATCAGATTTGCCAAGATTAAACACAAAAGCACAAACAGATCTCATTTAATAGCTCCCTTCAAGATAATGAAGTCTTCTGGGAATGCTGATTAGAGAAGAATCAAAGCATTTCCTTAGCACTTTAGAAAGAAACTTTAATTGTAAAATAAATACACTGATTTATTGAAATCATTATAGTTGCCCAAGTCATTTACTGCATTAATGCTTTTCCTTTACTCTTCAGGTGCATTTACAATGCACGATTATTGCCAATGAGTTATCCTAGGAATGCTCTTTCACGACAATCGGGAAGTCTAAACAGGCTGCTCACCTGACAAATGAGCATTTTGAAATGATCTTTTGGCATGCACAAAATACCACTACCTGTTAGGGAGCCAATACCATTGTGGCGGCCGGACCGCAGGGGTGCCACATTCCTCCCCCTAGTGAATCACAGCACGTCCCGGACTGTAAAGACATACAATGCAAGTTATTAACACGCTGTTTTTTTTTTTAATTATTCAAATAAATAATTTTAAGAAAACGGTGTGGGGTCCCCCCCATTTTTGACAACCAACAATGGATATTGACTCCCCCCAGCTGCACAGAAAAGGCACATGTATTAGATGCGCCTATTCTGGTGCTTTCCCCAGCTCTTCCCACTTGAGCTGTAGTGGTGGCAAGTGCAGTTCATATTTGTGGGGTTGATGTCACCTTTATATTGTCTGGTGACATCAAGTCCATGGCTTAGTAATGGAGAGGCGTCTATAATGCACGTATCCATTACTAATCCTATAGTTATGTGGTAAATAAACACACAGAATAAATTGTTTTATTAGAAATGAAACAAAAACACTTCAACATTTTTATTTAAAAATAATAAACAGGTGAGTATAACTCCTAATTCCACTGAAGCCCTTGCTCTCCTGTAACAAAACAAAAATGTACAATATCTCTCACCTCTCTGTCGTTCTGTCCCACGCCATAATCCAAATCTGGGGTATGAATAGTTTTCAACCTGGACGGTGCCAAAATGTGACCGTCAAGGCTGAGAACCACTAGTGAATGAGCTGCTGCGAGCACAGCGTCACTGACCGCCGATGACGTCATTGAGGTTACTGTCGTTCACTGAAGCTGCAATCCCAGCTGAGGTCACCGCACTTCCCGGAGACACGGACGTATGAAAGAGGCCTAAATCTGCTATCGCTGTAATTGCTCCGACATGAAGAATAAAGTCATCTAAATCACTTATACCACACAAGAAACGGTGTAAAAAAAATAAAACAATTCTTTAAAATGCTGTTGATTTTTTAATTCTGCCTCCCAAAGATCGCAGTAAGGCTCGGTGCACATTTATCCTGCGCTGAGCGCTTGCACCAAGGTTTTTGTGTAAATCTCTGAAATGCATGATTCAGACGAAACCCTCAGCAGAAGATTCCCTATAGTGAGGCAAATTGAGGCACTGTGGATGCCAACTGACCTGTGATCCAGCGTATCCGTCTTTTTTAGGATTGCATAAAGGTGCCGCCTACCACAGCTTTGTGCACTTCTAAAAAGAAGACACCACTGAACAGAGGCCAGACAGAGTCCAGAGTAAATCTGCTACCTCACTATAGTGAATGGATCCTGTTGTGAATTACCTGTCTCAGACTTCTGAGCCAAAGCTCCCCCTGCTCCCTCCGGTGGTTACTGGAGGTAGTGGAGCTGGCCAGATTGATGGACGTCTGCCACCTGATGATGATTGAGGACGATTGGAGATCTGGGGTTACTGATTCGAGTATTTAAGTCTGCAGACTTCCTTCAATCCCTGCTGGTGATTGCTTTCCTGTGCATTCTGAGGTCTGATGTCTCCTGCCCTGATCCTGCATTGTTCAGCTAAGTGGTTCATTTTCTAATCCTTTGCATCTGACCTGGTTTTGTCTCTCTCTGCTTGTTGTGCGGGTTCAGCTTGCTCCTCTGGGGGCTGTTCTGGACCACCTCTCCATGTTACAACCTGTGTCAGTTTGTTCAGTCCGCTGTTATATTGGTCTCTTTTGCCTTGCTTCCAGTTCATACCGGAGTGCTGATATAGAGGGGGCGAAGTCGTGTGATTTCAGTGTTTTTTATTGTACATGAGACGTATTTGATTTTTCCGGGTTTTTGCATGATTGCAGACAGTGTCTTTCCTATCTAGTCAGTTTGGGCCCCATCATTTACTCAGTCTATTTTTCTGCCTGCATTTGTGTTTCATCTTGTCTCACCGACAATATATGTTTGGGGGCTATCTATTCCTTTTGGGGTCTGCTCCAGGGCAGTTTAGATTTCACCATTCTTGCTTTAGGCTTAGTTAGCTCTCCGGCTGTGCCGAGGCATCTAGGGCATCATAGGTATGCTCCATGGCTACTGCTAGTTGTGTGGATAGGATCAGGGGTCTGCAATTCACTTAGTTACCAACCTCTCTGGTTTTCTGGTGGCTTAGCCTGTTCCTACCATCCTCCTCAGTGACCCATTCATAACAGAATCACCAGCCATACTGTAAACTCTAGGGTACTCCAAAGAAGGAAAGCATTTAAAAAAAAAAAAAAAGTGTCAGAATTTTTTTTGTATATTTTTCCTCTTTTTCTCTGGGGCCGTAGGATTTTTTGTCTAAATGTAGACTAAGCAATTGTCCAATCGTGTTGAGAAGCTCTGTTGAAGTGTGGGGAATTTCTGCCTATCTCACTCAATCATCTACTGTTGAACCAAAAATCCCTACTCCTGATGTGTTTTCTGGGGATCGGTCTAAATTTTTGAATTTTAAGAATAATTGTAAACTATTTTTGCTTTGAAACCTAACTCATCATGGGGAGCTCTGTGCAGCAGGTTAAAATTGTCATCTCCCTGCTGCGCGGCGATCCCCAGGATTGGGCTTTTTCTTTTACACCCGTAGATCCTATTCTGGCTAATGTGGATGCATTTTTTCAAGCCCTGGGGTTGTTGTATGATGAGACTAATGCTATTGATCAAGCTGAGAAAATCTTATTGGCATTGAACCAGGGTCAGGATTCTGCAGAGTTATATTGTCAAAAATTCCGAGAGTGGGCGGTCCTTACGTACCTGGGGCTCCCTGCATGCTTCCATGTGCTCAGTTTGTTCTGAAGGCCTCCTTCCTGCAGGCCCCCGGATCCAATACAGCCACGGGGGCCTTCGGGGTCCTGCAGGGAGGCAGCTTTCTCAGTGCCCGCTGAGCAGGCGCTGAGAAAGCTTTCTACAGTGCCTGTCAGATCACTGATCTGACACAGTGCACTGCAAAGTGCCAGCTCAGCGATCTGACACTATGTAGTAATGTCCCGCCCCGGGACAATATAAGTAAAAAAAAACACGTGTAAAAATAAAAAAAAAAAATTCCTAAATAAAAAAAAAGTTCCCTAATAATTTTTTTTTTTGTAAATAAAAAAAACCCCAAAACAATAAAAGTACACATTTAGTATCGCCGCGTCCATAACGACCCGCCCTATTAAATTGTTCCACTAGTTAACCCCTTTAAAAAAAAAAAAGGCAAAAAACAATGCTTTATCATCATACCGCCGATCAAAAAGTGCAACAACACGCAATCAAAAAGATGCATATAAACATGAAAACGTCATCTTGTCCCGCAAAAAACGAGCCGTCATACAGCGTCAATCAGCAAAAAAATAAAGTTATACCTCGCAGAATAAAGCGATGCAAAAATAATTATTTTTTATATAAAATTGTTTTTATTGTATAAAAATGCCAAAACATAAAAAAAAATGAGGTATCGCTGTAATTGTACTGATCCAAAGAATAAAACCGCTTTATCAATCTTACCACACATGGAACGGTTTAAACGCCACCCCCCCAAAGAAACTCATGAAATGCTGGTTTTTCTTCATTCTGCCTCCCAAAAATCGGAATAAAAAGCGATAAAAAATGTCACGTGCCCGAAAATGGTACTCACAAAAATGTCAACTCGTCCCGCAAAAATAAGACCTCACATGACTCTGTGGGTCAAAATATGGAACAATTTAACTCTCAAAATGTGATGATGCAAAAACTATTTTTACAATAAAATGCATCTTTTAGGATGTGACAGCTGCCAAACATATAAACCCGCAATAAATAGTAAATCAAACCCCCCTTTATCACCCCTTTAAGTTAGGGAAAAATAATAAAATGTTAAAAATGTATTTATTTCCATTTTCCCATTAGGGTAAGGGCTAGGGGTGTATTGGGGTTAGGGTTGGAATTAGAATTAGGGGGTTTCCACTGTTTGGGCACATCAGGGGCTCTTCAAATGCAACATGGCATCTGATCTCAATTCCAGCCAATTCTGTGTTGAAAAAGTCAAACTGTGCTCCTTGACTTCTAAGCTCTGCCATACGCCCAAACAGTGGTTTACCCCCACATATGGGGTATCAGCCTACTCGGGACAAAATGCACAACTTTTGGGGTCCAATTTCTCCTGTTACCCTTGGGAAAATAAAAAATTGGGGGCAAAAATATTTTTATGGCTCTACGTTATAAACTTCTGTGACAAACTTGGGGGTTCAAAGTGCTCACCACACATCTAGTTAAGTTCCTTGAGGGGTCTAGTTTCCAAAATAGGGTCAATTGTGGGGGGTTTCCACTGTTCAGGCACATCAGGGGCTCTCCAAACGCGACATGGTGCCCAATCTCAATTCCAGCCAATTTTGCATCAAAGGGCGCTCCTTCCCTTCCGAGCTCTGCCATGCGCCCAAACAGTGGTTTACCCCCACATATGGGGTATCAGCATACTCAGGACAAATTGTACAATAACTTTTGGGGTCCTGCTTCCCTTGGAAAAATAAAAATTGGGGGTGAAAAGATATTTTTGTGGAAAAAAATGATTTTTTAATTGTATGGCTGTACGTTATAAACTTCTGTGAAGCCCTGGGGGGTTCAAATTTCTCACCACATATCTAGGCAAGTTCCTTGGGGGGTCTAGTTTCCTGTTTAGGCACATCAGGGGCTCTCCAAACGTGAGATGGCGTCCAATCTCAAATTCCAGCCAATTTTGCGTTGAAAAAGTCAAACGGTGCTCCTTCCCTTCCGAGCTCTGTCATGCGCCGAAACAGTGGTTCTCCCCCACATATCAGCGTACTCTGGACAAATTGCACAATAACTTTTGCAGTCCAATTTCTCCTGTTACCCTTGTTAAAATAAAAAAAATTGGACCTGAATTAATTTTTTTTGTGAAAAAAAGTTAAATGTTCATTTTTTTAAAACATTCAAAAAATTCCTGTGAAGCACCTGAAGGGTTAATAAACTTGTTGAATGTGGTTTTGAGTACCGTCAGGGGTGCAGTTTTTAGAATGTTGTCACTTTTGGGTATTTTCTATCATATAGACCCCTCAAAGTGACTTCATTTTCCAAATAACTTTCTTAAAATTTTCAAAAATAACAGTAATATTTTGCAATAACATTTAAATGTAGAGGTTACATTTATACATATGACAGAGAAGGAAAGGATAAGGGGTTCGGAATAGGTTTTAAGTTGCTTTATTAAGACATACAAAGGACAAAACACAAGGGAAGGGAAATATAACAGTAATGTTATACATAAAGAAGTTGAGATACATATCTAACTGTAACAACAGTGTCGTGTCTCTTCGATATATTTGGGGATTGAATAACCCCATATAGAAAAGACAAGACAAAACTAACAGTATTATTTCTCTGCAATATTTTTAGGAGTAACTAAACCCCTATGGTATAAAGACAAGCATACAAATATATTAGTACAACACCTGCAAAAAAAAAAAAAAGGTATTAGTATCACTAAAATATTACTTACTGACAAATGCTTACACAACGGCTCAAAATGTTATATGTAGACTTGTCGCAGTTGGTCCGAGTAACCAGTACCCAAGGACCAAATGGAGGGAAAGTTTTTTTTTTCTTTCTCAAACTATACTAGTGGAACAAGGATCAATTACTTATTCCGGTCGCTTTTCGAGTTACTAAAAGTGCTCAACTTTGGGAATCCACGGCTACACAGCGAACGACTATCATCTGCAGTCTTTAAGCTCCGAATACGAGCAGGGCGGAGGTCTTGCACAGGCGACAATGAAATATCAAGAAAAGATGTGAGAGGAACTATTCCAGCCTTTTTCAAAAAGTCCAGACCCTCGACCGGAGATCGAATGATAGTCAGTCTGGAGGCGAATTTCACAAGCAGTGCGGATGACTGCGACCAGTTGTAGTTAATACCAGCACGTTGGAGTTCTTTTGTAATTTGGCGGAACGACTTGCGTTTTAAGATTGTGCTTCTTGATAAGTCCTTAAAGAACATTAAGTTCTTGTATGGCGATGAGAGGAAAGCCGAGTCCCTAGAGACACCAAGAAGAGCGTCTCTTACCCAATTGGGATAGAAAGAAACAATTACATCACTGGTTAGGTTAGACGGCAAAGAGGGAGGTCTCCGAATCCTGAAAGTTTTTTCAATTAGGTTCTTGCCTTTGGTTTCTGGAAAAGATGACATACCATTGTTGAGATATAGTCTTTCAGTTGAGAAGGATGAATGGAGTCCGGGACACCCCTGACCTTCACATTGTTTTTCCTTTTAAAATCTTCGTAATTATATTAAAGAGTATCTGAAAGAGGTGATCTCTTTTTGAATATTCCCCAGAGACTTCGAAAGTTCATAAAGATCCGGAGCAACCCCAGAGCACGATATTTCTTGATTTACAATTGGAGATTTGAAATCATGAAGAGAGTAGTTGAGTACATCATCAGATTTGGCATCATTGGCACCTGTCATTGTCAAATATGTATCTTTAAAAAGCCTCTTGATTACTCTATCTGATGCATTGGCTTTGTCCGTTGGTTGAGGGGCTATTTCCTCATGCTTACATTCGATCGACGATACTGATTGTACTGATTGACCCTTGTCTTTAGTAGATTTCTCCCAAGTGTCCATTTCAGAAAACTTTGCATATTTTAACTAAAAAGCTTTCAGTAGGATATTCGTCTGAAGCCTCGATATCATCTAGTGACAATGTGCTCTCAATTGGAACTCCCGAAGTCGCACCAGACCCCTCCTGACCCATATTAGGTCCGTTATTTTGGGCCCTGCAGTCCAAAGAACCCTCCGAGGAGACAGAATAAATCGAAGAAATTTTGTCATAGTCCATATAGCCAGAAGTGTCACCCTCCAAATTATTATCTGAGACATTCACTTCAGTAGAATAATCCAGAGATGAATTTTCCAACTCATCTCTTGTTGTGAGAGATACATCTGATGTAGCCGTTTGATCGACTAATTCTTTATCCCCATTAGAGATGCGTATATAAGCAGGTTTTTGGTGTAGGTTTTCAAGAGATTTTTTGATTAACCGCTCATTTTCCTCAAATACAACATTCCAAGAACTCTTTTGTAGATGATTATAGAAACCTGGGGTAAGCTCCGAAGTACTAGCAGTTGGTTTAGAGAGGCTTCCATCCCTGACATGGTTAAAAGTCTCTCCTTTATTTGATGAAGCTTGAGCCAGACCCTCCTGTATCCCACCAAATGAATCAGAGCTTTTTATTTGCAATTTTCCATGAGCGCTGGAAGAGGTGTCATCTATCCCGTTACACCGCTGCAAAGATTCCTCCTCCGCAACTAGATTAATCCCCATTAATTTATTATGATCAATATCAGCCTGGCACAAATTCAGCTGCATCGTGTCTCAGATTGCTATGGGGACTACTAGAGGGTGATGGAGCTACAAATTTATGAGGCAACACAACATAGTCCTCTTTACTTTCTTCCTCCCGGATCCTCACACCCCCAGCACTCACCGCGCTCTTCCGACATGTCAATATCTCCATCTGCTGAAGCTGGGGATGCACCGAGCCCAAGGGAATCCCCCGCTGAAGCCTGACAGTCCGATCGAGCCGCTGCTAAAATCAGATTCTTCCCCGTGGCACGGGGGTCACAAGCGGAGAACTGACCGGTGGATCCCTGCAGCGTCGGGTCTGGTGAAGAGTCATCGCCTCTCCTCAGTCGCTCGGCCACGGCTCCAGCCGCGATCTCCTGCAGTGATAACCAAAGAGCTTCCTCGTAGTCACTCACCCGCAGCAACGCAGCCGCGGCACCCGCCGTGCTCCTACCAGCTGGAGCCGGGTCCCCACCGATCTCAGGGAACTCCCCCGCCGATGTCCAGCATACCGACCAGATCCCAGATGAGTCCTGACTTTTCCCGACAATGCGTGGAGGAAGATCTTCATTAAGCCCACCGGTAGGAGATGGACCGGCGGATCTTTGCAGAGTCTGAGGAGATGCGCCGTTGTCATTTCCCTGCAGCCGCGCGGCTACATCACCGTCTGCTGTAGCCAGGGACACGCTGAGTCCAGGGGAACCCCCCGCCGAGATCTGACAGGCTGATCGGGTCCCCGCTGCAATGTGCTCACCGGAGGACAGCCGCACGGCAGATCCATGCAGCATCAGGTCCGGCGACGCATCACCGTCACTCCTCGTCAGCCGCTGCTCCCGCCACTGACTCCCGACAGGTCTTCATATCTGTAGCTTCTGAAGCCGGGGCCGCGTTTAGCTGAAGGGACTCCACCGCCGCTGCCCGACATGTCACCCACACTCCTGATGCACCCGCCTCCGCTCCTATGCCACGTGGATAAGCGGCTTGAGGATTGCCATGTTTACCTCCAGCACGGTGAAGGCCTGCGTGGGAGGCCCTCCCGGAGCTTCCTTGTATAGACCGCGGATTTCCTTCAGACAGAGCTGCTTTTTTCTTCTTATATCTTCTCCTGGTCATGTTCTTCTTATTTTTAATCTAAATGTCCCACGGATTCATAATCTTCAGTAGCTTATAATAGGGGAGAAGCGGGAGCTCCTGAAGAGCACGTCTGCTCCCTTCCCCTGCAAATCACGCCCCCTCAAAGGGACTTCAAAAGTGATGTGGTCCCTAAAAAAAAATGGTGTTGTAAAAATGAGAAATCGTTGGTCAACTTTTAACCCTTATAACTTCCTAACAAAAAAAAATTTTGGTTCAAAAATTGTGCTGATATAAAGTAAACATGTGGGAAATGTTACTTATTAAGTATTTTGTGTGCCATATCTCTGTGATTTAAGGGAATAAAATTTCAAAGTTGGAAAATTGTGAAATTTTCAAAATTTTCACCAAATTTCAATTTTTTCCACAAATAAACGCGTTATATGAGGAAGAGCTACTACCTCATAAAGGGACAGTGGTCAGAATTGTAAAAATTGGCCCGGTTATTAACGTGCAAACCACCCTTGGGAGTAAAGGGGTTAAGGGCATAAAATTAAAAGTTTTCAAATTGCAAAATTTTTAAGTTTTTGCTAAGTTTCCAATTTTTCACAAACGCAAGTCAAATCAAAGAAATTTTACTACTATCATGAAGTACAATAAGTCACAAAAAACACTCAGAATCTATGAGATCCACTGAAGCGTTCGAGTTATGACCTCAAAGTGACAGTGGTCAGAATTGAAAAAATTGGCCTGTTCAAGAACGTGAAAACACCCTTTGGGGTGAAGGGGTTAGAGAAGTTGTACTACTTGGACAACCCCTTCTAATACCCCATACTTGACCCCGATAAAATAGATAAGTTAATACTCATCTCCCGTGACAGTGCCATTCCAGAATTGTTGGCAACCATGTTCCCACAGGTTTCCGTGCGGTTATGACACTTGAGTCTTGCACTCAATCAGCACTGGCATCACTGTCTCTGCCTTTGAGCAAATTGAACATCATGATGATTCAGGGCTGCGGCTGCTCACTTCCTCCTGATGTTTAATTTGTACGAAGGTGGAGACAGTGATGACAGCACTGATTGGGAGCCAGGCTTATAAGCCTTAAGCACGAGAGACCCAGGAACATGAGTGAAGACATCGCTGGAATGGCGCTGGCATGGAAGGGGCTTATTTATCTGCGCTATTTAGATCCAAAAGGGGGGTTGTTCTAGTAGTGGACAACTTTTTAACTGCAGACCATTTCATACTATTAATCCAGACTTCTGAGGAATGACTTGGCTTATAATGGTTTAGTGACAGTTCAGTCCAAGAAAGAGGGATACCATAGAAATTTCTTGGACTCACCAGCTTCCTGCAGTACTGAATTTTGTTAAGGCTAAACTACCTGGCCTCCACAATGTTTGATAGAATCACAACAAACCCTCTGTCTCATCTGGAATTCATCCTTTACCAAGCAGTAGCATTGGTCCGCAAGCAAAAGGGTAATGAAGTTTTCACATAAAAAGCAACATGTAGCTAGTAGACCACAAAATGTTTTGGGCATCGGCAATATTGGTCTTCTCAGCGAACTCCCGCTCTGGCACTCTACACAAAGAGTGCGTGCTAAAGAGACATATTGCCACTGCTCAAAACATCTTGCTAGTGAAGGCAGTGAATGCACATTTTTAAGGAAATCTGTCACCTCATTTTTGCCCTATGAGATGCAGCTACCACCATTAGGGGCTTATCCACAGCATTCTGTAATACTGTAGACAAGCCCCCGATGTAACCTGAAAGATAAGAAAAACGAGTTATATTATACTCACCCAGGGGTCCGGTCCGATGGGAGTCGCGGTCCGGCGCCTCCCATCTTCTAGCGATGACGTCTTCCTCCTTACTTCTGCGGCAGCTCCTGCACAGGCTACTTTCTCTGCCCTGTTGAGGGCAGAGTAAAGTACTGCAGTGCACAGGCGCCGGACCACTCTGACCTTTCCTGGAGCCTGTGCACTGCAGTACTCTGCCCTCAACAGGGCAGATAAAGTACGCCTGCGCAGGAGCCGCAGAAGAAGTGAGAACGTCATCTCTACGAAATGGGAGGCGCCGGACCGCGACACCCATCGGACCGGACCCCCGGGTGAGTATAATCTAACTCGTTTTTCTTATCTTTCAGATTACATTGGGGGCTTATCTACAGCATTACAGAATACTGTAGATAAGCCCCTGATGGCGGTGGCCGCATCCATCGGAAAAACGAGGTGACAGATTCCCTTTAACAACAAAAGGAGACAACTTGGAGATGTGACTGAGCACATGCCGCCATTTTGTTGGAAATTATTATTTTTTATTTTTTTAAGAGGTCACATCAATTATTGCGCTGGCACAATATTTATAACAGGAGGCAATTCACTGATGGATCAGTTATCTGTCATTTAAAGAGGAGGATGAATAAAGAGACCAGAGGACCAAGATAAGACCCTGCCCACAGGCCTGCCGCGATGCGTGAAGATATCATTAAATGAAAACTTCACAGATTACACAAAAAACACAAAATGGATTTCTTCACCGCAGGTATCATTTTAATCAGTATCATCATAGTGCCAATATGTCTGTGTGTACTTTGCAAACTCCTGCTGACAGTTTCTCTTTAAGAGCCATATACCTTTAATTGAATTAGAATGTGTCAAAAAAATAAATTACACAGCATTGGAGCACATACTGTATCTGATATATATATGCCAATTTTTCATGCTGAATTACCCCCTAAATTACTTTGATATGTACAGTAAATAGGTACTTCACACGCAAAAGTTGCTTTTTGTTAGCAGACTCCGTAGAGAAAAAAGTTGCTCACAAGGTGTTTAGTTACTGAAATCTGTGGCAGTCAGCTGTAATGAGAAAATTTTCTGTTTTAGTGCATTGCCAAACACAGGGAACGATGCTTTTGAAGATCAAGAAACCCTTTAAAGCAAAAATTTAATTAAGCTTTATAGATACACAAAAAGAATCAACGCAATAATGGTTCATAAATTTATATTTTACAGGAGTGTCAGAAAAGACCTACACATGCAATATTCATATGATAATCAACAGAAACTTAACTCATGACAGCAGCACAAGTTTTGCTCATTTTATGCACGAGCATTATAAGTCAAATAACACATTCACTCCATACACTCCGAATGAAAATTAATAAAATAAGGTAACATGGTGAATCTTTTTCCTGTAAACAACATTTGTTTTAAGAGAATTTTCTTTCTCACATTATTTAGTAAAACACGACCATAATAAAAAAAAAAGTATTCATAATTTTATAAAGATAAATTCTGCTGATCAGGCAAAAAAGGAAACACTTTTGGTGTGGAAAATGTTAAGGACATTAACTCCTTCAGTGCTAAAACTTCAATTAAAACTTGCCTAAAAATTGACATTATGGAGGTTGTTGCATGGGGGGTGTCACCAATATCAGAGAGGCTCAAAAATCTATAATCCTAAAGGGTTGAAAATGGTGACAAAATTAAAGTCATAATGGATTCAGATAACCCCAGAGTACAGTTTTGATGCACTTACTGCAAGAAATAACATGCAATCTAAGGATATGCACACATTTTCATTTACCTTGTTCCATCACACAGAGGTGGTAGACAAATCCCATTAGCGTCAATAAGTTCTATCAAGTACAGTCAAGTTGGTTGTGTTGATGCTAAAAAGTGCATTGCAACAGCTAACAAAGCCTAACCCTGACACATACATACACTGGTGGCCAGTATGGATTAGAATTGCAGGTTTCTGGGTAGGAGTATCAGTATTAATGCTGCCAATAACAACATGTCTTTAGAAAGGGGACCCTTCTGTTTAAATCAGGTTTTATATAAACTATCTTGCAATTTTATACACTGGTCATTAGGCTTAATATTAGGCTGGGGTCACAGTTGCTAAAAACTCGCACGAGTCTCGCGTCTCAATACCCGGCACTGCCGCCAGCACTCGGGACTCGAGTGTGCGGCTACATGTATTTCTATGCAGCTGAGCGCTCTGGTCCGAGTGCCGGCGGCAGTGCCGGGTATTGAGACGCGAGACTCGTGCGAGTTTCTCGCAACTGTGACCCCAGTCTTAGACTGATACTTTGTGCTTTTTTCACCAGCCACATGGACATTAGTAGCCATAGTCTGGCTTGCACACTTCGTATTGTCTGAGCATGCTCCAATCTGGGGCAAATGGAGGGGAGATTAGAAAATCACCTATTGTGATTCCTGTGTTAATAACTGTATATAGGATGCCATCTTTCATTGCACTCATGTCTGCAATGATAATGTGACTGCTGAAAAGTTTCCTGTACAGAACAGGAAGGGAGTCTAATGTAAGGCTTAGTGACCAGTGAAAATTATACTATTTCGGTTTAGTTTTCTTTTTAAATGTAGCGACCTAAAAAAATAAAAACACTGAAACATTTAAAAAAAAAAAAAATACATTTAACATGCAAACCTGATTTAAATATGGCATTTTCTGATGACATTCCCTTTAACTAGGGTTGGGAAACTTAATTTGTTGAGATAATGTCTCTGAAGATGTTAAGACCTCAGATTCATATAAGAAAAACTTCTGAAATAATGGTCATCATTAGAATCATGATGAAAAAAAATAAAAAAAATCCATCAGCTTTACTGAGCATACGGTGGAACATTCAGCATGGCAGATTTGGTAAAGAATTTTCTACAGATGTCCCAATAATCTAAATGGAGCACTTGGAAACCCTACTTTGGGGAATGGAACCGACTTCCAGATAGAGAAATGTATACTATAAATCTGCTCATTTGAGAAAAAAATAGATATGAAATCATTTTAGAGGTTTCCAAAAGGAAAACAAATAACCAAATGTGTATGGATAGACGCAGTCAAGATTATTACTGGGACTTAAAAGGGGTTGTCTGGTCCAGATCAGAAAGTCTGCAGTCACTCTGCAGATTTAAGCATCCCCCCAGCACACGCACTCTACGCTGCGAGGATTTGCCAGTTTCTGGCTAGGATCGGAGGGTATGTATAAGTTATACATAGTCCCCGTCCAGTGGGTATAGCCCCGCCACATACACTTGAACGGCCCAATGCCTCTACCTCTAGTCAGCCACACCCATTGGACGACTGTCACTAGCCAGGGTGCCGCCTCGCTCCATATAGGTGTATGTAGCGAGGCTGACCACTTGACGGGCTCTGCCTGGGAGTATGGTTAACACATTCATTTCCTCCGGTCCCAGCTCACAAACTGGCGAATCCCTGCAGCGCAGAGGGGTGGGTACTTATCGGTTTGGACCAGACAACCCCTTTATTGCTTACTAAACATAATGAAACTCGTTAAACCAAAAGCCAAAAAGGAGAACTGCAGGAATGAAATACTTTTAACAAGATGCAAGTGCCAAATACATCCTATAGATCCCACATTACAATGCACATAGCTAGTGCTATTTAAGGGAATGTTCCAGTGAAAAACTGGCCGTAATATAGTGAATCTAAACATTCCATACTTTTAAAGGAGTGAAGTTATGTTCCTCGTTATTTGCCTTTTCTTCACCAAGGGTCTGTTACTTCCACGCACAAAGATGGGAAAATATAAAAATGGCAGTGGTAAACATTGTACTACAACAAAACATGGGATTTTACAATTTAGACTGTTCAAACCAATATTTCAGTAAGTGACAATATAAAAGTATCTATATGGGATAAGCAAAACCCACCAGGGGTACAAAAAGCCAATCAAAGTAGGAGTAAGCAGGATCAGATACAGATAAAATATCACTTTTAAGAGTCAAGATTGAAACCATGGATAGCCAATACCTTGCAATGACATATACGGACACTAAAGTGACAAAGTAAACCCGTGCGCAATTAAAAAAAATGTTTGGATCTTACCATTAGAAGTTTTCTATCGGCAAAAACATCAAGCAGGAGGGTGAAAAGGGAGATAAAGACAGACCGGTAAAACTACATTCCCAGTCATGCCCAATGCAATATCTGCCATCCTGACAGTGCTTAAGGGTGACCTATTCCTCTACAAATGTTTTTTTTACAAACCCTCCCTACATGTTTATCCACCATGTAGTGGGGGGATTCCTCAGGAGAGATGAATGTATATAAAGGGAAAAGACGTATTATTTATTTATATAGCACCATTAATTCCATGGTGCTGTACATGACTATGAAGGGTCCTGGATAGTAGGGACCCTCAATTTCGAAAAGGGCAATTAGGCTGCGCTATGATTATAACACCCCCTATGTGACAGCATGTCATGGAGCAAGGGAGTCAAACACTAGTTTGCAACAGTCATTTCGTGCCTTTTCATAAAGACAAGGGCCCTCCCTTTGGAGTCTGATCTCACATATGGGTCTTGCGGATGTCAAAACACATCATCCTATAAGAATTGCTCTAAGCATCATGTGACTACCCATAGTTTAATCTTGAATTTTAAAAGTTCTATATTATCTATATCTGATCCTGCTTATCCCTACCTGGTATCTATATGGCCACATTATTGTCAATAGCCGCCCTGTGTTCATTGCATTCGATATACAACAGAATTGCCCCTCACATGAATTCCATTTCTCTCTTCCTACAACAGAAAAGGCAATAGAAATCCAATATAGGTGTGAATAGTCATGGAGTATGATCACATTGTCTACTAGGCCTCTATTTAACATACCTGGAATAAGCTCCCAATCTATACATTATGGGAGCCTGGCTGGCAGCAGTCGCTCAATGAATTTAACGGATACCTCATGAAGAGCTCACACTGTATTTGTTAAATGTAACTATAGCCTACAGTACATGGACACGAATGCCTCTGTGACTCTGTACACAACACACAAGTTTGTTTGTTATAGTGGAACCAGATTCAAGAAAATCAGCATTTAAAAATGCTGCAAAATGTCAGGCTTTTTACTTCGTTTGTAGCTTCTTCAAGCAGAAGATGCCTGAAGGTCAGGTCAGTACTAGTGATGAGCGAGTATACTTGTTACTCGGGTTCTCCTGAGCATGCTTGGGTGTCCTCCGAGTATTTTGGTGTGCTCGGAGATGTAGTTTGTGTCGCCACTGCTGCTAACCAGCCTGAATATGTTTGGGGGTTGCCTGTTTTTTAGGCAATCCCCTCATGTATTCAGGCTGTCAAGCAGCCGCAAATCATGCAGCTGAGGTGACAATAACTAAGTCTCCTAGCACGCCAAAATACTCGGAGACCACCCGAGCATGCTCGGGAAAACCCGAGTAATGAGTATACTCGCTCATCACTAGTCACTACTTCTTATAACAGTTTCACTGCTTAAAACTAGAGTACTAGAGTAGAACGAATATCTTCGGTTCCCTGCTTGCCGAATAAGCTACAACAGAAACTCGGATACTTGGAGAGCGCCGGCTGAACAGCTGATCGCCACCGCAGCTGCATGTGTCACGGCTGTGTCACAGTCACAGCACATGCATGGAGAATGGAGAGCCTGTTGGACTCTCCATGCATGTGATGTGACTGTCACACTGCCGCAACAAATGCAGCTGCGGTGGCAATCAGCTGTTTAGTCGGCGCAATCCAGGAAGCCGGGTTCCCGCTGTAGCTTATTCGGCAAGCGCTATAGCCATTCGCTCAACTCTACTTGAAACCTGAAGCTGTTAAATGACAAAAGCCTAGACATCTGCACAGGAAGTCCATTTGACATAGAAATTTGAGTTTCTGGGCACTTTTTCAGGTGGGTTTCGGAGCAGATCCGCCTGAAAATAGGCATCATGTGCACATACCTTTAGGCATCCATTTAATGGATCCATGACTATTGGTCTACAATTTATCTGCTTAAGATAAATATCAGTTATTAAGAGTCCACTATGTATCTGTTAAACAGATGTTCCTGATATTTGCCATAGAGTGGCATTCGGCAACCCAACCATAGTCTTTCATGTTAAACAATGTATACTTGTACTAGGACGTATGCTTGTCAGATAGAGCAAAACAGAAGCTAAAATTCGCCTGAATTGTTGCCCAAGTTGCACCAAAAACTGTCTGGCTTGCACCATATTTAGTATACATTTTAGAGATTTTCTAAGGCTAGTTTCACATTTGCGGAGGTCAGAGCTGCGGAGGGCTGTGTAGTTCCTCTGTGAAGGTCCGGCCACTGCCCACCTCCTCTGTTCAGCTCCGCTTACGGCTGCATGCTGCCTGCGTACCTATCTTTAACATTGGGTACGCAGGCCATGCGGATGTATCCGCATGCGTTGTTTTGACGCTGCGGCGACCGCAACAAAATGCAACATGTTGCCATCCGCAGCTCTGACATCCGCAAATGTGAAACCAGCCTAAGACTGGGCTTACTAGGTGGCATGGTCTTGCTGATAAAGGTGTGGCTTATTGTGAAAAGCAATGCAGCACAATGCATCAAAAAAAGGGCAAAAATGGTGGCGCATGTTCCTAACAAATTCATCAACAGCATGAGACACGTTGATAAATTTGGTGCAAATTAGGGCTTCCTAGCTAAAGATTGCACTTTTTGAGAATTATACAGTTTTGATAAATTTGCCCCATTGTGTCCATTATGTGACAGATCTGTTCCAGATTTGAATTCCTTTTTTCTGCTCCTAAGAACAGAAAACAGAATTCCTGACGCACGTTAACAGAGCTCTAGGGTGTGTTCATAGATCAGTTCCATCCCAATTAGGTATTTTTTGCCTCTACTAATCACAATTGATGAAAAAAAATAATCTGTTTACGATAAGAATTCAAAATGATGCCTTGTGCTAAAACTGCTCTTATAGGCAACAAAAGGAACAATGTTATAGTTAGCTTCTGACATGTATTTTGTATAAAGCCAAAAGGAAATGTGATATTTGTGGCTGTACATATGTGGAGTGGATCAGTGATAATCAAACTCATCACTGATCGCATGAACTTGATAATCAAATCCAGAAAAAAAATAAAAGATACATGCCTTGAAGCCATAGACTTCAGATGGGCGCTTAGTGTCCAAGACATAAAGCTTTGGACTCCATTTGACATTTTTTCTGGCGGTTTCTGTCTTTTAGGCTAGGCACAAAAGCGTTGTTGCTACTGCTCCATTGGGGGCATGCCTAAATCCTGTTTTTCAAAGTTCAGTAAATAACAATGTTACTTTTCAGTGCTGGGGTCCTGGGTCCAAATCCTACTGAAGACAACACCTGCAAAGGGTTTGTATGTTCTCCACGTGTTTGCGTGGGTTTCCTCCGGGTTCTCCGGTTTCCTCCCACACTCCAAAGACATACTGATAGGGAATATAGTTTGAGTCGCAGTAGTACATGATGTCTGTAAAGTGGTGATAAGTTAGTGCTATGTGGACAAGCCTAAATAGTCACCAACAGTCATGAATGGGAGGGTTCAGGCAATGTGTGATCTCAGACCGTTCATGTTTGATATTAAATGCAGACTGCCATGTAAATGATCAACTTCATGCTAGTAAGAATGGCACTTGAATAATGTATAGAAAGGGCCTGACCTGGAACATTTTATTCGACAGTGCTGTGGGATGTCTACAGAAACAATGTTTCAAGGTTTATATAAAGAATTTCTCACTAGAGTAACTTTGTAAATGCATTGCATCTCTTAACATGTACATTTGTGGAATTACAAGTGAAGAAAGGAAGAATCCAACTCAGGACGGAGTAGGCAATAATAGGACAAACCTTTATTGGACAAACTTAAAAATATCCAAAACACCAGTGGAGGCGATCAACGCGTTTCAACTAAAGAGTCTTACTCATGAGTCATGTGTGCAATGTTTTGGATATTTTAAGTTTGTCCAATAAAGGTTTGTCCTATTTTTGCCTACTCCGTCCTGAGCTGGACTCTTCCTTTCTTCGCTTGATGTTTGCTGTGGCTGCTCACCACGATCTGTGTTGGACATGAGTTGGCCAGAGGAGTTTCTTCAGACCGGTAAGTTGACTTTCAACATTTTTTTTTTGTGGAATTAGTCTGTAAGGAGCTGCATTCACAATTCTGATGTCAATGAACAATCACACTAATATATTATAGTAAGAGGATGCATTTCTGTTACATAGCATAGTATAAAGTCTGCACTTCCCAAAACGTCAAGTGCCAAACACAACAAAACAAGATTTCAGCTCTGACGACAGGATTTGTGAATGCATCTCTGGATCTAGTGAAGGTAAGTAATACAATGGCATAGCCACAGTTTAATATTTGCGTCTTTATCTTCACTTTTTTGCTCAATTCTTATGTAAGTTTATAAGCTTTAACCTCTAGGCAAATCATCACCAATAGGAAACTATGATACCTGCACCTAAACATTAGTTCTCCAGCTCTAAAGACTGTTTTAATTAATTATCCAAGTCAACAGTATTTCCACGTTTAAAAGGTCTCAATATCTTAACAGGAGGAACATTTTACTTTAAGCTGTAACATCCATAAGTGACTAAGTTTTTAAAATATTCTGTTATCTAGACTCCACAACATATTTTAATGCATAAGGCCTTGAGACATACTTTATGTATTGTACTTCTGTTATCAAATGGCTTATTAGAAAAAAAATAATTCCCTTGATTGTAAAAGATCATTTTGGGACTTCCTGAATATATGTTCAAGTTCTTGGGCTTTACGTTATATATGGATTTTAGAACTTCATTTTCAATTGTGAAATGGTCACTAATGGAAAATGAAATCTCCTGAGATAACTGGCTTTAGTTTTTGCAAGTCAATTCCATTGCACACTGGTCTGTCAAAGTGAACACAGTGCTATCAAGTAATCTATAGTTTATGCGAGAACACAATCATACACAGTTCATACAAAAAGAAGCAGAACAGAGAAATTCCAGTGACACAGAAAAAGAAAAACTTGGCCAGCACTGGCTTTAATGTACCAGCCAAGGCAAGTCAGGAAAGAGTTGTGCTTTATCAAGAAAGAGCGGGTCTTTAATAAGTGGTTCTGCTTAGGCCTGTTTCACACTTCCGTTTTTGACCATCAGTCAAAATCCGCCGTTTTGCAAAAAAAAATGGATCCGCCATTTTTTTGGGCGGATCTGTTTTTTTCCCCATTGATTTGCATTACCGGCAGATCTTGAAGGATGGCCATCCGTTGGATCCGTTTTTTTGCAGATCCGTCAATTTTTTTGCGTCCGCCGACATGCCTGGACGGACCATGCAACTTTTTTTGCTGCAGGATCCGCATTTTATAGTGCGCATGCCCGGAGGAATGAAGTCCGCCGGAAATTTAACCCTGAAATCATTTCTGGCGAACAGAAAAAAATTCTCTCTCTTTCTCCCTCTCTCCTCCCCGGGCTGCGGTTCCTTTAAAATTCTTCATTCATCGGATCCGTCAAAAAAAACGGTCAGGTGACATCCGTTCACATCAGTTAGCAACGGATCCGCTTTCCGCCATTTTGGCGGATTTTGACTGAAACAAAAAACTGAAGTGTGAAACAGGCCTTACATACAGACTGAAAGCTCAGCACCAACCTAGCTCAGTAAATCTATACTTACAATGTCCATGGTGGTTTGAGAGAGTCTCCTTCTTGTCCAATACAAGCCGGAATTCATAATGCAGAAGTACAAATGGCATGACTTCACTAGAAATCAAACAGCAAATACTAATACATTACACTTTCTGGTGGCTTGTACAAAAACCACAAGAAATACTTTGTCAAACTATCTATTTTTAAAAAAGATAACATTATAATCAGGGCACAAACCAAGCCTAAGTTTCATGGGCTTTCATCGAAATAACATGTGTTTTCTCCCTTCCCAAATACGAAAAGGAGATTGTTTTCCATAACTGAGGACACTTCGTATCTGCCATGTGGTTTCCGATTGTATATTTTCTACCACATTTTTTATTGCTCTACTTGAGTTTTACAGAAATCAGTATTCTTCAGGATATGGTATTTTGTATCTTGAACCATGAGAATTCAGCAAAATAGCAGCCAACTTGTAGAGGGTCACTAAACAAATACTCGCCTAAATGCTCAACTCTTCCTCTGCTCAGTGTCCCAGTTTGGTACTTTGCATTTCTTCTTACGACTGAGCACTGATACACTGGGACTCCTCACACTAGGCCTGGACTTAAAGCCACATTCAGGCCTGTGACATCTCTGAGCATGCACGTAGTAAGGTGATGAGTTCGTGATGTCTTGATCTTTCGACCACAAATAGATCTGGGGCATCCCTGCGCATGTGCGCCGTAAGGTTGCAATGCGACCTGCAACCCAACGATGTGTGATGGACATTCTAGGCCTAGCGTGAATAGGGCCAGAGTTTCAGCGCACAGCAGCAATCAGAAGAGGCGCAAAGGATTCTACTTGGGATAGCAAGCAGTGGAGGTTGCTGGAGACGTTTGTATTTTTTACATCTTACATTTATTGTGGTCTATAATTTGGAAAAACGCCAGAGCATAATAAAGGGTATTCAATTTACGGAGCGTAAATTTGCTGCAATTGAATTTCCTGGCTAAGCCACGTGATTAGATTAATCATCAGATGTGTTCATCTCTATATCTAATAGAAGAGAGAAGATAAAAACGAAGCAACTTTGCAAACAGTCTTTGTTACTAATAAACCACCTTTTGTATACGGCTGCTATGTAGACCTATGTGTCTCCATGGTTAGCAATCCATGTGTATAGTCTAAGGGTATGCGTCCACGTGGCGTAATACATCAGGATTTGCTGCGGACTGAAGTATGTTTTCTAGTGTGCAAGTATGGAGACAAAAGATTTCAATGCAGCTGTACTCCGTTGCCTAATTGTTTCATTTTAGGTTTCAGTGATAAAAAAATATACATATTACTTAATCGTAAGAAGTCTGCTCCTGCTCGGACACTTCATAGCAGAACCATTGGCAGGGAGACCTGGGAACCATGAGATGTGGTGGGCATCAGGAGTAATACTTTTAATATTTCAAAGCGATTTTTGAAAACTGTTTGGTGGCTATAAAATTTATAGTGACAGTGTAAATGTAAGCCATACGGGAAATGGAGAATGATTAATGCACGGCTATTACGCAACAATGTTGTCAACTCTAAAAGTGACCATTCTAAATCTCTGACATAAAGGGAATGCCTCATCAGGAAATTACCTCTATATAGTTTTTTTGTTTTACTTTTATTTGTTGGCAATGTATTTTTTTCACATGATCTATATTAAAAGTAAAAATGTGAAATCTTGCAATTTTCACACTGCCCACTGGGGCTAGTCTAGACTCATTCTTCTAGCTTCATGAAATCCATATTTACTGTAGCAGTAATGGCCCAAGACACCATTGTATTAAAAAATCTTATGAGAATGGTCATTGTAAAAAGACGAGGTGCTGTGACATCAATTGTGTATCAAGCAACCTGGCATTTTAATCCTGCCTCTGATGATAATGAGCCTTTTGTAAAGAATAGAAATTTTGGTCCTGATTCGTCAAGACCGGCAATTTGTAAGACAGTCTTAATGAAGAGTGTGCTGAAGCAAGATGCACCAAATTCACTAAGGCATTCATCTAATTTGTTACACTTTTCACAAGCTTTTTTAATTACAATTTTTATTGGTTATATCTGTGTAAATGTTTGTAATGTAGGGCAACCAAATGCTGTCTTCTCTGGTTTACAGTGCTGCATGGTCCTCTTCTGAATTATGTGACTTAATTCCGAATTGCTTACTCAGTCTAGCCACTTTTACAATGTTAACCTATGGAGCCTTGTTCTATCGCTCAATAGACCTACATTATAAAAGCCATCACTTGACTCAGAAGAGAACCTGAGTGTAAATGGAAACTGGCGATCAGTGAGCATGCACATTTGCAGTCAATAAAAATTTTGATGGGAGAGCTACTTTAAAGTATGATGAATGCCTTCTGTGCTGGGCTATGGCACCTACTGCCCAAGCGTCTCCACTTTTCAGATACCGATGAGAACACACCAAATGTTGCCAAGTTTCAGTGCACTTACAGACTGCACACACAAACTGAAACAGTGTCAAAAACTGCTTCATAGATCGAAACCTTTTAGCCCTGGTTCATCAAGACCCGCATTTTTTACACCAGTCTTGATGTGAGTCCAGGGAGGAGTGTGAGGCTTCTGATACAACAAGTGCACGCCTCTTAATGAGTCAAGAAAGTTGCTAAGTGGCATGACCCACAACCTTACTGCACTCGCGGACTGGAGAAAAATTTGTGGTGTAGAGATTGCCTCTGCTGCTTACCACACCCCTGTGCCATTTTTGGCTGAGGTGAGTAAAACTGGTGTGTAAACATCAAAATTTGCTAAATCTGTGCAAAAATTGTGACTTTTTAAAGCATTTTATGTCAGAATATTGGCAAACATTGACTCAAGGCCCAGAAGTCTAAAATTATTCCAATGGCCAGTGTAAAAAAAAATTGCAAGATTTCCATATTTTTTTTTAAAATACAGATAACGATGTGAAAAAAAAATGAAGATTTCCACAAAAAAACTGATTTAAACAATAGGTCATTTTCTGATGATGCATTGTCTTTACACTTTGTAATGCAATAGTTTCTCATGCAATTCAATCATGCCAGATAGAAGTTGGATATTATGTCCCCTTCACAAGTCTGTATAAAACCAGTACCGGGAAAAAACATTACTGGTTTCATCAGTGTTTTGGGTAAGTGTGCCATCTCCTTTTTTTGGTATAGATACAAAATGAAATTGAAACGTGTAGGAGAATCTTTGCAATGTTAAACACGTACCGCACACTGACGGCGTCTGTGAGCTGTATGTGCATTTCACGGACCCATAGACTTGTATTGGCCCTTGTCATCCATGCAGCCGGAAAAAAAATGGGCATGGGTCCGTGTGAAAACACCGACATATGAGGATCACTATAGGCTAAAAGTACGTATGGTATCCGTGAAAAAAAAAAAATGGATGCCACACACACGTGAAGGGAGCCTCAGAAGAAGTGTATCTCCATCAAAACCTACTTTATATTAAAGGAGACATGGTATGTGATTAAAATCATATTGACCAACTGATCATGTCTGTATACAGCGGGCCATAGGCTTTTCTATGTGAGTGTTTCAGCCCTGATTATAATATTATATTCCCCATCATGACTTGAAGACCTACCTACTGTATTCAGGCACTGTACAGTACATTAAATGTAAATATATTCTGTTACAAAAAATATTGAAAGTCTTAATATTTCCACTGCTAAACACCAAAAGGGAGAAAGGGGGTGAGAGAAGCTCTGATAAAGTGCAAACACGTTTTCATCGATCTGCAGGGGTACATGTCAGTCTATCCCTTACACAGCAATGTTATTAAAGGAAACGGGGGGAAAGATGGTCAAACACACTACTGATATTGGGAAAGAACTAAAGAGATCCTGCAAAGTTTAGCTACAGAACATTTTTTGGCTCAAATCTAATAGCAAAAGCAGCAACATTTGTTTCAGAAAAATGACACATCCACTGATTGTAGCAGCATTCAAGGTGCCCGCACTAACACCAACTGCAGGCCTGGTAAGCATTAACCTGACAGAGTACTTCCCAACTATGGATTTACCAAAAATCCTAGAGGTAACATGTTTTTTTTTCATGTACATTGCTTCCTGGCATAGAACAGAATTCATCACTTTTTGCACAAGGGAAATAGTTGAAAACACATAAAATAATTCATGGCAGTCACAGCAAGGAAAAAAAAAAAATAATAATAATCACACTACAGATCTGTGTTCCCCGCACACATATATGGCGCTAGGGCGGATTCTTCTTCTTGTGTGTCCAGGTAGCTGGGGTAAAAATTTGAAGTACTTGGGCATTAGATCTAAACACGCATCCCGGAATTTCTTAATCCTCCAGTAGTAGATTATTGGGTTTAGTGCAGACTTGAGGTAGCATAGCCAAAGAAGCCATGTGCTTATCTCAAAAAAGTTGCTCTTGTTGTAAAAGTCACTGTTAAATGTAGCAACAAGGCTATAAGTCGCGAATGGTGCCCAGCAAACTATAAAGACAATGAATAAAACCAATATGGTAGTGAAGGCACGAGTTTTAAAGCTGATGTCTATATTCATTTGGAAAGGCCGTTGAAGGCTCATGAGACCTAGCTTGCTCGCCTGGCTGAGGCATATGCTGTCCGGATGGCTATGTATACGGACTGCATTGTGCCGCACAGTGTTCAATATGCCCATAAAAGCATAAAGCATCACCATAAAAGGGATAAAAAAGAAAATCAGTACCACGAGAATCACATATGCTTTATATCCAGCATTAGTAGTGTAGCCAAACACGCACTGCGGAGCTCTCGACGGTACTTGTAGGTGTGGGTTCCCGACAGCAAGAGGAAAAGCTACGCAAAATGAGGTTGCCCATGAGATCACAATGAGGATCTTTGCCCGATAGGGATTCAGTCGGTCTTGCTTCTGTACAATAATTAGAAACCGGTCTATGCTTATTATAAGCAGGATAGCCACGCCTTCGATAACAAACAGCCAAAAAAACATGGCAGATACTCGACAGAAAACTTCTCCGAAAATCCACTCCGCTATAATGATCGTTATCAACGCAAAGGGCATGTTGAGAATGGAAAGCAGTAAGTCAGCGAATGCCAGGCTTGCTAGGAGAATATTAATCGCAGATCGCATGGCGGCTTTTTGGTAGACCATGAGACAAACGACAAAGTTTCCAAGGAATGATAGTAACAGAATAATAATCATCACGACAGAGAGTACTATCTGAAGGGGTAAACTCAAGGTGTCATACAGATCTTTTGCTGCTTGTGTGGGAGAAGCAGTTGTGTTCACCGATATGGTGCCAGCTGTGGTCATGGCCACTGGACTGTATTTAGGCGGGAGATCCAAACTGCCACGGAATGAAGGCTGAGGCGCTGTTACGTTGGTATAGCCATGGACATATATGATGTGTGTGCTATACGATGTCACGGGATGAGCAGGTGTAAGCATTGCTGAAAACACCATAATTGTTCAGGCCTGATAAATCAGGGGATACTAATAATTCTGGAGAGATGGCGCCTTCCATGAGTCTTATGCCACAGGGAGTAGTGGAGGAACAGAATATCCATGGTTACTTCCCAAGATGTCTTCTGCAAACTGAAAAGAAGCAGAAAAGCACAGTTCAATTAGAAACATTCAATGAAAGCTCAAGATGTTTCTGTACACAGAAAAATACTAACATGCAGCTTTTTACTTTATTCACACTAGGCCGGTTTTTTTCCTGGAGGAAACCTGCTTTCTTGGCAGGAAACAAGCTACAGGAAAAGCAAGTTTTGCCTGATTTTTTTTTGGGTTTTTTTTTGTGTGCGCTTTTGTCATGCTACATTTGTCTCTTGTACATGCTGATAAAGTTTAGTGAAAAAAAAAATAGAATGAGGTTTTTATTTAATTATATTTTGGCACAAAAAACACTACAAAACCTGATACTTGCGTTATTGCTGCAGATTTTCAGCAATTTTTTACCACCCATTCATGTCAATGGGTGAAAAACACTGAAAAAACATAAGTGACATGTTCCATTGTGCAAAAAAAACATGCAAAGCACAAAATACTTATGGCAAAAAACAAGCAGTGTGCATGAGATTTCTAAAATATCAGCGTCATGTCCCACGACTTGGGAAATCATTTAATATTTGCATTGTTTGTGTTGCATCATCTGTTGCTAGGCAGAAGTTTGCCTTTCCCTGTATTTTATTCCAACTCTCTCCCTGTAGTCCTGTGATGTATGCTTGTTCCCTCCCTTATTCTCCATTTTGTGATCGTCCCTCCATCTGTATGCATCTTCTTACATGTCCTCTGAAGAATATTCCTTTTTACCTGCTGCTTTCATCATAATACAAGAATTTCAGTTAAAGCATCCCTCTTTTCCTGGAGTCTTCTTACATGAGATCGTGGCTGAGTTAAGCTGTCTGATTAATCGGTATGAACGCGAGTACAGGTCGATACGGAAGGGGCCCAGAAAGAGAGGTCTATCCAGGCACCATACATTCTACATATCCATGAGTCAGAACAGTAAAAAGGAATAACCTGCCTTCAGAGACAGTAACTCAAGGTCTGTGCTAAATCTCAGTGGAAAAAGACATTTTCCAGATAGACTGTAACTCAGTTCCAGCCAGACCCCAGCGTGCATAGAAGCTACACACTGCAGCTGAACAGAGAGGAATATAACTCCCATCATTACACAGGACCCTGCAGCTGCTCCAGCATTAGATACAAAGTATCAACTCTGTGCAGAGTCTCTGTGTATTTCCTGTTGCTGAACAGTGGGAAGTATTAGGCTGTGTGCACACGCTGCGGATTCCGCTGCGTTTCCGCAGCGGTTTTGGCCGCTGCGGACACGCAGCAGTTTTAGCTGCGGTGTACAGTACCATTCATTTGAATGGGAAAATAAAAACGCTGTGCCGACGCTGCGGAAAAAACCGCGCGGATTTGCTGCGGTTTTGAATCCGCAGAAAGTATTGCATGTCAATTCTTTCTGCGGAAACCGCTGCGGGTTCCTATCTCCACCATTGTGGAGATAGTGAATCCGCAGGACCAAACCGCAGGCAAAACCGCAGATAATCCGCAGGTCTTTGGACCTGCGGATTATCTGCGGTTTTTGCAAAATCCGTGCGGATTAATCCGCAGCGGATTCCGCAGCGTGTGCACACAGCCTAACCCTCATCATCCACTCTTCCTGCCTGCAATCTAATCATGTCTGAAGCAAGGAATACAATGTCCCTACCAGACTTACAAGCACAGGAAAGAGACCCAGACCCCCATCCACCATCTAGCGAAAGGGGAAAACGTACAGTCAAACCCACATGGAAAGTCATGGAGAATTTAGAGACTGCAAAATGTGAATTATATAGTGATGTGTCTTCAGTATGGAAGAAAGTGCTGAGTCATATAGACACTGCATCAAGGCCTGCTTCTCATGAGTTACCACCAGAGGGAGTCCTAGAACAATTATGCACAGCATACCAAATGTATATGGAGAAGAGTGACCAATATATTATTCTCCTGAAGAAACTGAATCTCCCAGAGACTTTAAACGAATTGCAAGGTTTCCAGCAGCTTAATTCTGAAAGAGACTGCACTGTACGTGACATTAAAGCCAAGATAGAGGCTAGAATCGCACGAACACCAGATGCATCAACTCGCACATCCAAATCGTGTAAGCACTCAAAACGTTCATCTAGGTCAAGGTCATCAAAATATTCTACTCTTACTGAGCAGCTTATAAGAGCACATGCTAAGGCTGAAACTACTAAGGTACAAGCTGCCTTTGCACAAAAGAGAGCAGAAATGGATGCAGCTGCTGCACAAAAGAGAGCAGAAATGGATGCAGAAGCTGCACGCGTGAAAGCGGAAAAGGAAGCTCTAGAGAAGGAATGTGAGCATGCAACAGCCATGGCAGAATTAAAGGTACTCGAGCAAGCTGTCAGTGGGAGTCAAAGAGACAGCGTCAGTTTGTGTGAAATGGAGGCAGAAGACCCTATTGAACGCACAAGAGACTACGTGCTAAGCCAAGATGGCGAACCGCAGATCATCACTAACACTCTTGATGGTGTTGACGCTTCTCTTGAGCACCAGGATGCCGATCCACTTACAGAATCCTGCATTCAAGGTCATTATACCCTCGACAACCACACAGTGCCACCTCCACATGTAGCAGAAACTATACCCACCAAACCAGTTGCTGGACTAAATGCATATGCCACTCCATACTTCCCCATGTTTCAAGGCCAAGACGTCTCCACCCCTATGTACAACACCGCTCTGCCTACAATTGTGCATCCTAAGTCAGAAAGAACAGACATGTCCGACTTCGCAAGGTACATGATTCGCCGTGAACTTACTAAAACCGGTCTCACAAGGTTCGACGACCAACCTGAAAATTACAGAGGTTGGAAAAGTGCCTTTAGAACCGTAACTAGTGACCTCGGCATCACTGCTGCGGAAGAGCTGGACCTGCTGATCAGATTGTTAGGACCACAATCCACAGAGCGTGTCAAGAGGCTCAGGTCTGTACATATCAGTAATCCAATGGCTGGTCTCATGGCTGCATGGGAAAGACTAGAGAGAAACTTTGGCAGTCCAGAAGCCATAGAGGATGCACTGTTCAAGCGACTACAGAGTTTTCCAAAGATATCAAGCAAGGACAGTTCAAAGTTCCAAGAGCTCAGTGACCTGCTGTTAGAGCTCCAGCTGGCCAAGGCAGACACCCACCTACCTGGCCTCAGCTACCTGGACACTGCTCGTGGAGTAAACCCCATTATCTCCAAGCTACCATACAATGTACAAGAGAAGTGGACTACAATAGGGTCAAAATACAAGAAAGACCATCAAGTGTCATTTCCTCCGTTCTCCTACTTCTGTGAGTTTATAAAAGACATTGCAGAGCGTAAGAACGACCCAAGCTTTTCCTACGGAGAATCCAGTGGCCCAGCTTCACCTAATTCTAAATACGTGAGCACACGCTCGAATGACAGAAACCGCAGGGGTCCAGTGTCAGTGAAGAAGACGGATTATTCTTCCCTTACCAACATCAGCCCCAGGCAAGAGCAACAAGGGTGAAAAGATAGAGAACCCAAATCGTGAGTGTCCCATCCACAAGAAGCCACATCCCTTAAAAAAGTGCATCGGCTTCAGGAAGAAACCGCTCCAAGAACGCAAGGCACTTCTAAAGAAGTTTGGGGTATGCTACAGATGTTGTGCTTCTACTGAACACCTTGCTAAAGACTGTAAAACTACAATTAAGTGTATGGAGTGTGACAGTGAGGACCACGTACAAGCACTCCACCCATACCGTCCTGACTCTACACGTACTCCTTCCCCCACCACGAGCCATGGCGGGGAGGACGCAGCTCAAACTGCAAGTCATACCACAATATCTTCTTCATGCACAGAAGTCTGCGGAGAAGGTCTCTGGGACAAGTCCTGTGCGAAGATTTGCCTGGTGAACGTAAATCCCAACGGTCACCCAGAGAAAGCCGTGAAGGTGTACGTCCTCTTGGATGATCAGAGCAACCGATCACTTGCAAGGTCAGAACTCTTTGATATGTTTAACTTAAAGGGAAATGCTTACCCTTACACCTTAAGTACCTGCAGCGGTGTTACAGAGGTCTCTGGGAGAAGGGCCAGTGGTTTTATAGCGACATCCCTCGAAAACACCGTAGAGATACCCTTACCTACACTTGTCGAGTGCAACCAGATTCCATCCAATCGAGAAGAGATCCCAACGCCAGAGGCTGCTCTTCATCACCCACATCTCAAGGGGATAGCAAACAAGATACCAGCCCTCAACAACAGCGCAGATATCCTGATTCTGCTTGGCAGAGACATTCTCCGGCTGCACAAGGTACGTCAGCAAATTAACGGACCACACGACGCACCATTTGCCCAACGCTTTGATCTAGGCTGGGTAATTATAGGCAATGTTTGCATACTCAAGATGAAGAGACCTAATAACATCTCCTCTTACAAAACACACATCTTGCCAAATGGTCGCAGCACTCATTTTCAGCCATGCCCACATCATTACTGGGTGAAAGAGAAAGTGAGCAACACCAAGAGGCAACAGGAATCCTTCAACAACATGAACATGCTCCAGCCCTGGGACGAAAACCTCGGGTCAACAGTGTTCGATTTCACAAATGAAGACAACAAGTTAGCACCCACAAGGGAAGATAAAGAATTCATAAAGGTTATGGACAAAGAACTTGTTCAAGATGACTCCAACAGTTGGGTAGCTCCTTTACCCTTTCGTTTCCCAAGAGCGAGGTTGCCGAACAACCTGCAGCAAGCAACTACAAGGTTCTCATCCTTAAAGCGTACCCTAAAGAGGAAACCAGAGATGGAGAAGCATTTCATTGACTTTATGCAGAACATCTTTGACAGAGATCATGCTGAACCTGCTCCACCACTGAAGGAAGGAGAAGAATGTTGGTACCTTCCATCCTTTGGTGTCTATCACCCTCACAAGCCTAACCAGATCAGAGTGGTGTTTGACTCCAGTGCTCAGTATGAAGGCCTCTCTCTCAACAACCTGCTACTAACTGGACCCAACCTGAACAACAGCCTCCTAGGAGTATTGATCCGCTTCAGACAAGAACCTGTTGCTATAATGGCCGACATTCAGCAGATGTTTCATTGCTTCATCATGAAGGAAGACAGCAGAAACTATCTTAGGTTCCTATGGCACAAAGACAACAATGTCAACAATCAAGTCATAGACTACCGGATGAAGGTCCATGTCTTCGGCAACAGTCCTTCACCTGCTGTGGCGATCTACGGACTGAGACGGACAGCCCAGGAAGGTGAGAGAGAGTACGGATCCGATGCTCGTCAATTCGTAGAGAAGAACTTCTACGTAGACTACGGGCTCAAGTCCTTGCCCACAAGTGAAGAGGCAATTGACCTACTCTCCAGGACACAGGAAATGCTATCCACATCAAACCTCAGACTCCACAAGATCATCTCTAACAGTCAAGAGGTAATGAGCGCGTTTCCATCTGAGGACCATGCCACGAACCTAAAGGACCTCAACCTAGGTTTTGATGTTCCTCCCACACAGCGCAGCCTTGGTCTACCGTGGGATAACAAACAGGACACCTTCACCTTCCAAGTGTCGCCCTGTGACAAACCCTTTACCAAACGAGGAGTCCTATCTGTCATAAATAGCATCTACGATCCTCTCGGGTTTGTAGCACCCATCACTATTCAAGGCAAGATACTGTTAAGACAGCTCACTGCCGAGAACACTGATTGGGACACCCCGCTGCCGACTCAGAAACAGCAAAGGTGGGAGACATGGAAGAAGTCCTTGAAGTTCTTAGAGCAACTCCAAGTCCCACGTTGTTTTTCTCCAAGATCATCTTTGGCTGCAATCAGAAGAGAAGTCCATATTTTCTGTGATGCATCTACAGAAGCCATAGCCGCAGTAGCTTATCTGAAGACCTTAGAAGCTAATAAGGTGCATTGTGGTTTCATCCTGGGTAAGGCCAAATTAACTCCAAAGCCTACACACTCTGTACCCAGACTCGAACTTTGCGCTGCAGTACTGGCAGTAGAAATTGCTGAAGTTGTAAGAGACGAAATGGACATTGCAATTGATTCCTTTACCTTTTACACAGACAGCAGAGTGGTACTCGGGTACATACACAACCAAACAAAGCAGTTCTATGTATATGTGAGCAACAGAGTAGAACGCATCAGAAGTTTTTCTACCCCCGAGCAGTGGCATCAAATCTCCACCGATCTAAACCCAGCTGACCGAGGTACAAGACTTACATCTGCTTCTAAGTTTGGTGACAACATGTGGTTTACGCCTCCCAGTCTCCTGTACGGAGATTTCTGTGCGAGCAACACCAACAATGCTTATGAGCTGGTGGAACCAGAATCTGATAAGGAAATCAGACAAACTATCTCTGTTCACTATACTTCAATGACACCTAGGCAAGGGTTGAAGTTTCACCGCTTCGAACGCTTCTCTAGCTGGTCCTCCGCTGTACGAACTATAGCTCGTCTCATCCACATTGCTCGCTGTTTTACAAAAGACAAGCCCTCAGGGTGCCATGGTTGGCATGTGTGTAAGAGTCGTCTCACTGCCGACCACATAGACCATGCTGAACAAGTCATCATCATGTGTGTGCAACAAGAATAATATTCACACGAGATTGACAGTATTACCAAGGGAGTCAGTATGTCCAGAAACAGCACTCTGCTTGACTTGAACCCAGTAGTCGATCATCGCCAGTTACTAAGAGTGGGTGGACGTTTAAATAAATCTGATCTATACGATAAGGAGCAGAACCCCATCATCATTCCAGGTCGACATCACGTCACTACTCTGTTGATTCGGCACTATCACGAACAAGTGCAGCACCAAGGCAGACATCTTACTGAAGGTGCCATCAGGTCTGCTGGCTTGTGGATCATGGGGATGAAGAGGTGCGTCTCCTCAGTTCTCCATAGATGTGTCAAGTGTCGAAGGTTACGAGGAAGACACCAACAACAACAAATGGCGAACCTTCCAGCAGATCGACTGAGCACAGACCAACCATTCTCATACGTTGGTGTAGACGTCTTCGGCCCATGGTCGGTTGTTGCCAGAAGAACCCGTGGAGGAGCCGCAAACAGTAAGCGGTGGGCTGTCCTATTCACCTGTCTCAGTATCCGTGCAGTTCACATCGAGGTAATTGAATCCATGGATACCTCTAGCTTCATCAATGCCCTAAGAAGATTCTTTTCCATGCGGGGACCTGCCAAGCAACTCCGGTCCGACTGCGGCACCAACTTTGTAGGAGCCTGCAAGGAATTGCAGTTTGACAATTTCTTGTCCGACAATGGATGCACTTGGGTATTCAACCCTCCACACTCTTCACACATGGGTGGATCCTGGGAACGCATGATTGGAGTTGCACGAAGGATCCTTGACTCCATGTTGCTGGACCATAAACTTCCCCTTACTCATGAAGTTCTGGTCACTTTCCTCGCAGAAGTGTCAGCCATAATAAATGCTAGACCTTTGGTCCCAGTATCATCTGACCCTGATGCTCCAATGATTCTTACCCCAGCTACACTTCTTACACAGAAGATTGGAGCTGCTACAGTTCCTCCCGGGAATTTCGATAACAAGGACATTTACAAACGTCAGTGGAAGCAAGTACAACACATAGCTAACGTGTTTTGGCACCGTTGGAAGACCGAATACTTGCACCTGCACTTGCACAAAAGGGGGCTCTACCCGAACCTTCTTCCGTCCGGTCACTGATCTCGTGCTGCTTCTACCAAAGGAGGACGTCACATGAACTGAACATTGCTCCTGGACGTTGCTCACGGCGGGGAGCATACCTACTCATTCCCCAGTTTTTTATTGAACATTGACATTTTCCATTGGATTGAACTTTGAACATTGCCATTGGATTGCTGGGTTGGTGGAAGAGTTGGCATGTTTGCGGCTTCCCCAATCCGAAGATGGGTTTAATAGACTTGGACTTATCTTCCGGTGTGATCTACGGGTCAACAACAACGAGTTGGACTTTAAAAATGTTTATTATTGCATGCATGTTTTTCTTTTCTCTTGTTTTTCAGGTTCGAACGACTTCGAAGAATTAAGGACATCGTGAAATCCAAGGATTTCAGACGGGGAGTGTCATGTCCCACGACTTGGGAAATCATTTAATATTTGCATTGTTTGTGTTGCATCATCTGTTGCTAGGCAGAAGTTTGCCTTTCCCTGTATTTTGTTCCAACTCTCTCCCTGTAGTCCTGTGATGTATGCTTGTTCCCTCCCTTATTCTCCATTTTGTGATCGTCCCTCCATCTGTATGCATCTTCTTACATGTCCTCTGAAGAATATTCCTTTTTACCTGCTGCTTTCATCATAATACAAGAATTTCAGTTAAAGCATCCCTCTTTTCCTGGAGTCTTCTTACATGAGATCGTGGCTGAGTTAAGCTGTCTGATTAATCGGTATGAACGTGAGTACAGGTCGATACGGAAGGGGCTCAGAAAGAGAGGTCTATCCAGGCACCATACGTTCTACATATCCATGAGTCAGAATAATCAGACTTTGTATTTCTGCTGCAGCTTCTTCCAGTTCCAGTTAAGTGGATGGGATTTTCAGAAATCTCATGCCCACTATTTTTTTTTCCCACTCTGCATGAACGGACCTGCGGTGCATGTTTCAAATCTGCAATATGCAAATTCACTTGCCGGTACTTTGAGAGCCATGTGCTGAATTTTTCCCCTATAATTGCATTAGAGGCAGAAAATACACAGGTAAAAAAAAAAAAAAAAAAGCTAAATATATGCGGAAAGTAAGCGGATCAATGCATTCCTATGTGTGCAGAATCGCCGCGATTCCGCAAAAAGAATGAGCATGCTGTGGATTTTACCACGATGCGATTCCGCAGCGGTAAAATACGCAGCATTAGCACAGCAATGTGGAATCCCATAGGATCGTATGGGATGCCCTTTCTTAGCTTTTTTGCTGCGAAAAAACAGCAAAGTGTGAACGCAGCCTTACAGATGAGTGGAGAACCAACAGGTTTTCCAATCTCAACAAATCCTTTAACGCCGTTAAACGTTTTGTTTCTGAGCCCCCCACAAAGTTGACTTGGCTTCGAAAGTGCTCAAATGGCTTTTAAAAGGGTTATCCAGCCTAGTGTAAATTTTCTGCAAGAGTGTGTATCGTAAATACTGTTAGAATTCGTCAGATGATAGAAGTATGCGATTTGTATACCTGTGGTCACGTGTCCACTGGCTGCTCATCCACTCCTTAGTGTGAGAAGCACACGACAAGCTGGTAGGCACGTGACAGCAAGTATGCAAGTCGCAATCTTGCGGTCACATGATGACTGGTAGAACGGGAATGCAGAGTCTAATCCTAACAATACACACTGTTAGGATTCGGCAAATTATCATGCTTGCTGAAAATTTGCATTAGGCAGGACTACGCCTTCAAAGTCCATATTATTAAGTAATTCAGAAGACTGCACTAGACCCAGGAGCTTTCGTGGGTCACACGCGGCCCCCTTCCGTCAACAGCTCGCACGCGGTCCCCTTCCTCTATGCTTTAGATATGTACTTAATTCGAGTACATGAAAATTTGAGTAAATGCAAAGAACCTCATTGATTCAGGAACTCTAACTTTCAGGTGCATTCAACAAGAGCAACTGCTAGAGGAAGTGTGCCTCCTGTACCACCACATGTTTAGGGGTTGCAACTTTCATATTTTTTTTTAATTGTATTTAAAATTTCTTATGTGCAAAATAAATTCTCCAGCAATTCTAATTAGACTAGCTGTAGGAGAACTCTTACTTCTCAAAATAAGGAATATAGAGTATGTTAGCCCAGAGCCAATATAAATCTCCAATGACATTAGTGAACACCAAATTACACCTCTGTAATCAAGTAAATTGCACCCAACCTCATATCGCTATGTGCATCTGGATAGGCTACAAGGGGTTAAGCTTCAAAGAGCTGTTTGAAATGATACACATCAGCTGGGGCCTCATTTATGGCCCAACTATTTCCATGGCAACCATAGAAGAATCCATCTGGCAGGAGTATCCTAAATTCGGTTCAATTCTGTGTAAGATGGCCAACAGAAAAAAAATAAAAAGAAATCAAAGATTGAGAAAAAGCATTTGTACATTATTATTATCTTTTTTAAGTCAAAAGCTGTAGAAAACACTCTGCCAATTAATGCAATCCCCGGAGATAAATGAAGACTAAGGGCAAGAGATAAACAAGAGTACAAAGCCAACAGTGAACTCTGCAACACGGCCAATTATTCCACAGAACTCCGGGTAGCATCAGCATAATAAACCCGTCTCCAGCAATATGGGTGTACAAGCACAGCTATGGCAGGATGCAAAGCCACGATTAGGAGAAAGGGTTACTAGCCTTGGTTATGAGAACAGTCAGTCTCCTATGGCCGGTCTAGTCTCACAGGAAGGTAGGACAAGTCTAATTTGTTGACACTCTGGATTTCCCCTAATGTACTAGTCCCAAGATACCCAAGTATTAACTTTCCTTCTCCACTTCTGGTTTGTCATGTTTCTATAACATGCAAACCGTTACGAAACTATAGTGGGAAAGCTCAAAGGGTTTGTCAGTGAAGGTGCATCTGCATCCCCACAGCGAGATCGAGAAGAGCCAATATGTATCTATGGCAACATGAGGCCTCATAATGGCCTCCGTGGCCGCCATATACCTCAGCCTATCAGATCTCACTGGAGTCTGGGGTTAAGAGGCTATGTATTGCCCTGCACTACACAAGTGGTGCAGTGTGAAATCCATGTGATCTAAGGATCACAGATTCAAGTCCACTTCTTAGTTGGTAAGTACTGTACAAAAAAAATAAAAAAGTTTTCTAAGTCTAAAAATAAATTGTAAATGCTACCCTTCATGACAGCCAATATGTATTTTTACTGACCTGAGATATAAGGGAATATCATCCCCATACAGGTGACAATCCAGCAGCTGTCAGCTGTCCACTATAGCTGACAACTTGCTGTATCACAAATGATCGGTGTTGGCACCGTCCATATCTGTTTAACCTCTTAGTTGCTGCTGTCAAAAGTGACTACATCAAATAAATGGTTAATAGATTGTGGGGGCTTCCGCTTTAATCTAATTGACACACCGAGATCATGATTGTGTGGTCCTAATGTTTGCCATAGCAGTTCATGGCCAAACAGTGGCCTTACAGTCTCCCGACTATAGCGGTCCGTTCAGAAGTCAGCGACATTTAGGTGGTAAACAAACACTTTTTCATTCCGGCTAAACTACTTTGCATTAATTCCTGAAAATCACCTGAAGGGTTAATAAACTACCTGACAGCAGTTTTCAATATGTCAGGGGGTGCAGTTTTTAAAATGGTATCACGTGTGGGGTTTTCCAATATATAGCACCCCTAAAGTCACTTCAAACCTGGATAGGTCCCTCAAAAAAATAAACTTTGTAAATTTCCTTGAATAAATGAAATATTACTGCTACATTTTTAAACCTCCTAAAAGGCTAACAAAATAAATTAGCATTTTAAAAATGGTGCTGATGTAAAGCAGACGTGGGAAATGTTATTTATTAATGTTTTTCTGTGGTATGACTATCTGGATTTAAAGGGGTAATCATTCAAAGTTTGAAAGTTGTAATTTTGTTTACATTTTTGTCAAGTTTCTGATATTTTTTATAAATGAACACAAAATATATCAATCTAAATTTACCATTATCATAAATTATAATGTGCCACGAAAAAACAGTCTCGAAAATCACTGGAATTTGTTGAGGCGTTCCAGAGTTATGACCACATAAAGTAACATTGGTCAGAATTTAAAAAATTGGCACCGTCACAAAGGGGTTAAACAAGGATTTTTCTTTAGCGTTAACAATTTATTTTTAGACTTAAAAAACTTTTTTTTTTGTACAGTACTTACCATCTGAGAAGTGGACTTGAATCTGTGATCCTTACATCACATGGATTTCACACTGCACCACTTGTGTAGTGCAGGGCAATACATAGCCTCTTAATAAAATTAATGTAAGAAAAACAAACAAAAAAACAAACAAACCACACAATCCCCTAAAAAAAAAAAAAAAATATGTTTTGTATTGCTTTCTTTTTATGGACCTGTACTATAAAACTATATTAATAATCAAACATGGTGAACGTTATAAAAAAAATTATTATGAACTATCCCAGCATTACTGTCTTTGTAAATCTTGCTTCACAAAAAAATTTAATAAAAAGTGATCAATAGTATCCAAAATGGAACCGAACCAAAACTGTAGCAGAAAAATGTTAAATGTTGGGGTTCTCAGAACATGATGGCTGAAAAGAGAAAAAAAAAATTGCACAAAAGTAGTAAAATAAACACATTTCCAGATTTACTGCTTTTTTCCCTTCATAATAGTATATATATATCTAAAGAAGGGATTAAAAGTGATCAAAATTCATATTCACCCGAACATACTATAATTGAAAACTACAGCTTGCCAAACAAACTTAGGCTATGTGCACACATTGCGGATTCTGCTGCGTTTCCGCAGCGGTTTTGGCCCTGTGGAAACGCAGCAGTTCCGCTGACATGGTACAGTACAATGAAAGCTTATGGGTTTTCAAAAACGCTGTGCTCACGCTGCGGTTTACAAACCGCAGCATGTCAATTGTTTGGGCGGATTCTGCAGCGGTTTCACACCTTTAACATAGTAGAGGTGTGAAACCGCAGGGCAAAACCGAAGACCAAACCGCAGGTCACTTTACCTGCGGTTTTACCTGCGTTTCCGCGCGGAAAAACTTGCAGCGGAATCCGCAACGTGTGCACTTAGCCTTACAGTATCTAGAACTTGCAAAGCTCTGCTGACAAAAAGATTAAGAAACGTATGACTGAGACTATGATCGATCAAACAAAGGTTTCTATTTTCAAAGAGTATTTATTGTATAAATGTAATACAACTGTAGAAATTTGGCAGCACCATCATCTTACTGACATACAGAATAAAGATACTTTACTTGTGCAGCCCAATGAGTAATATCAAATTTAAAAAAACGAAAAACAAACAAACTAGCAGAATTGTTTTTTTATATACAGTATTACTTTCCACAAAGAGATACTCAACATTTGCTAATAAGCTATATGTACTCAAAAATAGGGCTGTAGAGTAGGAAAGCCAAACCACTGGCTCCGACTCCACAATTTCCCCGACTTCTGTCTCCGACCCAACAGCCTGGCCTTGCTACTGAGCATGTAAAGTGCAGCACAGATTAATCTCACCTCCGACCCCACAGCCCGGCCTCACTATTCAGCATGTACATAAAGTGCAGCATAAATTCATCTCACCTCCGACCTCACAGCACTGCCTCACTATTCAGCATGTACATAAAGTGCAGCATAGATTCATCTCACCTCCGACCCCACAGCACTGCCTCACTACTGAGCATGTACATAAAGTGCAGCACAGATTCATCTCATCTACAACCCCACAGCCCGGCCTCACTATTGAGCATGTACATAAAGTGCAGCACAGATTCATCTCACCTCCGACCCCACAGCACTGGTCACTACTGAGCATGTGCATAAAGTGCAGCACAGATTCATCTCATCTCGGACCCCACAGCCCGGCCTCACTACTCAGCATGTACATAAAGTGCAGCACAGATTCATCTCACCTCCGACCCCACAGCACTGGTCACTACTGAGCATGTGCATAAAGTGCAGCACAGATTCATCTCATCTCGGACCCCACAGCCCGGCCTCACTACTCAGCATGTACATAAAGTGCAGCATAGATTCATCTCACCTCCGACCCCACAGCACTGCCTCACTACTGAGCATGTGCATAAAGTGCAGCACAGATTCATCTCACCTCCAACCCCACAGCCCGGCCTTACTACTGAGCATGTACATAAAGTGCAGCACAGATTCATCTCACCTCCGACCCCACAGCCCGGCCTCACTACTGAGCATGTACATAAAGTGCAGCACAGATTCATCTCACCTCCGACCCCACAGCACTGGTCACTACTGAGCATGTACATAAAGTGCAGCACAGATTCATCTCACCTCCGACCCCACAGCACTGGTCACTACTGAGCATGTACATAAAGTGCAGCACTGATTCATCTCATCTCGGACCCCACAGCCCGGCCTCACTACTCAGCATGTACATAAAGTGCAGCATAGATTCATCTCACCTCCGACCCCACAGCACTGCCTCACTACTGTGCATGTACATAAAGTGCAGCACAGATTCATCTCACCTCCGACCCCACAGCACTGCCTCACTACTGAGCATGTACATAAAGTGCAGCACAGATTCATCTCACCTCCGACCCCACATCCCAGCCTCACTACTGAGCATGAACATAAAGTGCAGCACAGATTCATCTCACCTCCGACTCCACAGCACTGGTCACTACTGAGCATGTACATGTGGTGCAGCACAGACTCATCTCATCTCGGACCCCACAGCCCGGCCTCACTACTAAGCAATCATGTAGGTAAAGTGCAGCACAGATTCATCTCACCTCCGACCCCACATCCCAGCCTTGCTACTGAGCAAGTATATAAAGTGCAACACAGATTCATCTCCCGTCCGACCCCACAGCCCGGCCTCCCAACTCAGCATGTATATAAAGTGCAGCACAGATTCATCTCACCTCCGACTCCACAGCACTGGTCACTACTGAGCATGTACATAGAGTGCAGCACAGATTCATCTTACCTCCGACCCCACATCCCAGCCTCGCTACTGAGCACGTATATAAAGTGCAGCACAGATTCATCTCCCGTCCGACCCCACAGCCCGGCCTCCCAACTCCGCATGTATATAAAGTGCAGCACAGATTCATCTCCCGTCCGACCCCACATCCCAGCCTCGCTACTGAGCATGTATATAAAGTACAGCACAGATTCGTCTCACCTCCGACCTCACACCACTGCCTCACTACTGAGCATGTACATTAAGTGCAACACAGATTCATCTCACCTCTGATCCCACAGCACTGCCTCACTACTGAGCATGTACATAAAGTGCAGCACAGATTCATCTCATCTCGGACCCCACAGCCCGGCCTCACTACTAAGCAAGCATGTAGGTAAAGTGCAGCACAGATTCATCTCACCTCCGACCCCACATCCCAGCCTTGCTACTGAGCAAGTACATAAAGTGCAACACAGATTCATCTCACCTCTGATCCCACAGCACTGCCTCACTACTGAGCATGTACATAAAGTGCAGCACAGATTCATCTCACCTCCGACTCCACAGCACTGGTCACTACTGAGCATGTACATAAAGTGCAGCACAGATTCATCTCACCTCCGACCCCACATCCCAGCCTCGCTACTGAGCATGTATATAAAGTGCAGCACAGATTCGTCTCACCTCCGACCTCACACCACTGCCTCACTAGTACATAAAGTGCAACACAGATTCATCTCACCTCTGATCCCACAGCACTGCCTCACTACTGAGCATGTACATAAAGTGCAGCACTGATTCATCTCACCTCCGACTCCACAGCACTGGTCACTACTGAGCATGTACATAAAGTGCAGCACAGATTCATCTCACCTCAGACCCCACATCCCAGCCTCGCTACTGAGCATGTATATAAAGTGCAGCACAGATTCATCTCACCCCCGACCCCACAGCACTGCCTCACTACTGAGCATGTGCATAAAGTGCAGCACAGATTCATCTCATCTATGACCCCACAGCTCAGCCTCGCTACTGAGCATGTACATAGAGTGCAGCACAGATTCTTCTCCGCTAAAATCAGAGATCCTTACATCAGGAACAGAACAGACAAATACAACTCTCCCATAAACAACCCCGTCATTTCACTATGCGGCCAAAATAATATAACCGTGCTGGCTACTGGAATATGACAATAGAGAAATGAAGAAAAAAGACTGCATATGATGCCAGAGGGCTAAGCTGTATTGCAGAAAGGTACCTTGGCTCAGCATACTGCCATGATCTAGATAAAAGTGCAGCGTTAGAAATTACCACACACTTGAACATGCATTCACTGGCTTAATGTATGCCATTGAGACCCTCATTGTCTTACGCATATGCAGTTATCATGAATAGCAATAAAAATAGAGATCATTTCAAGCTGCTTTATCGAACACAATTCTAGGAAAAGAAAAGGCAGACTCTGCCAATGTAGCAGTGAAGGTCTCTGGGATTGTAGGTTGCAAGCCTCCTCTGTACCAGTGTGACCTTGTATTTATATGTATTGTGTGTAAACCTTAATGCCAACACTACCACTCCATTACTGATGACGGCACAAAAGCTATGGTAAGTGAGCATAGATAGAGGCTAGTCGAGTTCTCATCTGATTACTTTGGATCATTTATATCAGCATGTACAGTGCTTATACATATTAAATACATATGAATGCAAGAAGAAAATGGGGCACCCAACAATGCATGTTAAAATAAGCTTTATTTGCTGTTCCAAACAGATTGTTGAGACAATGTGACTGTCAGCTGTTTCGCATGTAAATCATGCTTCCTCTGAGCCACAACTAAAGTATGATTTGCATGCGAAACTGTTGACAGCCACATTGTCTTCACAATCACACCAGCAAATAAAGCGTATTTTAAAGTGCAGTAGTGAGTGCCCCCATTTTTCCTCACATTACTATTGGACTGTTTGCTGGTGAGCACCATCAAGACTATTAATCAGCTGCTGAATCTAGTTGGCTCCATCCTTGCTGTTTCAATGCGTACAATGTGAATGAAAGCAGTGCCTGATCCCTGCTTTTCTAGTAGTGAATACATACAGCGGGTAAAATAAGTAATACATCACCAATTTGTCTAAGTACCGTATATACTCATGTATAAGCCGACCCCCCTAAGTTTATCACAAAAAACTGGGAAAACTTATTGACTTGCGTATAAGCCGAGGGTGCACAGTGAGTGGCCCCAGATAATGCTGCAGTGAGTGGCCCCAGTTTTGCTGCACAGTGAGTGGCCCCAGATAATGCTGCACAGTGAGTGGCCCCAGATAATGCTGCACAGTGAGTGGCCCCAGATAATGCTGCACAGTGAGTGGCCCCAGATAATGCTGCACAGTGTGTGGCCCCGGATAATGCTGCACAGTGAGTGGCCCCAGATAATGCTGCACAGTGAGTGGCCCCAGATAATGCTGCACAGTGAGTGGCCCCAGATAATGCTGCACAGTGAGTGGCCCCAGTTTTGCTGCACAGTGAGTGGCCCCATCATGTTGCTGCTGCTGGCTCCGTTACAAAAAAAAAAAACTGTATACTCACCTTCTGCTGCTCATCAGCATTGCCGGCTCTGGCGCAGGTCTCTGCAGCGCAGCCTCTGGTTGTTCCATGTTCTTGGCGCTGCTGTACTCTTCCTCCTTCAGCGGTCACGTGGTACCGCTCATTAAAGTAATAAATATGCGCATATTCATGAGTTTAATGAGCGGTACCACGTGACCGCTGAAGCAGGAAGAGCACAGCAGCCCCAAGAACATGGAGCGAGCAGGGGGGCTGCAGAGGGTGAGCATGATCTCTGACACCCCCGCTCCCCCTCCCCCGGTATATGACTCGTGTATAAGCCGAGAGGGGGACTTTCAGCCCAAAAAGGCTGAAAATCTCGGCTTATACACGAGTATATACGGTAAATATATTTCTTTGCCTGTGTGTATTGGATGGGTTGTTACTGACATCTGGTGAGAATTTCATGACAATAACACCTTTAGCATATGTTCACCCGATGCATTCTTAATTTTTTTCCTAAGGCAAAACCTGCTCTTAGTAGTAAAACGTGCCTCAAAAAAGCAGGTTTTGCTTAGCTTTTGTTGAGTTTTTTTCTGCGTTTTTGCCAGGGTACACTTGTCTTTCATGCATACAAAAAAATCTGATTATACTTAATCAGGTTTTGGCACCAAAAACAAATATCTGCTTTTTTTCCCAGCATTTTTTTCACCACCCAATGCTTTTAATGCATGAAAAACGTTAAAGTTGATATGCTGCATTTGACACAAACCAAGGTATTGCACAAAATACGGAGGAAGAAAATCCAAAACATGCATGAGATGTCAGAAATATCAGACTTTGCTGGTACTGTAAAACGCACCTGAAAAGTTGCATAAAAAACACAATAAACACTGAAACGTAACCTGTGAACATAGCCTTAAAATTATATTTTCGGCACTTAAAAAATTGGTGATATGTTCAATACTTAAAACACACACTGGCATAAGCAGTGGACAGTAATGGCCGACCTCCTCATTATACCGCCATCACTTAAAGACTAACAGTCCTTTAGATTCACTAGAACTCATGGGCACTTCTCTAAGTTGATGGCTATAAAAAGGAAAGGCTTCCCATAAGAGGCAAAAAAACTAAACCGCTGCCAAAAAAGAAAATAAAAAAAAAATGGAGGAGAGAATATGTTTAAAACAGGTGTCAGATCTAATTTCTAGAAGGCTGGTTGCACTTTAGCGCTGTTGCGGAGACTCCTACCAGTTTTATTATAGGATTTATTCCTGAAAGAAAACTAGATCAGTGGACAAGATGACATTTGGTTGTCCAGGAAGGGATATTTAGTGAGCCCTACTTTTAGAACATTTCCCATACCATGGGTGAATAAATCAGATCTTCATATCCTCTCCTCATTCAGGCGGTTACTATAGGACACCTAATAAACCGTGTTCATGGGAAAGTGCAGTACAGTTCTTCTATATCTACACAAATTCCTGCGAAAAAGGAGCCAAGGCAAACCAGATAATACCAAGGGTAAGTGTGCATCCAGTCTTCCTAATCACTTTGGCTTCTTAAAACCTCTTAGTGACGGAGCCAAATTTTTGAAATCTGACCTGTGTCACTTTATGTGGTGATAACTCTGGAACGCTTCAACAAATCACAGTGATTTTGAGAATGTTTTTTCGTGACACATTATACTTTATGAGAATGGTAAATTTAGGTTGATATGTTTTGTGTTTATTTATAAAAAAAAATATCAGAAATTTGAGAAAAATGTAAAAAAAAAATTTTAAAACTTTGAATGATTGTCCCTTTAATCCAGATCGTCAGACCACAGAAAAACATTAATAAATAATATTTCCCACATGCCTGCTTTACATCAGTACCATTTGTAAAATGATCTTTTATTGTGTTAGCATTTTAGGAGGGTTAAAAATGTAGCAGCAATTTTAAAAAAATTTTAAGGAAATTTACAAAAATTTTTTTTTTTTTTTTTAGGGACCTATCCAGGTTTGAAGTGCCTTTGGAGGTCCCGTATATTGGGAAACCCCCAAAAGTGATACTATTTTAAAAACAGCCCCCCCTGACATAATGAAAACTGCAGTCAGGTAGTTTATTAAGCCTTCAGGTGATTTTCAGGAATTAATGCAAAGTGACATGACAGGAATGAAAAAGTGTATTTTTGCCACCTAAATGCCGCTAACTTCTGAACAGGTTACAACAGCTGTCAGACTCTAAGGCTGCTATTTGGTTGTGAATTGCCATGGCAAACATCAGGACCACACAATCATGACCTGAGGGCATCAATGCGGATAAAGAGGAAGCCCCCCACACTCTGTTAACCATTTATTTGATGTAGCCACTAATGACAGCAGCATCTAAATGGTTAAACAGATATGGACGGTGCAAACACTGATCGTGGCTGATGCAGCAAGTTGTCAGCTATAGTGTACAGCCGACAGCTGCTGGATTGTTGCCTGTATGGGGATGATATTCTCTTATATCTAAGGTCAGTAAAAAGACATATTGGCTGTCGTTAAGGGGTTAAACACCCAGCTAGTTTTAAACTATTGTACACGAAAGATGATAAAGAAATTGGCCTGCACAGATTTTTTTCTTCAACTGATGCATTTCCAGATCTGCAGGCATAAAATCAGTCACCACTTTTACCATTAGTTCCCTACATTTTCCAAATCTGGATATTGTAGATGTCAACACAAATCACACGGCTCAATAATTTTTTCTTTAAAAGGCATCTGGAGAAACAACTGTGTATACTGACAATTTAGATAATGGTACAATTTTATAGAATGAAGTAACTGCAGAAAGAGCACAGATCTGCAGGTGGTACACAATACAATACACGTTCATCAATATACTTAAAGGGAATCTGTCAACCCATTTTTGGACTAATCAGCTGCCGGCACCGCCATTAGGGGCTTATCTACAGGATTCTGTAATGCTGTAGATAAGCACCCGATGTAACATGAAAGATAAGAAAAATGAGTTATATTATACTCACCCAAGGGTGGTCCGGGTCCGGTTTTGGTCGGATGGGTGTAGCGGTCCGGTCTGGCGCCTCCCATCTTCTAACGGTGATGTCCTCTTCTTTGCTTCCAGTCGTGGCTCCTTCGCAGGCGCACTCTGTTCTGTTGAGGGCAAAGCCGAGTACTGCAGTGCGCAGGCGCCGGACCAGGTCAGAGAGGTAAAGGTAAAGTACGCCTGTGCCGGAGCCGCAACGGGAAGCAAAGAAGAGGACATCACCGCTACAAGATGGGAGGCGCCGGACCGCGACACCCATCGGACCAAGACCGGACCGCACCCCCCCCCCGGTGAGTATCATCTAACTCGCTTTTCTTATCTTTCAGGTTACATTGAATTCACTAATTCTGCTTTGTTACATTTTTTTTCCCTAATAATGTTCATCAATATTAACAGTTTCTGTAGAAGCTGGTCTACTAATATTTCTGCAAATGAACAATACATGGAGAAAAACGGCAAAATACAAACATCTAATACTTTAATCATCACTCTTATTTTGCAAAGGCATCAGTGATTAATTCTGCCAGAAAGAAAGGCATAACATTTCTCCTTGTCTATGGTGACAAGCATGTCTGGCCTGCCTTGCACTCTCCACAAGGAGAAACCTTACCCCTTAGATCCCAGTCTTAAACCTCTAAAATAGCCAAAACAGATCCTTACTTTGCACTGATGAAGGACAATAACTCAAAACATGTTTGCAAATTGAGTTCATGGTTTGATTGTTATACTAAGTCATACGATAAGAATCGTTAGACGGTCGATATTGACTTGTAGGAGGACTACTTCCAATAGATGGCACTAGAGTCCTTTTACTCTCTGAAGAGACAATTTGCATATTTACTCAGGAAGAAGACAGAAGAATTCATTGCTGGTGTTATGATTACAATATAAGACTAGCAATCACTGATTTGCTCTCGTTCTCCATATTCTGGCTTTTGAACTTCACATACAGCATATTTGTTGCAAAAATTTCTGCAGCAACCAGCTGTAGAGCTTAGTTTTGCAAAATAGCGCAACGTTTCTCAGGACAATGCAAAGAGTGGCTACAAGATGACATTTGAGTCCAAATTCCAAGTCTAACCAGAGAAGTACATTTGAAATTAATACAACCTGTTAAAGGGAATCTGTCACCACTTTTTTGGCATATCATGTAAAAGTATCATTCAATTTAGTGTCAGCTCTGCATTATACTGTACAAGTACTTGTTATACCCCTTGACGCGCCATAACTGTACGCGATCTGTAATATTCACAGAAACGAATACGCACAGCAAGCCGAGGAGGGGGGTGGAGACGGACAATAATCTCCGCCCATCGGACTGGACTGAGCATATTTACATACAGTGCTGTGCAAATTAATTGGGACAAAGCATTTTTTTAAGTAAAATCGTAAGTTGGTTAAAAGTCAGTGATTCAAACCAGTTTTAACTGCTTTGAACAGGTACTCACACCTGCTCAAAGCAGTTAAAACCGGTTTAAATCACAGACTGGTAACCAACTTACGATTTTGCTTTAAAAAAAAAAAAAAGAAGAAGCTTTGTCCCAATTAAGGCTGGTTTCACATTGGCGTTTTTGCGCGCAGCGCACCGTGCGCATGCGCACTGCGCCCCTATGTTTAAAATGGCGTGCGCAGTGTTTTGCGCATGTTAGCGTTTTCGTGCGCATGCGTTTTTTTGTCTGTTGCGCCAGGCGCGCCAGACGCAACATGTTGCTTTTTTTGGTCCGCCCTGTCTCGTCAAAAAAACGCATGCGCACGCTTGCGCACGGAATGCGCAAAAACCCCCCATTGGCGCCTATGAGAGCGCATGCGAGCGCATGTGTTTGCGCACGCTTGCGTTTTTTTGCGCATGCGTTTTTAAGGTCAACACGTCTGGAAAGTTGTCTAGACGCTAATTAAGCAGGTGATAAAAAGTTTGAGTGGGCGGTGGAATTCACCAGTACTCTGGAGAGTAGAGAGCGAGCCAGACACAATCAAATTTTCTCCACAAGAACCTGCTGATAATGTAAGTATAAGGCCTGTTTCACACTTCCGTTTTTTTGGTCCGCTAAAAAACGGATCCGCCGCTAAAAAAACGGATCCGTTTTTTTTTTTCCCATAGACTTACATTTGCGGCTACCGCGGATCCGTCAAAAAAATGGATCCGTTTGCGGGGAAAACGGCGGATCCATTTTTTTAGCGGACCATCCAAAAAAACGGAAGTGTGAAACAGGCCTAAATACTTATATGTGTGCCTGAATGTTGAATTAAAAAAGTTCAAAACTTTTCTATGTACTAATTTCTCTTTTTATTTTTTCCAGCATGTCTTCTTCATCTGAAGAGTTCGTACCCGAGACTGGGCACGACGCCGAAGAAGTGAGTACCATGCTTCCCTATGGATAGTTAAAAAAAATGTACACATGTGGCTAATTTTTTTTATTATTTTTCAGAGCTCATCCTCCACCACGCCACCACGCCAGGAGGACCGGCAGGAGCAGCAGCAAGGCCAAGTGCGGGCGGGAAGACGGGATGTAAGTACAGAATGTTTAAATTTTTGGGATAGCTTAATTTCTATATGCAATTTTTTTTGGGAAACCGTATTGTTTTTTTTTTTATATTTTTTTTTATTATTGAAAGGTTTTTTTTTTTCATTTTTATGAGTATTTTTGGGTTTTTGTTATGCTTGTGGTTTTAGTGTGGTTTTTTTATTATATTTACAGCAACGTTTTTTTTTTTTTTTTTTTGGTTTTTGAAAAGGGATTGAAAATGTTTTTTTGTTTTTTTTAATGTATTTTGTGTTTTTTGGTGGTTTTTTTTTTAAATAGCATGGCTTGGTATTTTTTTTTTTTTTTTTTTAATATTTTCTGCAATGTGTATTTTGTTGGTTTTTTTTTTTTTTGGTATTTGAAAGGCATTAAAATAACCGAAAAAAACATTTTCAATGCCTTTCAAAAAGCAAAAAAAAAAAATCCTGCAAAGTACACATTGCAGAAAATATTAAAAAAAAAACAAAAAAAAACAAGCCATGCTATTAAAAAAAACACACCAAAAAAAACATTGAAAATGTTTTTTCGGTTATTTTAATGTATTTTGTGTGGGGGTTTTTTTGGTGTGTTTTTTTTAATAGCATGGCTTGTTTTTTTTTTTTATATTTTCTGCAACGTACTTTGCTGGATTTTTTGGGTATATGTAATTTATTTGTATTTTATTTTCATTCATGCATTTATTTTTATATTTCAATGTATCAAAATTTTTTTTCTTTATTTTCTAGGCTCCACTGCGGGAGGAGGAGCTCGCCCTGGACAATGACGAGCTCATTCGTCTAGTCCAGGAGCGAGTTCCGTTGTGGGACACCCGTCACCAGCTGCACTCGGACAGCGTGGTGATCCGGCGGCTCTGGAACCAGGTGGCCGAATCGCTGATGGATGGCTGGGACAACGCGACTGCCAGGGTCCGCAAGGAGTTTCGTAAGTATTTCACTGCAGTGTGATGCAGCAGTGATCTTGGCCGTGATCACACAACTTGGTGTGATGCTATTAACCCCATGGAGTTTCTAGCATCACACACAATTAGGTGATCACAGCCTCCAGCGCAGTGTCTTTAATTTTTTTTTTTTTTTGTGTTTTATTGTTTCCCTACAGTGAACAAAGTCAGAACCCGTTGGCGCTCGATGAAGGACCGCTTCAACAGGGATATCCGCCAGGAGAGAGAGGTTCGCAGTGGTGCTGCGTCAAGGACCGGCACGAAATACCGGTATCATCGTGCCATGGCCTTTTTAAGACCGGTCCTTGCCTCCCGAACGTAAGTATATTCTAGTTGTAATGTGTTTTATTCTGTGCTTTTCAATTCCACAGGACTTGTCGATTTTTATGCTATAGTACTAATTTCTTTCTTATATTTTCACAGCACCTGGAGCAGCACCCTGCAACCTGGCTCCGAAGCGGTCCTTCATCCAGCTGCCACGGACCCCTCCCAGCCATCCATCAGCGATGAAGCACCTTGCAGGTCTGGACCACAGTCATCTGGAGACCAGGAAGCTGGTCGCTCAGGTGTTCCCCTGTCCCAGGTCTCTGCCACTGGTTTTGCGGGCACTTCCCGCCAGCAGCGGCAGAGGGCCTCGGACAGGCCTGTCATGCCCGAGTTCGTTCAGTTGAGCTCGGTCTTTCAGAGTAGCCTCAAGGCACTCTCTGATAGACTTGATAGCGGGTTCCTCCTTTTGGACCAACGCTTCAAGTCTATCGAGGGTCGCCTTGAGCGCCTGGAAGCCGACCTCGCCAGACCAGCCCAGCATTTTTACACACAGATAGCTCGGGACTCGGCGGAACACCTTACCCCTGAACTCCAGTTAACTGTCATGCAGGCCTGCAACAATGCTTATATGCAGGCTATGCAGCAGACTCGGTATATGCAGCAGTCAGCGGTGGCATTTCCACCAGTGCCACCGTTGACTCGTTATACTGCAATACCGACATCTGCTGCATATCACTGCACGGCCACCACTGTTCCAAGCTTCGCCGGACCACTGCATACCACCCCAAGTCCGAGTGCAGCTGGACTGTCACCCGCCATCTCCATGCCAAGCGCTGCTCCTGCCTGGCCCACCACTGCTGCCGCCACCACCACAGGATGGCCCGTCACCACCCGTCTTCAGCGCCACCAGCACGAGGACCACCCCTGCCTGGACTGCCACCGCCACCACCACGGAGCATCAGCAGACGGGGGACCCGCACTCGATATTTGCGGCACCGACCATAACCTTCACCACCACCAGCATGCAGCACGATCCTGGCAGGCGGTCCCCAACCACCATGCGGTCCCCCAGCTCCAGGCGGTCACACAGGTCACGGGGGTCCAGTATGTCCTCCGGCACAAGACGGGAAGGCAGCCGCCGAAATCGGAGGGAAAACAGCAGGAGGTCTCTCACCCTCCCTCCTCCCTCACCTCCCACTTCCCAAATTTCCTTACCTCGCCTCCCTTCTCCCACTTCTTTAATTCCTCCCTCCCCTCTAACCACAACCTCCACCAGCCATTCCTCATCCCTCCACACCCCCCAATTTCCACCATCCTAAATAAAAAAAATTGTTAATTTTTTTTCATAAAAATGTTTGGTTATTTTGTGTTTCATCACCTGCACACACTGCGCCTTACACTTTGTGTTTGTGACACCACATAGCTCCAGTACTGACACGTTTCTTGTGTCATTCTTGGAGCTATGTGATGTGACAAACACAAATATATGACTTGTATTTTCATGCACCAGTCTCTTCTGTCTGTTGGTATTGGTCAGAATGATGGTGGAGGGTACAAGGCATATATATTCTCAACTTGCAGGTATCATAAAGACTGATTTGAGGATGGTATTTTATTATTTTATTTTATTTATGAAGTCAGGATGCTTTTTTTTTTTTGGGGCATCATCACTTCATGACACCAGGCCAGGGAATGGTAGAAGTTGTAAACCTTTCTCATCTCTCCAGTCTGCATGCAAGAGTGGAGATAGTACAACCAAAATATTTAACATGACATGGTCAGTTATCAACCAGAGTGAAGGATGCTAACATTTATTAATAAACATATTTATACCATTTGGTCCTGCCATGCTACACGACCCACATCGGTTACGAAGAAATCCGCAAATTTGTCCCTCATTTGGGCAACTTCCACTGAAGACCGAAGAGGGTGCTGATTATAATCAGGCAAAGGGTTGGCAGCAGGTTCGTCCATATCAAAGTTCGGTGGCTCCTTTGCCATTACAAAGTTGTGCAGAACCACACATGCCTTCACAACCTCGTCCACAGTTTCCATTTTCAGGTTGATGGCGGTGCTAAGAATTCTCCATCTGCCCACTAAAATGCCAAAGGCGCACTCTACAGTCCGGCGTGCCCTTGTCAGCCTGTAATTGAAAATTTTCTTGGTGTGGTCCAAGGCACGGCTGGAGTACGGCTTTAGCAGGTTCTGGCACATCTGAAATGCCTCATCCCCAACTAAAACAAATGGCAGTGGTGGAGCATCAGTTTGGGGAAGAGGCTGTGCCTGTGGAAAATTAAAATGGTTGCTGTACAACCTCCGGCCCATATTGGAGTTCTTGAAAGTGTGCGAGTCGTTGCTCCTTCCGAAAGCCCCAATGTCCACCGCCACAAACCGGCAGTCAGCATCCGCTATCGCCATAAGGACTGTGGAAAAGTACTTCTTATAATTGAAGAACTCGGAGCCACTTCTTGCTGGTTTCGTGATTCGGATGTGCTTCCCATCCACGGCTCCTAGGCAGTTTGGAAAATTGCAGAGTTCCCAAAATTTTTCAGCTATTTGAAGCCACTTTTCGGTGGTGGGTAAGGGCAGATACTCCGGACAGAGAACTTCACACAGAGCCCTGCAGGTGTCGGCAACTATCCCGGATAAAGTGGAGATTCCCAGCCGGTACTGGAAATGCAGGGATGACAGACTCTCTCCAGTTGCCAGGAACCTGTCAATAAAAAAAAAAAAAAAAAAAAAAAAATTATATTTCTGTCTAGGGTATAAATAAAAACCCTGGAAATCAAAAGTACATGGGATATCTGTTTTGCATGATTTTTAAATAAAATATAGCAGAAAAACATTTTGCAAAGAATTTTGATTAGTAAATGAGAAAATCCAATGAGAAAAAAAAATTAGGGAAAAAAAAAGGTTCACTAAAAATGAATCAACAAAATATTACCCCCAAAAAAAAACAAACATTTTTTAAAAATCCAAATTAATTTAGGCACATTACACTCCATAAGGTGACGAGCAGTTTCAGTAAAAATGATGCAAAAAATTATTAACCAAAAACCAAAAATGTTAAAAAAAATAATTAATAAAAAAACCCAAACAATTTAGGCACAACATTACATACCATAAGGTGCCGAACAGTTTCTCTAAAAATGATGCAAAAAAAATATTACCCAAAAAAAATTTTTTATAAAAAAAAAAAAAAAAAAAAAAAAAAAAAACACCAAAAATTTAAGAAAAAAATAAAAATAAATAAATTTAGGCAAAAAATTACATACCGTAAGGTGACCAGGAGCCTTTCTTCCGGAGGAATGGCACGCCGAAGCTGAGTGTCCCGCCTCCGGATGATGCCTTCGACCATACCCAGCAAGTCCATGAAGCTCTCCTGGGACATCCGGATATAGTCTCCAAATTTCTGCGGGTTGACCTGGAGCTCGGTGTACAGCGTGTGATACGCTCCACGGCTTTCCCGGACTTCTATTATCGGATGCCTCCAAAAGCGACGCCGCTGCCATCTCTGGTGTCTCTCCCTCTCCCACTGGCAAGCAAAGGCATACGCCTGAGACATCGCGATGTCAAGATCAAGCTTGAAACGGAAATTATCCATACGCATATCCATCATATCCACTGGCAAAGCAGCAAAATGTGAGGAATTCTGCTGTACAAGGTCTATATAAAGACACTCCCACTGTTGTCCCATTTGTCCCATTGGTGAACTCTCTCTTGTTTGTTAAAAACAGTTTTTGACATATCACACCTAAAAACGCATGCGCGTGAAAAACGCATGCGCAAGCCAAAAACGCATGAAAAACGCAAGCAACGCTGCGGTTTTTTAACGCATCAGCGTTCGCTTGCCGTAAAAAAATCGCAGCGTTGCTTGCGTTTTTCATGCGTTTTTCTTGCGCACGATGCGCTGCGCAAAAAAGCGCCAATGTGAAACTAGCCTAATTTGCACAGCACTGTACACCGCGGGAGGAATGAAAACGATATTTATGTATCACTAGCTGAAGAGCCCGGCGCTGCCCGGGCATAATAACTAACTACGGTTAGTTATAACAAATTATAATGATATATATATAAAACTAAATCTGAGTATAGCCCCACCCACTCCGCATAGCCACATTCACTAAAATATCCCACATCATCCACTCAGCCAGAGCTACCGGACTACTACCACTAATATCCCACATCATCCCGTCACAGCCACCGGATTACTACCCCAATATCCCACATCATCCCATCAGCCAGAGCCACCGGACAACTACCCCTAATATCCCACATCATCCCGTCAGTCAGAGGTACCGGACTACTACCCATAATATCCCACATCATCCCATCAGCCAGAGCCACTGGACTACTACCACTAATATCCCACATCATCCAGTCAGCCAGAGCCACCGGACTACTCCCCCTAATATCCTGCATCATCCCATCAGCCAGAGCCACCGGACTACTATCCCTAATGTACCACATCATCCCGTCAGCCTGGCGTCAGAACCAGAGCATTTGAAGGCAATTGCCCTGACTTTCATACCGGGGATCCCTTTAAGAGGGGCCTTGGGTCAGAACCAGAGCGCTGAGTGGATTTGCCCTGACTTGTTTACCAATGATCCCTTTAATAGAACCCTGGGGTCAGAATCAGAGCGCTGAGGGATTTGCACTAACTTCCGTACAGGAGATCCCTTTAAGAGAGCCTGGGGTCAGTACCAGAGCATTTGAAGGCAATTGCCCTGACTTCCATACCAGGGATCCTGTTATGAATGAGTCACCGTAGGAGGCAAAAGCAGAAATACAAGCTAAGTCCAGAAAACCAGAGAAGTTGGCAACTATCAGATTGCAGACCCCTGAACCTATCAACACAACTAGCAGTAGCCGTGGGGGGTTCCTACGATGCCCTAGACCCCTCGATCACAGCCGGAGAAATACATAGGCCTAAAGAAAGAAAGGGGAATTCTAAACTGGCCCAGAGCAGACCCCAAAGCAATAGGCAGCCCCCAACATATAATGACGGTGAAGCAAGATGAAAATACTAACACAGACAGAAAGATAGACTGAGCAAAGACGGGGCCCCAAAACTACCTAGATAGGAAAGGACAGGAAGGCTGCTGTCTGCAATCTGCCAAAACCCTATCAAAGACATAAGCCAACCAGCTGATATGAAAAAGGCCCTGAAGCAGCTAGGCTTCAAAAACTGAATCAGCACTCAGGTATTTTCAGAAGACAGAGCTAAATGAATTCAGCACACCCCAGCAGGGAATGGCAGAAATCCAGAAAAACAAAGCAAAAACAAAGTCAAAGCACAAAAGCAAAAGGCCGAGAAGCAAACTTAGCTTTGGAGGAGCAGGAATTCAGACTGGTCTCCAAGGATCCCACAGAGAAATCACCCGCAGGGCAGAAGGGCGTCGGCAGCATTATATCCAGTCCGTAACTCCACTCAGCCAGTCACAATCATCAGCCTCAGGTGTTTGACAATCAGGCTCACTACCTTTCTTTACCAGAAGAGGGAGTTCCTCGGGCCTCAGTAATGAAGGGGAAAATGAACTCACAACAGTACCTCCCCCTTGAGGAGGGGTCACCGAACCCTCAACTATGCCACCAGGGCGATCAGGGTGAGCCCGATGAAAGGCACGCACCAATCGTTTGGCATGAATATCAGAGGCGGAGACCCAGGAATTATCCTCCTGACCATAACCCTTCCACTTAACCAAATACTGGAGTCTCCGTCTAGCCAGACGGGAATCCAGTACTTTCTCTACCTCATACTCCATGTTACCTTCAACCAATACAGGGTCTGGAGGTGCCACCCCCGGAACAACAGGTTCAACAAACCTCTTCAACAAAGATTTATGGAACACATGATGGATTTTAAATGTGACAGGAAGAGCCAAACGAAAAGAGACCGGATTAATAATCTCCACAATCTTGTAAGGTCCAATAAATCTAGGCTTAAACTTAGGAGAAGCCACCTTCATAGCAATATTTTTTGATGATAACCATACGATATCACCAACCTTAAACTGGGGACCAATGATCCTATGTCAGTTGGAAAACCGCTGGGCCTTCTCCTGGGAGAGAGATAACTTATTCACCACTTGGTCCCAGATCTGGTGCATTCTCTCCACCACAGTGTCAACACCTGGGCAGGCAGAGGGCTCCACCTGCCCTGAAGAAAATCGAGGATGAAACCCAAAGTTACAAAAAAAAGGTGACATCAAAGTGGCAGAACTAGCTCTATTATTCAAAGCAAATTCGGCCAAGGGCAAAAATGAAACCCAATCATCCGGATCAGCAGAAATAAAACATCTCAAATATGACTCCAAGGTCTGGTTTGTTCTCTCTGTCTGCCCATTGGTCTGAGGGTGAAAAGCAGAGGAGAAGGACAACTGAATTCCCAGCCTGGAACAGAAAGTTCTCCAAAATCTAGACACAAACTGCACTCCTCTGTCAGATACAATGTTCTCAGGAATCTCGTGCAAACGAACCACCTGTTGTAAAAAGAGGGGCACCAACTCAGAGGAAGATGGCAACTTAGGGAGTGGTGCAAGATGAACCATCTTAGAGAACCTATCACAAATCACCCAAATAACAGTCATCCTCTGAGAGACAGGCATATCAGAGATGAAATCCATTGAAATATGGGTCGATGGCCTCTTGGGGACAGGCAAAGGCATCAACAACCCACTAGAGCGAGAACACGATTTAGACCGGGAGCAAGTCCCACAGGACTGCACAAAATTCCTGACATCACGAGACAAGGAGGGCCACCAAAAAAACCGACTCACCAGATCTCTAGTACCAAAAATACCTGGATGACCAGCCAAAGCAGAGCAATGAACTTCAGACATCACTCTCTTCTTCCATTGGTCAGGAACATACAACTTTCCACTGGGACAACACTCAGGTTTGTCCTCCTGGAACTCTTCCAGAGCACGTCTCAAATCGGGCGAGATGGCAGAAAGAACTACCCCTTCGCCTAAGATGGTAGCAGGCTTGGTCACCACAGGAGAATCAGCAAGGAAGCACCTAGAAAGGGCATCTGCCTTGACATTCTTTGTTCCAGGAAGAAAAGAAACCACAAAATCAAAACGTGTAAAAAACAAGGCCCACCTAGCCTGTCTAGGGTTCAAGCGCTTAGCCGACTCTAGGTAAATCAAATTCTTGTGGTCAGTGAGGACCACGACTTGATGCTTAGCTCCCTCCAACCAATGTCTCCACTCCTCAAATGCCCATTTCATGGCCAACAGTTCCCTATTCCCCACATCATAGTTACATTCAGATGGAGAGAACTTTCGGGAAAAGAAAGCACAGGGATTCATTTTAGATGTTACAGGATCCTTTTGGGACAAAACAGCTCCTGCACCAATCTCAGAAGCATCCACCTCTACCTGGAATGGAAGTGAGACATCAGGTTGCCGCAAAACCGGGGCGGAGGTGAATCTTCGCTTCAACTCCTGAAAGGAAGAAACAGCCTCCGGAGACCAATTTAACACATCAGCACCCTTTTTAGTCAAATCAGTCAATGGCTTGGCAATACTAGAAAATTTTGCTATAAATTTCCGATAAAAATTAGCAAAACCCAAAAACTTCTGGAGGGCCTTCAAAGAAGTGGGCTGAACCCAATCATGAATGGCCTGTACCTTGGCCGGGTCCATTTCAATAGTGGACGGGGACAAAATAAATCCCAAAAAAGAAATCCTCTGTACTCCAAAAAGGCATTTAGATCCCTTGACATTCAGGGAATTCTCCCTCAAGATCCGGAACACAGTCCGAATATATTCCACATGAGAATCCCAATCCTTGGAGAAGATCAAAATATCATCCAGATAGATAATCAAAAATTTATCGACAAAATCTCGGAAAATATCGTTCATGAAGCACTGGAAGACAGAAGGGGCATTAGTGAGCCCAAAAGGCATCACCAGGTACTCAAAATGTCCCTCCGGAGTATTAAACGCCGTCTTCCATTCATCCCCATGCTTAATGCGAATAAGATTATGCGCCCCCCTGAGGTCAAGCTTGGTAAACCAGCAAGCACCTTTAACGCTGGAGAATAGATCCGAAATCAGGGGTAACGGGTACTGATATTTAACAGTAATTTTGTTGAGGGCACGATAATCAATACAAGGTCTTAATGATCCATCCTTTTTGGCTACAAAAAAAAAAAAAACGGCACCCAAGGGTGACGAGGATGGTCTAATATGACCCTTCTCCAACGCCTCCTTAATATAGGATCGCATAGCCTCGTGCTCGGGTACAGATAAATTGTAGAGCCGACCCTTGGGAAATTTACACCCCGGGCTCAGTTCAATTGCACAGTCATAACTCCTATGAGGAGGCAGACGCAGACTCATTCTCACTAAATACATCATAAAAGTCCACCAAATAATCAGGAACATCATGCGACTGAGGAGAGGTGGAAAACACCGGAGCCTCACTAAAGGCACACCGACAACCCCAACTCACCACAGACACAGATTTCCAATCCAAAACTGGATTATGAATCTGTAACCAGGGAAACCCCAGAACAACAGTATCATGCAGATTATGCAACACCAGAAATCTGCAATTTTCTTGATGGTCTGGGGCGACCCGCATTACCACCTGGGTCCAAAACTGGGGTTTATTTTTAGCCAAAGGAGTAGCATCAATTCCCCTCAAAGGGATAGGCGTCTGCAGAGGTGTCATCGGAAATCCACAACGTTTAGCAAAATCCAAGTCCATTAGGTTTAGGGCTGCTCCCGAATCCACAAACGCCTTGGCGGAAAATGTGGACAGGGAGCAGATCAGAGTAATAGCCAGAATAAACTTAGGTTGAACACCCCCAACAGAAAACGTGTGTGCAAAGCGTTTCTCTCGTTTGGGACAGACAGAAATAATATGCGAGGCATCTCCACAGAAAAAAAAACACAACTTATTACGCCTTCTGAACTCCTGACGCTGCTCTCTGGAAAAAACTCTATCACATTGCATAGGTTCAGACATTTGTTCAACAGGTGGCAACACCTCTCGTGCAGCTTTGCGTTCGCGCAAACGCCGATCAACCTGAATGGCTAATGATATAGAATCGTCAAGACCAGAGGGAACAGGAAATCCCACCATAGTATCTTTTACGGCTTCTGACAACCCCTTCCGAAAGAGAGCAGCCAAGGCATTATCATTCCAGGTAGTAAGTACTGCCCACTTTCGGAATTTTTGACAGTACAATTCTGCAGAATCACGACCCTGGCTCAATGCCACCAGGGTCTTTTCAGCCTGATCAATGGCATTAGGTTCGTCATACAACAACCCCAAAGCTTGAAAGAATGCGTTCACATTAGTCAGAATAGGATCATCTGGTTTCAAAGAAAACGCCCAATTCTGGGGATCGCCATGCAGCAAAGAGATGACAATTTTAACCTGCTGCGCGGAGCTCCCTGACGAGTTAGGCTTCAAGGCAAAAAATAATTTACAATTATTTTTGAAATTCAAAAATTTAGACCGATCCCCAAAAAATACATCAGGTGTAGGAATCTTTGGTTCAGCAGCATGTGAATGAGCAAGGTAGGCGGAAATTCCCCGCACTTCCGCAGCGAGCTGCTCCACACGATCAGACAATTGCTTTATCTCCATTGAGAGAAAAAAAAAAAAAAAAAAAAAAAAATTTCCCCCTACGGCCTCAGAGATATAGAGGAAAAAATATACACACTTTTTTTTTTTTTTTTACAATTCTTTCCTGCTATTGAGTACCCTAGAATCTGCGGTTTGGGCGGGTGATTCTGTTATGAATGAGTCACCGTAGGAGGCAAAAGCAGAAATACAAGCTAAGTCCAGAAAACCAGAGAAGTTGGCAACTATCAGATTGCAGACCCCTGAACCTATCAACACAACTAGCAGTAGCCGTGGGGGGTTCCTACGATGCCCTAGACCCCTTGATCACAGCCGGAGAATTACATAGGCCTAAAGAAAGAAAGGGGAAATCTAAACTGCCCCAGAGCAGACCCCAAAGCAATAGGCAGCCCCCAACATATAATGACGGTGAAGCAAGATGAAAATACTAACACAGACAGAAAGATAGACTGAGCAAAGACGGGGCCCCAAAACTACCTAGATAGGAAAGCACAGGAAGGCTGCTGTCTGCAATCTGCCAAAACCCTATCAAAGACATAAGCCAACCAGCTGATATGAAAAAGGCCCTGAAGCAGCTAGGCTTCAAAAACTGAATCAGCACTCAGGTATTTTCAGAAGACAGAGCTAAATGAATTCAGCACACCCCAGCAGGGAATGGCAGAAATCCAGAAAAACAAAGCAAAAACAAAGTCAAAGCACAAAAGCAAAAGGCCGAGCAGCAAACTTAGCTTTGGAGGAGCAGGAATTCAGACTGGTCTCCAAGGATCCCACAGAGAAATCACCCGCAGGGCAGAAGGGCGTCGGCAGCATTATATCCAGTCCGTAACTCCACTCAGCCAGTCACAATCATCAGCCTCAGGTGTTTGACTATCAGGCTCACTACCTTTCTTTACCAGAAGAGGGAGTTCCTCGGGCCTCAGTAATGAAGGGGAAAATGAACTCACAACAGGATCCCTTAAGAGAGGCATGGGGTCAGAACCAAAGCATTGGATGGATTTGCCCTGTCTTCCATACCGGAGATCCCTTTAAAAAAGGCCTGGGGTCAGTACCAAAACGCTGAGTGGATTTGCCCTAACTTGCATACCAATGATCCCTTTAAGAGACCCTGCGGTCAGAACCACAGAGCTAAGTGGAACGGTCCTAACTTCTATACTAGGGATCCCTTTAAGAGAGGCCTGGGGTCAAAACCAAAGCGCTGGATGGATTTGCCCTGACTTCCATACCGGAGATCCCTTTAAGAGGGAAGATGTGCCTATGGGATGGAGGAAGTGATATGTATATGGGCACGGAAGGGGTGGGGGATTCATTTCTGTCATGTGCTCTGTGCTCCTTTCTGGGGGGCAGACAATGGCTGGAAGCTTATGTTCCCGGGGATGCTAGATTTCTCCCACCCAGTCAGTGTCTGCTGAGGTGTTGTCAAGTGGGAAAACTGGCCCACAGCAACCAATCACAGCTCAGCTTCTTTTAACCAGCTCTGGTGAAATGAGAGATGCTTAGTGACTGGTTGCAAGGAAAACTGTTGCTCATAGCAACCAATCACAGCTCAGCTTCTTTTGAACAGCTCTGGTGAAATGAAAGATGCTTCGTGATTGGTTGGTGATACACACACATACATACTGTACATTCAGTTTTATATATAGAGATTGGTGGGGAGTCAAGGGGTATAAAAAGTACTTGTATAATGCATAGGTGACACCAAATTGAATGATATTTTTACATGATATGCCAAAAAAGTGGTGACAGATTCCCTTTAAGTTATTTTTTTTTCCCTGAGCTTAGTTATACGGATGCATCAATTATGTACAAGATTTGACCAAAGTCGCTCTGCAGTCCTGGCAAGATTGTATCTACACAATAAAAAAAAAAAAAACTATGAAATTCTCCAGATTACTCAATCCTTCTTTAACCCCTCCCCTCAAGCCTGTTTTCACCTTTCTGACCAGGCCAAATTTTAGGGTGTGTGCACACGCTGCGGATTGTGCTGCGGAATTTTCCGTGCGGATTTGTGTAAATCTGCAGGTAAAACCCTGCAGTTTATCTGCAGATTTTCTGCGGTTTAGCCTGCGGTTTGACACCTGCCATGGAGCAGGTGCCAAACCGCAGCGGAATCCGCACAAAGAATTGACATGCTGCGGATTTGAAACCGCAGCAAATCAGCGTGGAAAATTCTGCACCGTGAGCACTGCGGATTTCATTTTACATTGATTATAATGATACTGTACACCGCAGCATAAACTGCTGCGGATCCACAGGACCAAAACCACTGCGGATCCGCAGGACCAAATCCGCTGCGGATCCGCAGCAGAATCCGCAGCGTGTGCACATACCCTTAGAATTCTGATCATTGTCACGTGATGTGGTGATAACTCTGGAACGCTTCAAACGGATCCCACTGATTCTGAGACTGTGGCTTTTCTCGCGACATACTGTACTACATGATAGTGGTAACATTTATTTGATGTAACTTGCATTTATTTGTGAAAAAATGAAATTTGGCAAAAATGTTAAACATTCTGCAGTTTTCAAACTATTTAATTTCTATGCCCTTATATCAGAGATGTTACACAAAATAGTTAATGATGTTTCCCACATGTCTACTTTACATCAGCATAACTTTGTAAACACTTTTTTTCTCCGGGTTAGGAAATTATAAGGGTTCAAAGTTGACCAGCGATTTCTCAATTTTTCAACAGAATTAACAATTTACAAATTTTTCTTAGCGACCACATCACATTTGAAGTCACTTTGAGGGGTCTATATGACAAAAAATACCCAAGTGACACCATTCTAAAAACTGCGCCCCTCAAGGTGCTAAAAACCGCATTTAAGTGGATTAACCCTTCAAGTGTTAAGCATGAATTTTTGGAATGTGGATGGAAAAAAATTAACATTTCATTTTTTTAAAAACAAGTTTCATTACTTTTTTTCTCTCAAAATTAACAGGAAAAACAACCACAAAATTTGTTGTGCAATTTCTCCTTAGCGCTCAGATACCCCAAATGTGGGGGAAAACCTCTTTTGAGCAGTAAAAATAAAAAGTTTTTCCCACATGTTTTTTAAGCCCAAAATTTCGCATTTTCATAAGGGTAACAGGAGAAATTGCACCATACAATTTGTTGCAAAATTTCTCCCGAGTATGATGATGCCCAATATGTAAAGGAAAATTACTGTCTGGGTGCACAGCAGGGCTTGGATGGGAAGGAGCGCCATTTGACATTCTGAAGCAAAATATGCTGAAATAATTATCGGATGCTATGTCCCGTTTGGAGAGCCCCCTGATGTGCGTAAAAGTAGAAATACCCCATAAGTGACACCATTTTGGAAATTAGACCCCTCAGGGAACTTATCTAGATGTGTGGTGAGCACCTTAAATCCCTAGGTGCTTCTCAGAAGTTTATAACATAGAGCTGTGAAAATAAAAAAAAATAAAAAATTCCCACAAGTTTTTTTTAGCTCAAAATTTTGTTTTTTCCTAAAGGTAACAGGAGATCTTGAACCATACAATTTGTTGTGCAATTTCTCCTGAATACTTTTCAAGCACAGTGCAAAGCTCAGAAAGGAAGGAGCACCAAATTATAGTGCAGATATTACTAAGGTTTGCAGGTGCCATGACCCACTAGAAAAGCCCCTGAGATGCCAGAACAGCAGAACTTCTCATAACTGACCTCATTTTACAAAATACACCTCTTGATGAATTAACCTAGACTTGCAGTGATCAAATTGATGACAAAGGTGGGTCACAGATTTTTATACCAATGGGCTATGAATTACATTTTTACCACAAAATTTGTTTTAGCCCCAGATTTTACATTTTCATAAGGAGAAACAAATGGCTCCAAAATTTGTCCCACAATTTCTACTGAATGTAGAAATACCCCATTTGTGACTGTACATTACTGCTTAGCCATACAGCGAGTTTCGGGAGGGATGGAATGCTCTTTGCCTACCAGAGCGCAGATTTTCCTAGAATAGTGTGTGGATTCCATATAAATAGCCTCTAAGTTCTAAAAGAGCAGAACCCCCCCTCTCAATTCACCCCATTTTGGAAATCAGGGCTGTGGAGTCGGAGTCGGAGTTAGTTTTGGTTGGAGTCGGAGTCGGTAGAAATGTACCGACTCCAGCTTTAAAAAAAATGTATTAATATTTCATAATTGAACTTTCATATGAATTTTATAAATGTTACTCAAATATATATGTTCTATCAAACTATGAACAACAGTGATAAGCAGTTCTGCTGGAGATAGAGACATTTCTTACTTCTTGTGTGTCACTGTTCTCCACTGCCCTTATCTAATCTTATACTTGGTTAACCTCATGCTGCCCCAACCCCCCTACTTACAATGTATGAAACAAAGTGAAAATGTGTTGCAAATTCTTAGTAGTAAAGCTCCTCCTCTAGACTAGATCATACTAGGTGTGCGTCTTCCAAGCATCTCACAGCTGCCTGCTACTCAGAAGAGGAAGACTGTAAGAAGTATTATCCTTTCAACAAACTTTGCATCAGTTAACTGTGAGTACATGAGGAATAATAACAGTATTACTGACCACTATATCAGTTGTACGACCTGGCAATAATTTTGTACAATTGTTTTTAGGAAAAACAATTGTCATTTGGATTGTGAATGCAGAATTAAAAACCTGAGAATGTCAAAGAAGAATCACATTAAATCAGCTGTATTTGAACATTTCACCATCACTCAAGATAGAAAACATTATGTCTGTCAGTGTATGACAAATGATCCAGACGAAAACAAATGCTGTGAAGCCAAGATGAGTGCATATTCAGGCAAAGATAAAAATGCTCCTACCAGAGCTTCTAATCTAAAGAGACATTTACAGCGCTTTCATCCAGAAGTACTGAAAGCAGTGGATGAGAAAGACTGCATCCAAACCAATGAACCAGTGCCCAGCTCTTCCAGCCAAACAAAGGAGCAGAGAACTTTGCAGCCATCAGTTGCAAGATATTTTGTCAGTGACAAAGTTACTGTGACAATGACAGTAGATACATTTAAAAAACAGATCATAGAGCTTGTTGTAAAGGATAGTATGCCTATTTCATTATTTTCACGACCAGCTTTTATGTGTCTGAATGGGGAAATGGCCCGCAAGCTTGGTGTTTCTATGGAGAGAGAGAGTATTAGAAAATTAGTAATCGAAGAAGCTTTTAAACAAAAGGAAGAACTTAAAAAAACTCTCAAGGGACGCTTTCTGTTTCTTAAAATGGATGCCTGCACATGTCACAGAGTGAACTATTTTGCCATCAATGTCCGATTTGTTTGTGACAAAAATGAAATAGTTACCAAGACATTGGCAGTAAAAGACACCAAAGCTCATCACACCAGTGAGTTTCTCCAGGTCTTGGTGGAAAAGGTTCTGCAAGACTATGAACTTAAAAAAGAGCAAGTTCTTTCTGTCGTAACTGACAATGCTTCAAATATGATAAGTACTATTAAGCTAATGAATGAGAGTAATGATGGTGACCAGCAGCTAGAAGAACATTCTGGGTCCACAGACACAGAAATGTTTGAAATAGAGGAACACAGTATTGTAACTGAGGAGCAAACTGAAGTTGCTTCAGATGAACAGCAACATGATAGTTTAGATGATCTTGTTGAAACTGTGTCAATATGTTCTTTCATTCATCACATGCGCTGTGTTGTGCATACGCTACAGCTGGCTATAAGAGACAGTCTGCAAGAAGGACATGCTGCTGCACTGATTGGCAAGGTGAGAAAATTGGCTACTGTTGCCAGAACCCCTAAAGTTGACTCAATTTTGAAGAGACGTGCTGGAAAAGGGGCAATTACTGATCAAGCCACACGATGGGGCAGTACTTACTTAATGATTCAGCGCTTGGTTGAACTGAAAACCTTTCTTGTAGACATGGCTAACCCTCAACTGATGCTAAATGAAAGTCAGTGGAATCAGGTGACTGAGCTGGAAAAATTGCTAGAGCACCCATTTACAGTGACTAAAAAATTACAAGCAGAGGACTTAACTCCAGGTATTTTCTTAAAGGAGTGGAAGAACCTGATGTTTCGCCTGTCCCAAAGAGGAGGGTTAATTGCAAGTGGCATTGCTACATCAATGAAACGGAGAGAGGAGCTACTATTACAAAATAACATTCTTTTGGCAGCTGTTTATGTAGACCCAATGCATCGGATTCTTCTAGATGATCAACAGCCAAGTAAAGGAAAAGAAGCTCTGTTTGAAATAGCAGTAAGGATGAAAGGGTTGCAGAACAGTCAGGAGGAACAAGAAGAATTTGGTCGTCCTGCCACATCTTCACCCTCATCATCAACTGATGAATTTAATTTCGAAAAATATTTGGATCACAAGGACCGTGCAAAGCGTTCCCGCATAGAAGAAGAGTCATCCCCATCAAGGAACACAGCCAGTACATTTCAGCAGAATTTTTCATGTGCACTAAAAGAAATTGAGAAATTTG